>NC_139242.1:0-600000 GCF_977018435.1 Lepisma saccharinum | reverse complement strand
TGACCTAACCTAACTTAACTTAACTTTAATTAACCTAACCAAATAGCAATAAAATAAAAACAATCTATTTGTGCCTGATTGTAGTCGTTGTCGAGGAGATTTGAAATATAGATTTTGATTGTTGAAACATTATAAAACAATCGAATTTCACACATTTTACAATATAATTATATAACATTTCAAACTCGCTTATCTCCGTTACTATTGAAGATAAAGAAGTGATTTTGCACTCAATGGAATCAGCTCGACGCTCTCTATTGGCTCATGGGGAAAAATGTAATCCATGTGTAATATTCATGCTTAGTTATCATGGAAACTCTCATAACAATAAATTAAACAATCTATTTATTACCTATTGTATTCGTTGTCGAGGAGATTTCAAATATAGATTTTGATTGTTGAAACATTATAAAACAATCGAATTTCACACATTTTACAATATAATTATATAACATTTCAAACTCGCATATCTCCGTTACTATTGAAGATACAGAAGTGATTTTGCACTCAATGGAATCAGGTCGACGCTCTCTATTGGCTCATGGGGAAAAATGTAATCCATGTGTAATATTCATGCTTAGTTATCATGGAAACTCTCATAACAATAAATTAAAAAAATCTATTTATTACCTATTGTATTCGTTGTCGAGGAGATTTCAAATATAGATTTTGATTGTTGAAACATTATAAAACAATCGAATTATACACTTTTTACGATAGAATTATATAAAATTTCAAACTCGCATATCTCCGTTACTCTTGAAGATACAGAAGTGATTTTACACTCAATTTAATCAGTTCGACCTAACCTAACCTAAACTGACCTGACCTAACCTAACTTAACTTTAATTAACCTAACCTAACCTAACCTAATAACAATAAAATAAAAACAATCTATTTGTGCCCGATTGTAGTCGTTGTCAACGAGATTTGAAATATAGATTTTGATTGTTGAAACATTATAAAACAATCGAATTTCACACATTTTACAATATAATTATATAACATTTCAAACTCGCATATCTCCGTTACTATTGAAGATAGAGAAGTGATTTTGCACTCAATGGAATCAGGTCGACGCTCTCTATTGGCTCATGGGGAAAAATGTAATCCATGTGTAATATTCATGCTTAGTTATCATGGAAACTCTCATAACAATAAATTAAACAATCTATTTATTACCTATTGTATTCGTTGTCGAGGAGATTTCAAATATAGATTTTGATTGTTGAAACATTATAAAACAATCGAATTATACACTTTTTACGATAGAATTATATAAAATTTCAAACTCGCATATCTCCGTTACTGTTGAAGATACAGAAGTGATTTTACACTCAATTTAATCAGTTCGACCTAACCTAACCTAAACTGACCTGACCTAACCTAACTTAACTTTAATTAACCTAACCTAACCTAACCTAATAACAATAAAATAAAAACAATCTATTTGTGCCCGATTGTAGTCGTTGTCGAGGAGATTTGAAATATAGATTTTGATTGTTGAAACATTATAAAACAATCGAATTTCACACATTTTACAATATAATTATATAACATTTCAAACTCGCATATCTCCGTTACTCTTGAAGATACAGAAGTGATTTTACACTCAATTTAATCAGTTCGACCTAACCTAACCTAAACTGACCTGACCTAACCTAACTTAACTTTAATTAACCTAACCTAACCTAACCTAATAACAATAAAATAAAAACAATCTATTTGTGCCCGATTGTAGTCGTTGTCGAGGAGATTTGAAATATAGATTTTGATTGTTGAAACATTATAAAACAATCGAATTATACACTTTTTACGATAGAATTATTTAAAATTTCAAACTCGCATATCTCCGTTACTGTTGAAGATACAGAAGTGATTTTACACTCAATTTAATCAGGTCGACCTAACCTAACCTAAACTGACCTGACCTAACCTAACTTAACTTAACTTTAATTAACCTAACCAAATAGCAATAAAATAAAAACAATCTATTTGTGCCTGATTGTAGTCGTTGTCGAGGAGATTTGAAATATAGATTTTGATTGTTGAAACATTATAAAACAATCGAATTTCACACATTTTACAATATAATTATATAACATTTCAAACTCGCTTATCTCCGTTACTATTGAAGATAAAGAAGTGATTTTGCACTCAATGGAATCAGCTCGACGCTCTCTATTGGCTCATGGGGAAAAATGTAATCCATGTGTAATATTCATGCTTAGTTATCATGGAAACTCTCATAACAATAAATTAAACAATCTATTTATTACCTATTGTATTCGTTGTCGAGGAGATTTCAAATATAGATTTTGATTGTTGAAACATTATAAAACAATCGAATTTCACACATTTTACAATATAATTATATAACATTTCAAACTCGCATATCTCCGTTACTATTGAAGATACAGAAGTGATTTTGCACTCAATGGAATCAGGTCGACGCTCTCTATTGGCTCATGGGGAAAAATGTAATCCATGTGTAATATTCATGCTTAGTTATCATGGAAACTCTCATAACAATAAATTAAAAAAATCTATTTATTACCTATTGTATTCGTTGTCGAGGAGATTTCAAATATAGATTTTGATTGTTGAAACATTATAAAACAATCGAATTATACACTTTTTACGATAGAATTATATAAAATTTCAAACTCGCATATCTCCGTTACTCTTGAAGATACAGAAGTGATTTTACACTCAATTTAATCAGTTCGACCTAACCTAACCTAAACTGACCTGACCTAACCTAACTTAACTTTAATTAACCTAACCTAACCTAACCTAATAACAATAAAATAAAAACAATCTATTTGTGCCCGATTGTAGTCGTTGTCAACGAGATTTGAAATATAGATTTTGATTGTTGAAACATTATAAAACAATCGAATTTCACACATTTTACAATATAATTATATAACATTTCAAACTCGCATATCTCCGTTACTATTGAAGATAGAGAAGTGATTTTGCACTCAATGGAATCAGGTCGACGCTCTCTATTGGCTCATGGGGAAAAATGTAATCCATGTGTAATATTCATGCTTAGTTATCATGGAAACTCTCATAACAATAAATTAAACAATCTATTTATTACCTATTGTATTCGTTGTCGAGGAGATTTCAAATATAGATTTTGATTGTTGAAACATTATAAAACAATCGAATTATACACTTTTTACGATAGAATTATATAAAATTTCAAACTCGCATATCTCCGTTACTGTTGAAGATACAGAAGTGATTTTACACTCAATTTAATCAGTTCGACCTAACCTAACCTAAACTGACCTGACCTAACCTAACTTAACTTTAATTAACCTAACCTAACCTAACCTAATAACAATAAAATAAAAACAATCTATTTGTGCCCGATTGTAGTCGTTGTCGAGGAGATTTGAAATATAGATTTTGATTGTTGAAACATTATAAAACAATCGAATTTCACACATTTTACAATATAATTATATAACATTTCAAACTCGCATATCTCCGTTACTCTTGAAGATACAGAAGTGATTTTACACTCAATTTAATCAGTTCGACCTAACCTAACCTAAACTGACCTGACCTAACCTAACTTAACTTTAATTAACCTAACCTAACCTAACCTAATAACAATAAAATAAAAACAATCTATTTGTGCCCGATTGTAGTCGTTGTCGAGGAGATTTGAAATATAGATTTTGATTGTTGAAACATTATAAAACAATCGAATTATACACTTTTTACGATAGAATTATTTAAAATTTCAAACTCGCATATCTCCGTTACTGTTGAAGATACAGAAGTGATTTTACACTCAATTTAATCAGGTCGACCTAACCTAACCTAAACTGACCTGACCTAACCTAACTTAACTTAACTTTAATTAACCTAACCAAATAGCAATAAAATAAAAACAATCTATTTGTGCCTGATTGTAGTCGTTGTCGAGGAGATTTGAAATATAGATTTTGATTGTTGAAACATTATAAAACAATCGAATTTCACACATTTTACAATATAATTATATAACATTTCAAACTCGCTTATCTCCGTTACTATTGAAGATAAAGAAGTGATTTTGCACTCAATGGAATCAGCTCGACGCTCTCTATTGGCTCATGGGGAAAAATGTAATCCATGTGTAATATTCATGCTTAGTTATCATGGAAACTCTCATAACAATAAATTAAACAATCTATTTATTACCTATTGTATTCGTTGTCGAGGAGATTTCAAATATAGATTTTGATTGTTGAAACATTATAAAACAATCGAATTTCACACATTTTACAATATAATTATATAACATTTCAAACTCGCATATCTCCGTTACTATTGAAGATACAGAAGTGATTTTGCACTCAATGGAATCAGGTCGACGCTCTCTATTGGCTCATGGGGAAAAATGTAATCCATGTGTAATATTCATGCTTAGTTATCATGGAAACTCTCATAACAATAAATTAAAAAAATCTATTTATTACCTATTGTATTCGTTGTCGAGGAGATTTCAAATATAGATTTTGATTGTTGAAACATTATAAAACAATCGAATTATACACTTTTTACGATAGAATTATATAAAATTTCAAACTCGCATATCTCCGTTACTCTTGAAGATACAGAAGTGATTTTACACTCAATTTAATCAGTTCGACCTAACCTAACCTAAACTGACCTGACCTAACCTAACTTAACTTTAATTAACCTAACCTAACCTAACCTAATAACAATAAAATAAAAACAATCTATTTGTGCCCGATTGTAGTCGTTGTCAACGAGATTTGAAATATAGATTTTGATTGTTGAAACATTATAAAACAATCGAATTTCACACATTTTACAATATAATTATATAACATTTCAAACTCGCATATCTCCGTTACTATTGAAGATAGAGAAGTGATTTTGCACTCAATGGAATCAGGTCGACGCTCTCTATTGGCTCATGGGGAAAAATGTAATCCATGTGTAATATTCATGCTTAGTTATCATGGAAACTCTCATAACAATAAATTAAACAATCTATTTATTACCTATTGTATTCGTTGTCGAGGAGATTTCAAATATAGATTTTGATTGTTGAAACATTATAAAACAATCGAATTATACACTTTTTACGATAGAATTATATAAAATTTCAAACTCGCATATCTCCGTTACTGTTGAAGATACAGAAGTGATTTTACACTCAATTTAATCAGTTCGACCTAACCTAACCTAAACTGACCTGACCTAACCTAACTTAACTTTAATTAACCTAACCTAACCTAACCTAATAACAATAAAATAAAAACAATCTATTTGTGCCCGATTGTAGTCGTTGTCGAGGAGATTTGAAATATAGATTTTGATTGTTGAAACATTATAAAACAATCGAATTTCACACATTTTACAATATAATTATATAACATTTCAAACTCGCATATCTCCGTTACTCTTGAAGATACAGAAGTGATTTTACACTCAATTTAATCAGTTCGACCTAACCTAACCTAAACTGACCTGACCTAACCTAACTTAACTTTAATTAACCTAACCTAACCTAACCTAATAACAATAAAATAAAAACAATCTATTTGTGCCCGATTGTAGTCGTTGTCGAGGAGATTTGAAATATAGATTTTGATTGTTGAAACATTATAAAACAATCGAATTATACACTTTTTACGATAGAATTATTTAAAATTTCAAACTCGCATATCTCCGTTACTGTTGAAGATACAGAAGTGATTTTACACTCAATTTAATCAGGTCGACCTAACCTAACCTAAACTGACCTGACCTAACCTAACTTAACTTAACTTTAATTAACCTAACCAAATAGCAATAAAATAAAAACAATCTATTTGTGCCTGATTGTAGTCGTTGTCGAGGAGATTTGAAATATAGATTTTGATTGTTGAAACATTATAAAACAATCGAATTTCACACATTTTACAATATAATTATATAACATTTCAAACTCGCTTATCTCCGTTACTATTGAAGATAAAGAAGTGATTTTGCACTCAATGGAATCAGCTCGACGCTCTCTATTGGCTCATGGGGAAAAATGTAATCCATGTGTAATATTCATGCTTAGTTATCATGGAAACTCTCATAACAATAAATTAAACAATCTATTTATTACCTATTGTATTCGTTGTCGAGGAGATTTCAAATATAGATTTTGATTGTTGAAACATTATAAAACAATCGAATTTCACACATTTTACAATATAATTATATAACATTTCAAACTCGCATATCTCCGTTACTATTGAAGATACAGAAGTGATTTTGCACTCAATGGAATCAGGTCGACGCTCTCTATTGGCTCATGGGGAAAAATGTAATCCATGTGTAATATTCATGCTTAGATACCATGGAAAAAATCCTAACAATAAATTAAACAATCTATTTATTACCTATTGTATTCGTTGTCGAGGAGATTTCAAATAGAGATTTTGATTGTTGAAACATTATAAAACAATCGAATTATACACTTTTTACGATAGAATTATATAAAATTTCAAACTCGCATATCTCCGTTACTGTTGAAGATACAGAAGTGATTTTACACTCAATTTAATCAGTTCGACCTAACCTAACCTAAACTGACCTGACCTAACCTAACTTAACTTAACTTTAATTAACCTAACCTAACCTAACCTAATAAAAATAAAATAAAAACAATCTATTTCTGCCCGATTGTAGTCGTTGTCGACGAGATTTGAAATATAGATTTTGATTGTTGAAACATTATAAAACAATCGAATTTCACACATTTTACAATATAATTATATAACATTTCAAACTCGCATATCTCCGTTACTATTGAAGATACAGAAGTGATTTTGCACTCAATGGAATCAGGTCGACGCTCTCTATTGGATCATGGGGAAAAATGTAATCCATGTGTAATATTCATGCTTAGTTATCATGGAAACTCTCATAATAATAAATTAAACAATCTATTTATTACCTATTGTATTCGTTGTCGAGGAGATTTCAAATATAGATTTTGATTGTTGAAACATTATAAAACAATCGAATTATACACTTTTTACGATAGAATTATATAAAATTTCAAACTCGCATATCTCCGTTACTGTTGAAGATACAGAAGTGATTTTACACTCAATTTAATCAGGTCGACCTAACCTAACCTAAACTGACCTGACCTAACCTAACTTAACTTAACTTTAATTAACCTAACCAAATAGCAATAAAATAAAAACAATCTATTTGTGCCCGATTGTAGTCGTTGTCGAGGAGATTTGAAATATAGATTTTGATTGTTGAAACATTATAAAACAATCGAATTTCACACATTTTACAATATAATTATATAACATTTCAAACTCGCATATCTCCGTTACTATTGAAAATACAGAAGTGATTTTGCACTCAATGGAATCAGGTCGACGCTCCCTATTGGATCATGGGGAAAAATGTAATCCATGTGTAATATTCATGCTTAGTTATCATGGAAACTCTCATAACAATAAATTAAACAATCTATTTATTACCTATTGTATTCGTTGTCGAGGAGATTTCAAATATAGATTTTGATTGTTGAAACATTATAAAACAATCGAATTATACACTTTTTACGATAGAATTATATAAAATTTCAAACTCGCATATCTCCGTTACTGTTGAAGATACAGAAGTGATTTTACACTCAATTTAATCAGTTCGACCTAACCTAACCTAAACTGACCTGACCTAACCTAACTTAACTTTAATTAACCTAACCTAACCTAACCTAATAACAATAAAATAAAAACAATCTATTTGTGCCCGATTGTAGTCGTTGTCGAGGAGATTTGAAATATAGATTTTGATTGTTGAAACATTATAAAACAATCGAATTTCACACATTTTACAATATAATTATATAACATTTCAAACTCGCATATCTCCGTTACTCTTGAAGATACAGAAGTGATTTTACACTCAATTTAATCAGTTCGACCTAACCTAACCTAAACTGACCTGACCTAACCTAACTTAACTTTAATTAACCTAACCTAACCTAACCTAATAACAATAAAATAAAAACAATCTATTTGTGCCCGATTGTAGTCGTTGTCGAGGAGATTTGAAATATAGATTTTGATTGTTGAAACATTATAAAACAATCGAATTATACACTTTTTACGATAGAATTATTTAAAATTTCAAACTCGCATATCTCCGTTACTGTTGAAGATACAGAAGTGATTTTACACTCAATTTAATCAGGTCGACCTAACCTAACCTAAACTGACCTGACCTAACCTAACTTAACTTAACTTTAATTAACCTAACCAAATAGCAATAAAATAAAAACAATCTATTTGTGCCTGATTGTAGTCGTTGTCGAGGAGATTTGAAATATAGATTTTGATTGTTGAAACATTATAAAACAATCGAATTTCACACATTTTACAATATAATTATATAACATTTCAAACTCGCTTATCTCCGTTACTATTGAAGATAAAGAAGTGATTTTGCACTCAATGGAATCAGCTCGACGCTCTCTATTGGCTCATGGGGAAAAATGTAATCCATGTGTAATATTCATGCTTAGTTATCATGGAAACTCTCATAACAATAAATTAAACAATCTATTTATTACCTATTGTATTCGTTGTCGAGGAGATTTCAAATATAGATTTTGATTGTTGAAACATTATAAAACAATCGAATTTCACACATTTTACAATATAATTATATAACATTTCAAACTCGCATATCTCCGTTACTATTGAAGATACAGAAGTGATTTTGCACTCAATGGAATCAGGTCGACGCTCTCTATTGGCTCATGGGGAAAAATGTAATCCATGTGTAATATTCATGCTTAGTTATCATGGAAACTCTCATAACAATAAATTAAAAAAATCTATTTATTACCTATTGTATTCGTTGTCGAGGAGATTTCAAATATAGATTTTGATTGTTGAAACATTATAAAACAATCGAATTATACACTTTTTACGATAGAATTATATAAAATTTCAAACTCGCATATCTCCGTTACTCTTGAAGATACAGAAGTGATTTTACACTCAATTTAATCAGTTCGACCTAACCTAACCTAAACTGACCTGACCTAACCTAACTTAACTTTAATTAACCTAACCTAACCTAACCTAATAACAATAAAATAAAAACAATCTATTTGTGCCCGATTGTAGTCGTTGTCAACGAGATTTGAAATATAGATTTTGATTGTTGAAACATTATAAAACAATCGAATTTCACACATTTTACAATATAATTATATAACATTTCAAACTCGCATATCTCCGTTACTATTGAAGATAGAGAAGTGATTTTGCACTCAATGGAATCAGGTCGACGCTCTCTATTGGCTCATGGGGAAAAATGTAATCCATGTGTAATATTCATGCTTAGTTATCATGGAAACTCTCATAACAATAAATTAAACAATCTATTTATTACCTATTGTATTCGTTGTCGAGGAGATTTCAAATATAGATTTTGATTGTTGAAACATTATAAAACAATCGAATTATACACTTTTTACGATAGAATTATATAAAATTTCAAACTCGCATATCTCCGTTACTGTTGAAGATACAGAAGTGATTTTACACTCAATTTAATCAGTTCGACCTAACCTAACCTAAACTGACCTGACCTAACCTAACTTAACTTTAATTAACCTAACCTAACCTAACCTAATAACAATAAAATAAAAACAATCTATTTGTGCCCGATTGTAGTCGTTGTCGAGGAGATTTGAAATATAGATTTTGATTGTTGAAACATTATAAAACAATCGAATTTCACACATTTTACAATATAATTATATAACATTTCAAACTCGCATATCTCCGTTACTCTTGAAGATACAGAAGTGATTTTACACTCAATTTAATCAGTTCGACCTAACCTAACCTAAACTGACCTGACCTAACCTAACTTAACTTTAATTAACCTAACCTAACCTAACCTAATAACAATAAAATAAAAACAATCTATTTGTGCCCGATTGTAGTCGTTGTCGAGGAGATTTGAAATATAGATTTTGATTGTTGAAACATTATAAAACAATCGAATTATACACTTTTTACGATAGAATTATTTAAAATTTCAAACTCGCATATCTCCGTTACTGTTGAAGATACAGAAGTGATTTTACACTCAATTTAATCAGGTCGACCTAACCTAACCTAAACTGACCTGACCTAACCTAACTTAACTTAACTTTAATTAACCTAACCAAATAGCAATAAAATAAAAACAATCTATTTGTGCCTGATTGTAGTCGTTGTCGAGGAGATTTGAAATATAGATTTTGATTGTTGAAACATTATAAAACAATCGAATTTCACACATTTTACAATATAATTATATAACATTTCAAACTCGCTTATCTCCGTTACTATTGAAGATAAAGAAGTGATTTTGCACTCAATGGAATCAGCTCGACGCTCTCTATTGGCTCATGGGGAAAAATGTAATCCATGTGTAATATTCATGCTTAGTTATCATGGAAACTCTCATAACAATAAATTAAACAATCTATTTATTACCTATTGTATTCGTTGTCGAGGAGATTTCAAATATAGATTTTGATTGTTGAAACATTATAAAACAATCGAATTTCACACATTTTACAATATAATTATATAACATTTCAAACTCGCATATCTCCGTTACTATTGAAGATACAGAAGTGATTTTGCACTCAATGGAATCAGGTCGACGCTCTCTATTGGCTCATGGGGAAAAATGTAATCCATGTGTAATATTCATGCTTAGTTATCATGGAAACTCTCATAACAATAAATTAAAAAAATCTATTTATTACCTATTGTATTCGTTGTCGAGGAGATTTCAAATATAGATTTTGATTGTTGAAACATTATAAAACAATCGAATTATACACTTTTTACGATAGAATTATATAAAATTTCAAACTCGCATATCTCCGTTACTCTTGAAGATACAGAAGTGATTTTACACTCAATTTAATCAGTTCGACCTAACCTAACCTAAACTGACCTGACCTAACCTAACTTAACTTTAATTAACCTAACCTAACCTAACCTAATAACAATAAAATAAAAACAATCTATTTGTGCCCGATTGTAGTCGTTGTCAACGAGATTTGAAATATAGATTTTGATTGTTGAAACATTATAAAACAATCGAATTTCACACATTTTACAATATAATTATATAACATTTCAAACTCGCATATCTCCGTTACTATTGAAGATAGAGAAGTGATTTTGCACTCAATGGAATCAGGTCGACGCTCTCTATTGGCTCATGGGGAAAAATGTAATCCATGTGTAATATTCATGCTTAGTTATCATGGAAACTCTCATAACAATAAATTAAACAATCTATTTATTACCTATTGTATTCGTTGTCGAGGAGATTTCAAATATAGATTTTGATTGTTGAAACATTATAAAACAATCGAATTATACACTTTTTACGATAGAATTATATAAAATTTCAAACTCGCATATCTCCGTTACTGTTGAAGATACAGAAGTGATTTTACACTCAATTTAATCAGTTCGACCTAACCTAACCTAAACTGACCTGACCTAACCTAACTTAACTTTAATTAACCTAACCTAACCTAACCTAATAACAATAAAATAAAAACAATCTATTTGTGCCCGATTGTAGTCGTTGTCGAGGAGATTTGAAATATAGATTTTGATTGTTGAAACATTATAAAACAATCGAATTTCACACATTTTACAATATAATTATATAACATTTCAAACTCGCATATCTCCGTTACTCTTGAAGATACAGAAGTGATTTTACACTCAATTTAATCAGTTCGACCTAACCTAACCTAAACTGACCTGACCTAACCTAACTTAACTTTAATTAACCTAACCTAACCTAACCTAATAACAATAAAATAAAAACAATCTATTTGTGCCCGATTGTAGTCGTTGTCGAGGAGATTTGAAATATAGATTTTGATTGTTGAAACATTATAAAACAATCGAATTATACACTTTTTACGATAGAATTATTTAAAATTTCAAACTCGCATATCTCCGTTACTGTTGAAGATACAGAAGTGATTTTACACTCAATTTAATCAGGTCGACCTAACCTAACCTAAACTGACCTGACCTAACCTAACTTAACTTAACTTTAATTAACCTAACCAAATAGCAATAAAATAAAAACAATCTATTTGTGCCTGATTGTAGTCGTTGTCGAGGAGATTTGAAATATAGATTTTGATTGTTGAAACATTATAAAACAATCGAATTTCACACATTTTACAATATAATTATATAACATTTCAAACTCGCTTATCTCCGTTACTATTGAAGATAAAGAAGTGATTTTGCACTCAATGGAATCAGCTCGACGCTCTCTATTGGCTCATGGGGAAAAATGTAATCCATGTGTAATATTCATGCTTAGTTATCATGGAAACTCTCATAACAATAAATTAAACAATCTATTTATTACCTATTGTATTCGTTGTCGAGGAGATTTCAAATATAGATTTTGATTGTTGAAACATTATAAAACAATCGAATTTCACACATTTTACAATATAATTATATAACATTTCAAACTCGCATATCTCCGTTACTATTGAAGATACAGAAGTGATTTTGCACTCAATGGAATCAGGTCGACGCTCTCTATTGGCTCATGGGGAAAAATGTAATCCATGTGTAATATTCATGCTTAGATACCATGGAAAAAATCCTAACAATAAATTAAACAATCTATTTATTACCTATTGTATTCGTTGTCGAGGAGATTTCAAATAGAGATTTTGATTGTTGAAACATTATAAAACAATCGAATTATACACTTTTTACGATAGAATTATATAAAATTTCAAACTCGCATATCTCCGTTACTGTTGAAGATACAGAAGTGATTTTACACTCAATTTAATCAGTTCGACCTAACCTAACCTAAACTGACCTGACCTAACCTAACTTAACTTAACTTTAATTAACCTAACCTAACCTAACCTAATAAAAATAAAATAAAAACAATCTATTTCTGCCCGATTGTAGTCGTTGTCGACGAGATTTGAAATATAGATTTTGATTGTTGAAACATTATAAAACAATCGAATTTCACACATTTTACAATATAATTATATAACATTTCAAACTCGCATATCTCCGTTACTATTGAAGATACAGAAGTGATTTTGCACTCAATGGAATCAGGTCGACGCTCTCTATTGGATCATGGGGAAAAATGTAATCCATGTGTAATATTCATGCTTAGTTATCATGGAAACTCTCATAATAATAAATTAAACAATCTATTTATTACCTATTGTATTCGTTGTCGAGGAGATTTCAAATATAGATTTTGATTGTTGAAACATTATAAAACAATCGAATTATACACTTTTTACGATAGAATTATATAAAATTTCAAACTCGCATATCTCCGTTACTCTTGAAGATACAGAAGTGATTTTACACTCAATTTAATCAGGTCGACCTAACCTAACCTAAACTGACCTGACCTAACCTAACTTAACTTAACTTTAATTAACCTAACCAAATAGCAATAAAATAAAAACAATCTATTTGTGCCCGATTGTAGTCGTTGTCGAGGAGATTTGAAATATAGATTTTGATTGTTGAAACATTATAAAACAATCGAATTTCACACATTTTACAATATAATTATATAACATTTCAAACTCGCATATCTCCGTTACTATTGAAAATACAGAAGTGATTTTGCACTCAATGGAATCAGGTCGACGCTCCCTATTGGATCATGGGGAAAAATGTAATCCATGTGTAATATTCATGCTTAGTTATCATGGAAACTCTCATAACAATAAATTAAACAATCTATTTATTACCTATTGTATTCGTTGTCGAGGAGATTTCAAATATAGATTTTGATTGTTGAAACATTATAAAACAATCGAATTATACACTTTTTACGATAGAATTATATAAAATTTCAAACTCGCATATCTACGTTACTGTTGAAGATACAGAAGTGATTTTACACTCAATTTAATCAGGTCGACCTAACCTAACCTAAACTGACCTGACCTAACCTAACTTAACTTAACTTTAATTAACCTAACCAAATAGCAATAAAATAAAAACAATCTATTTGTGCCTGATTGTAGTCGTTGTCGAGGAGATTTGAAATATAGATTTTGATTGTTGAAACATTATAAAACAATCGAATTTCACACATTTTACAATATAATTATATAACATTTCAAACTCGCTTATCTCCGTTACTATTGAAGATAAAGTAGTGATTTTGCACTCAATGGAATCAGCTCGACGCTCTCTATTGGCTCATGGGGAAAAATGTAATCCATGTGTAATATTCATGCTTAGTTATCATGGAAACTCTCATAACAATAAATTAAACAATCTATTTATTACCTATTGTATTCGTTGTCGAGGAGATTTCAAATATAGATTTTGATTGTTGAAACATTATAAAACAATCGAATTATACACTTTTTACGATAGAATTATATAAAATTTCAAACTCGCATATCTCCGTTACTCTTGAAGATACAGAAGTGATTTTACACTCAATTTCATCAGGTCGACCTAACCTAACCTAAACTGACCTGACCTAACCTAACTTAACTTAACTTTAATTAACCTAACCAAATAGCAATAAAATAAAAACAATCTATTTGTGCCTGATTGTTGTCGTTGTCGAGGAGATTTGAAATATAGATTTTGATTGTTGAAACATTATAAAACAATCGAATTTCACACATTTTACAATATAATTATATAACATTTCAAACTCGCTTATCTCCGTTACTATTGAAGATAAAGTAGTGATTTTGCACTCAATGGAATCAGCTCGACGCTCTCTATTGGCTCATGGGGAAAAATGTAATCCATGTGTAATATTCATGCTTAGTTATCATGGAAACTCTCATAACAATAAATTAAACAATCTATTTATTACCTATTGTATTCGTTGTCGAGGAGATTTCAAATATAGATTTTGATTGTTGAAACATTATAAAACAATCGAATTATACACTTTTTACGATAGAATTATATAAAATTTCAAACTCGCATATCTCCGTTACTCTTGAAGATACAGAAGTGATTTTACACTCAATTTAATCAGTTCGACCTAACCTAACCTAAACTGACCTGACCTAACCTAACTTAACTTTAATTAACCTAACCTAACCTAACCTAATAACAATAAAATAAAAACAATCTATTTGTGCCCGATTGTAGTCGTTGTCAACGAGATTTGAAATATAGATTTTGATTGTTGAAACATTATAAAACAATCGAATTTCACACATTTTACAATATAATTATATAACATTTCAAACTCGCATATCTCCGTTACTATTGAAGATAGAGAAGTGATTTTGCACTCAATGGAATCAGGTCGACGCTCTCTATTGGCTCATGGGGAAAAATGTAATCCATGTGTAATATTCATGCTTAGTTATCATGGAAACTCTCATAACAATAAATTAAACAATCTATTTATTACCTATTGTATTCGTTGTCGAGGAGATTTCAAATATAGATTTTGATTGTTGAAACATTATAAAACAATCGAATTATACACTTTTTACGATAGAATTATATAAAATTTCAAACTCGCATATCTCCGTTACTGTTGAAGATACAGAAGTGATTTTACACTCAATTTAATCAGTTCGACCTAACCTAACCTAAACTGACCTGACCTAACCTAACTTAACTTTAATTAACCTAACCTAACCTAACCTAATAACAATAAAATAAAAACAATCTATTTGTGCCCGATTGTAGTCGTTGTCGAGGAGATTTGAAATATAGATTTTGATTGTTGAAACATTATAAAACAATCGAATTTCACACATTTTACAATATAATTATATAACATTTCAAACTCGCATATCTCCGTTACTCTTGAAGATACAGAAGTGATTTTACACTCAATTTAATCAGTTCGACCTAACCTAACCTAAACTGACCTGACCTAACCTAACTTAACTTTAATTAACCTAACCTAACCTAACCTAATAACAATAAAATAAAAACAATCTATTTGTGCCCGATTGTAGTCGTTGTCGAGGAGATTTGAAATATAGATTTTGATTGTTGAAACATTATAAAACAATCGAATTATACACTTTTTACGATAGAATTATTTAAAATTTCAAACTCGCATATCTCCGTTACTGTTGAAGATACAGAAGTGATTTTACACTCAATTTAATCAGGTCGACCTAACCTAACCTAAACTGACCTGACCTAACCTAACTTAACTTAACTTTAATTAACCTAACCAAATAGCAATAAAATAAAAACAATCTATTTGTGCCTGATTGTAGTCGTTGTCGAGGAGATTTGAAATATAGATTTTGATTGTTGAAACATTATAAAACAATCGAATTTCACACATTTTACAATATAATTATATAACATTTCAAACTCGCTTATCTCCGTTACTATTGAAGATAAAGAAGTGATTTTGCACTCAATGGAATCAGCTCGACGCTCTCTATTGGCTCATGGGGAAAAATGTAATCCATGTGTAATATTCATGCTTAGTTATCATGGAAACTCTCATAACAATAAATTAAACAATCTATTTATTACCTATTGTATTCGTTGTCGAGGAGATTTCAAATATAGATTTTGATTGTTGAAACATTATAAAACAATCGAATTTCACACATTTTACAATATAATTATATAACATTTCAAACTCGCATATCTCCGTTACTATTGAAGATACAGAAGTGATTTTGCACTCAATGGAATCAGGTCGACGCTCTCTATTGGCTCATGGGGAAAAATGTAATCCATGTGTAATATTCATGCTTAGATACCATGGAAAAAATCCTAACAATAAATTAAACAATCTATTTATTACCTATTGTATTCGTTGTCGAGGAGATTTCAAATAGAGATTTTGATTGTTGAAACATTATAAAACAATCGAATTATACACTTTTTACGATAGAATTATATAAAATTTCAAACTCGCATATCTCCGTTACTGTTGAAGATACAGAAGTGATTTTACACTCAATTTAATCAGTTCGACCTAACCTAACCTAAACTGACCTGACCTAACCTAACTTAACTTAACTTTAATTAACCTAACCTAACCTAACCTAATAAAAATAAAATAAAAACAATCTATTTCTGCCCGATTGTAGTCGTTGTCGACGAGATTTGAAATATAGATTTTGATTGTTGAAACATTATAAAACAATCGAATTTCACACATTTTACAATATAATTATATAACATTTCAAACTCGCATATCTCCGTTACTATTGAAGATACAGAAGTGATTTTGCACTCAATGGAATCAGGTCGACGCTCTCTATTGGATCATGGGGAAAAATGTAATCCATGTGTAATATTCATGCTTAGTTATCATGGAAACTCTCATAATAATAAATTAAACAATCTATTTATTACCTATTGTATTCGTTGTCGAGGAGATTTCAAATATAGATTTTGATTGTTGAAACATTATAAAACAATCGAATTATACACTTTTTACGATAGAATTATATAAAATTTCAAACTCGCATATCTCCGTTACTGTTGAAGATACAGAAGTGATTTTACACTCAATTTAATCAGGTCGACCTAACCTAACCTAAACTGACCTGACCTAACCTAACTTAACTTAACTTTAATTAACCTAACCAAATAGCAATAAAATAAAAACAATCTATTTGTGCCCGATTGTAGTCGTTGTCGAGGAGATTTGAAATATAGATTTTGATTGTTGAAACATTATAAAACAATCGAATTTCACACATTTTACAATATAATTATATAACATTTCAAACTCGCATATCTCCGTTACTATTGAAAATACAGAAGTGATTTTGCACTCAATGGAATCAGGTCGACGCTCTCTATTGGATCATGGGGAAAAATGTAATCCATGTGTAATATTCATGCTTAGTTATCATGGAAACTCTCATAACAATAAATTAAACAATCTATTTATTACCTATTGTATTCGTTGTCGAGGAGATTTCAAATATAGATTTTGATTGTTGAAACATTATAAAACAATCGAATTATACACTTTTTACGATAGAATTATATAAAATTTCAAACTCGCATATCTACGTTACTGTTGAAGATACAGAAGTGATTTTACACTCAATTTAATCAGGTCGACCTAACCTAACCTAAACTGACCTGACCTAACCTAACTTAACTTAACTTTAATTAACCTAACCAAATAGCAATAAAATAAAAACAATCTATTTGTGCCTGATTGTAGTCGTTGTCGAGGAGATTTGAAATATAGATTTTGATTGTTGAAACATTATAAAACAATCGAATTTCACACATTTTACAATATAATTATATAACATTTCAAACTCGCTTATCTCCGTTACTATTGAAGATAAAGTAGTGATTTTGCACTCAATGGAATCAGCTCGACGCTCTCTATTGGCTCATGGGGAAAAATGTAATCCATGTGTAATATTCATGCTTAGTTATCATGGAAACTCTCATAACAATAAATTAAACAATCTATTTATTACCTATTGTATTCGTTGTCGAGGAGATTTCAAATATAGATTTTGATTGTTGAAACATTATAAAACAATCGAATTATACACTTTTTACGATAGAATTATATAAAATTTCAAACTCGCATATCTCCGTTACTCTTGAAGATACAGAAGTGATTTTACACTCAATTTAATCAGGTCGACCTAACCTAACCTAAACTGACCTGACCTAACCTAACTTAACTTAACTTTAATTAACCTAACCAAATAGCAATAAAATAAAAACAATCTATTTGTGCCTGATTGTTGTCGTTGTCGAGGAGATTTGAAATATAGATTTTGATTGTTGAAACATTATAAAACAATCGAATTTCACACATTTTACAATATAATTATATAACATTTCAAACTCGCTTATCTCCGTTACTATTGAAGATAAAGTAGTGATTTTGCACTCAATGGAATCAGCTCGACGCTCTCTATTGGCTCATGGGGAAAAATGTAATCCATGTGTAATATTCATGCTTAGTTATCATGGAAACTCTCATAACAATAAATTAAACAATCTATTTATTACCTATTGTATTCGTTGTCGAGGAGATTTCAAATATAGATTTTGATTGTTGAAACATTATAAAACAATCGAATTATACACTTTTTACGATAGAATTATATAAAATTTCAAACTCGCATATCTCCGTTACTCTTGAAGATACAGAAGTGATTTTACACTCAATTTAATCAGTTCGACCTAACCTAACCTAAACTGACCTGACCTAACCTAACTTAACTTTAATTAACCTAACCTAACCTAACCTAATAACAATAAAATAAAAACAATCTATTTGTGCCCGATTGTAGTCGTTGTCGACGAGATTTGAAATATAGATTTTGATTGTTGAAACATTATAAAACAATCGAATTTCACACATTTTACAATATAATTATATAACATTTCAAACTCGCATATCTCCGTTACTATTGAAGATACAGAAGTGATTTTGCACTCAATGGAATCAGGTCGACGCTCTCTATTGGCTCATGGGGAAAAATGTAATCCATGTGTAATATTCATGCTTAGTTATCATGGAAACTCACATAACAATAAATTAAACAATCTATTTATTACCTATTGTATTCGTTGTCGAGGAGATTTCAAATATAGATTTTGATTGTTGAAACATTATAAAACAATCGAATTATACACTTTTTACGATAGAATTATATAAAATTTCAAACTCGCATATCTCCGTTACTGTTGAAGATACAGAAGTGATTTTACACTCAATTTAATCAGTTCGACCTAACCTAACCTAAACTGACCTGACCTAACCTAACTTAACTTTAATTAACCTAACCTAACCTAACCTAATAACAATAAAATAAAAACAATCTATTTGTGCCCGATTGTAGTCGTTGTCGACGAGATTTGAAATATAGATTTTGATTGTTGAAACATTATAAAACAATCGAATTTCACACATTTTACAATATAATTATATAACATTTCAAACTCGCATATCTCCGTTACTATTGAAGATAAAGCAGTGATTTTGCACTCAATGGAATCAGCTCGACGCTCTCTATTGGCTCATGGGGAAAAATGTAATCCATGTGTAATATTCATGCTTAGTTATCATGGAAACTCTCATAACAATAAATTAAACAATCTATTTATTACCTATTGTATTCGTTGTCGAGGAGATTTCAAATATAGATTTTGATTGTTGAAACATTATAAAACAATCGAATTATACACTTTTTACGATAGAATTATTTAAAATTTCAAACTCGCATATCTCCGTTACTGTTGAAGATACAGAAGTGATTTTACACTCAATTTAATCAGGTCGACCTAACCTAACCTAAACTGACCTGACCTGACCTAACTTAACTTAACTTTAATTAACCTAACCAAATAGCAATAAAATAAAAACAATCTATTTGTGCCCGATTGTAGTCGTTGTCGAGGAGATTTGAAATATAGATTTTGATTGTTGAAACATTATAAAACAATCGAATTTCACACATTTTACAATATAATTATATAACATTTCAAACTCGCATATCTCCGTTACTATTGAAGATACAGAAGTGATTTTGCACTCAATGGAATCAGGTCGACGCTCTCTATTGGCTCATGGGGAAAAATGTAATCCATGTGTAATATTCATGCTTAGATACCATGGAAAAAATCCTAACAATAAATTAAACAATCTATTTATTACCTATTGTATTCGTTGTCGAGGAGATTTCAAATAGAGATTTTGATTGTTGAAACATTATAAAACAATCGAATTATACACTTTTTACGATAGAATTATATAAAATTTCAAACTCGCATATCTCCGTTACTGTTGAAGATACAGAAGTGATTTTACACTCAATTTAATCAGTTCGACCTAACCTAACCTAAACTGACCTGACCTAACCTAACTTAACTTAACTTTAATTAACCTAACCTAACCTAACCTAATAACAATAAAATAAAAACAATCTATTTCTGCCCGATTGTAGTCGTTGTCGACGAGATTTGAAATATAGATTTTGATTGTTGAAACATTATAAAACAATCGAATTTCACACATTTTACAATATAATTATATAACATTTCAAACTCGCATATCTCCGTTACTATTGAAGATACAGAAGTGATTTTGCACTCAATGGAATCAGGTCGACGCTCTCTATTGGATCATGGGGAATAATGTAATCCATGTGTAATATTCATGCTTAGATACCATGGAAAAAATCCTAACAATAAATTAAACAATCTATTTATTACCTATTGTATTCGTTGTCGAGGAGATTTCAAATAGAGATTTTGATTGTTGAAACATTATAAAACAATCGAATTATACACTTTTTACGATAGAATTATATAAAATTTCAAACTCGCATATCTCCGTTACTGTTGAAGATACAGAAGTGATTTTACACTCAATTTAATCAGTTCGACCTAACCTAACCTAAACTGACCTGACCTAACCTAACTTAACTTAACTTTAATTAACCTAACCTAACCTAACCTAATAAAAATAAAATAAAAACAATCTATTTCTGCCCGATTGTAGTCGTTGTCGACGAGATTTGAAATATAGATTTTGATTGTTGAAACATTATAAAACAATCGAATTTCACACACTTTACAATATAATTATATAACATTTCAAACTCGCATATCTCCGTTACTATTGAAAATACAGAAGTGATTTTGCACTCAATGGAATCAGGTCGACGCTCTCTATTGGATCATGGGGAAAAATGTAATCCATGTGTAATATTCATGCTTAGTTATCATGGAAACTCTCATAACAATAAATTAAACAATCTATTTATTACCTATTGTATTCGTTGTCGAGGAGATTTCAAATATAGATTTTGATTGTTGAAACATTATAAAACAATCGAATTATACACTTTTTACGATAGAATTATATAAAATTTCAAACTCGCATATCTACGTTACTGTTGAAGATACAGAAGTGATTTTACACTCAATTTAATCAGGTCGACCTAACCTAACCTAAACTGACCTGACCTAACCTAACTTAACTTAACTTTAATTAACCTAACCAAATAGCAATAAAATAAAAACAATCTATTTGTGCCTGATTGTAGTCGTTGTCGAGGAGATTTGAAATATAGATTTTGATTGTTGAAACATTATAAAACAATCGAATTTCACACATTTTACAATATAATTATATAACATTTCAAACTCGCTTATCTCCGTTACTATTGAAGATAAAGTAGTGATTTTGCACTCAATGGAATCAGCTCGACGCTCTCTATTGGCTCATGGGGAAAAATGTAATCCATGTGTAATATTCATGCTTAGTTATCATGGAAACTCTCATAACAATAAATTAAACAATCTATTTATTACCTATTGTATTCGTTGTCGAGGAGATTTCAAATATAGATTTTGATTGTTGAAACATTATAAAACAATCGAATTATACACTTTTTACGATAGAATTATATAAAATTTCAAACTCGCATATCTCCGTTACTCTTGAAGATACAGAAGTGATTTTACACTCAATTTAATCAGGTCGACCTAACCTAACCTAAACTGACCTGACCTAACCTAACTTAACTTAACTTTAATTAACCTAACCAAATAGCAATAAAATAAAAACAATCTATTTGTGCCTGATTGTTGTCGTTGTCGAGGAGATTTGAAATATAGATTTTGATTGTTGAAACATTATAAAACAATCGAATTTCACACATTTTACAATATAATTATATAACATTTCAAACTCGCTTATCTCCGTTACTATTGAAGATAAAGTAGTGATTTTGCACTCAATGGAATCAGCTCGACGCTCTCTATTGGCTCATGGGGAAAAATGTAATCCATGTGTAATATTCATGCTTAGTTATCATGGAAACTCTCATAACAATAAATTAAACAATCTATTTATTACCTATTGTATTCGTTGTCGAGGAGATTTCAAATATAGATTTTGATTGTTGAAACATTATAAAACAATCGAATTATACACTTTTTACGATAGAATTATATAAAATTTCAAACTCGCATATCTCCGTTACTCTTGAAGATACAGAAGTGATTTTACACTCAATTTAATCAGTTCGACCTAACCTAACCTAAACTGACCTGACCTAACCTAACTTAACTTTAATTAACCTAACCTAACCTAACCTAATAACAATAAAATAAAAACAATCTATTTGTGCCCGATTGTAGTCGTTGTCGACGAGATTTGAAATATAGATTTTGATTGTTGAAACATTATAAAACAATCGAATTTCACACATTTTACAATATAATTATATAACATTTCAAACTCGCTTATCTCCGTTACTATTGAAGATAAAGTAGTGATTTTGCACTCAATGGAATCAGCTCGACGCTCTCTATTGGCTCATGGGGAAAAATGTAATCCATGTGTAATATTCATGCTTAGTTATCATGGAAACTCTCATAACAATAAATTAAACAATCTATTTATTACCTATTGTATTCGTTGTCGAGGAGATTTCAAATATAGATTTTGATTGTTGAAACATTATAAAACAATCGAATTATACACTTTTTACGATAGAATTATATAAAATTTCAAACTCGCATATCTCCGTTACTCTTGAAGATACAGAAGTGATTTTACACTCAATTTAATCAGTTCGACCTAACCTAACCTAAACTGACCTGACCTAACCTAACTTAACTTTAATTAACCTAACCTAACCTAACCTAATAACAATAAAATAAAAACAATCTATTTGTGCCCGATTGTAGTCGTTGTCGACGAGATTTGAAATATAGATTTTGATTGTTGAAACATTATAAAACAATCGAATTTCACACATTTTACAATATAATTATATAACATTTCAAACTCGCATATCTCCGTTACTATTGAAGATACAGAAGTGATTTTGCACTCAATGGAATCAGGTCGACGCTCTCTATTGGCTCATGGGGAAAAATGTAATCCATGTGTAATATTCATGCTTAGTTATCATGGAAACTCTCATAACAATAAATTAAACAATCTATTTATTACCTATTGTATTCGTTGTCGAGGAGATTTCAAATATAGATTTTGATTGTTGAAACATTATAAAACAATCGAATTATACACTTTTTACGATAGAATTATATAAAATTTCAAACTCGCATATCTCCGTTACTCTTGAAGATACAGAAGTGATTTTACACTCAATTTAATCAGTTCGACCTAACCTAACCTAAACTGACCTGACCTAACCTAACTTAACTTTAATTAACCTAACCTAACCTAACCTAATAACAATAAAATAAAAACAATCTATTTGTGCCCGATTGTAGTCGTTGTCGACGAGATTTGAAATATAGATTTTGATTGTTGAAACATTATAAAACAATCGAATTTCACACATTTTACAATATAATTATATAACATTTCAAACTCGCATATCTCCGTTACTATTGAAGATACAGAAGTGATTTTGCACTCAATGGAATCAGGTCGACGCTCTCTATTGGCTCATGGGGAAAAATGTAATCCATGTGTAATATTCATGCTTAGTTATCATGGAAACTCACATAACAATAAATTAAACAATCTATTTATTACCTATTGTATTCGTTGTCGAGGAGATTTCAAATATAGATTTTGATTGTTGAAACATTATAAAACAATCGAATTATACACTTTTTACGATAGAATTATATAAAATTTCAAACTCGCATATCTCCGTTACTGTTGAAGATACAGAAGTGATTTTACACTCAATTTAATCAGTTCGACCTAACCTAACCTAAACTGACCTGACCTAACCTAACTTAACTTTAATTAACCTAACCTAACCTAACCTAATAACAATAAAATAAAAACAATCTATTTGTGCCCGATTGTAGTCGTTGTCGACGAGATTTGAAATATAGATTTTGATTGTTGAAACATTATAAAACAATCGAATTTCACACATTTTACAATATAATTATATAACATTTCAAACTCGCATATCTCCGTTACTATTGAAGATAAAGCAGTGATTTTGCACTCAATGGAATCAGCTCGACGCTCTCTATTGGCTCATGGGGAAAAATGTAATCCATGTGTAATATTCATGCTTAGTTATCATGGAAACTCTCATAACAATAAATTAAACAATCTATTTATTACCTATTGTATTCGTTGTCGAGGAGATTTCAAATATAGATTTTGATTGTTGAAACATTATAAAACAATCGAATTATACACTTTTTACGATAGAATTATATAAAATTTCAAACTCGCATATCTCCGTTACTCTTGAAGATACAGAAGTGATTTTACACTCAATTTAATCAGTTCGACCTAACCTAACCTAAACTGACCTGACCTAACCTAACTTAACTTTAATTAACCTAACCTAACCTAACCTAATAACAATAAAATAAAAACAATCTATTTGTGCCCGATTGTAGTCGTTGTCGACGAGATTTGAAATATAGATTTTGATTGTTGAAACATTATAAAACAATCGAATTTCACACATTTTACAATATAATTATATAACATTTCAAACTCGCTTATCTCCGTTACTATTGAAGATAAAGTAGTGATTTTGCACTCAATGGAATCAGCTCGACGCTCTCTATTGGCTCATGGGGAAAAATGTAATCCATGTGTAATATTCATGCTTAGTTATCATGGAAACTCTCATAACAATAAATTAAACAATCTATTTATTACCTATTGTATTCGTTGTCGAGGAGATTTCAAATATAGATTTTGATTGTTGAAACATTATAAAACAATCGAATTATACACTTTTTACGATAGAATTATATAAAATTTCAAACTCGCATATCTCCGTTACTCTTGAAGATACAGAAGTGATTTTACACTCAATTTAATCAGTTCGACCTAACCTAACCTAAACTGACCTGACCTAACCTAACTTAACTTTAATTAACCTAACCTAACCTAACCTAATAACAATAAAATAAAAACAATCTATTTGTGCCCGATTGTAGTCGTTGTCGACGAGATTTGAAATATAGATTTTGATTGTTGAAACATTATAAAACAATCGAATTTCACACATTTTACAATATAATTATATAACATTTCAAACTCGCATATCTCCGTTACTATTGAAGATACAGAAGTGATTTTGCACTCAATGGAATCAGGTCGACGCTCTCTATTGGCTCATGGGGAAAAATGTAATCCATGTGTAATATTCATGCTTAGTTATCATGGAAACTCTCATAACAATAAATTAAACAATCTATTTATTACCTATTGTATTCGTTGTCGAGGAGATTTCAAATATAGATTTTGATTGTTGAAACATTATAAAACAATCGAATTATACACTTTTTACGATAGAATTATATAAAATTTCAAACTCGCATATCTCCGTTACTCTTGAAGATACAGAAGTGATTTTACACTCAATTTAATCAGTTCGACCTAACCTAACCTAAACTGACCTGACCTAACCTAACTTAACTTTAATTAACCTAACCTAACCTAACCTAATAACAATAAAATAAAAACAATCTATTTGTGCCCGATTGTAGTCGTTGTCGACGAGATTTGAAATATAGATTTTGATTGTTGAAACATTATAAAACAATCGAATTTCACACATTTTACAATATAATTATATAACATTTCAAACTCGCATATCTCCGTTACTATTGAAGATAAAGCAGTGATTTTGCACTCAATGGAATCAGCTCGACGCTCTCTATTGGCTCATGGGGAAAAATGTAATCCATGTGTAATATTCATGCTTAGTTATCATGGAAACTCTCATAACAATAAATTAAACAATCTATTTATTACCTATTGTATTCGTTGTCGAGGAGATTTCAAATATAGATTTTGATTGTTGAAACATTATAAAACAATCGAATTATACACTTTTTACGATAGAATTATTTAAAATTTCAAACTCGCATATCTCCGTTACTGTTGAAGATACAGAAGTGATTTTACACTCAATTTAATCAGGTCGACCTAACCTAACCTAAACTGACCTGACCTGACCTAACTTAACTTAACTTTAATTAACCTAACCAAATAGCAATAAAATAAAAACAATCTATTTGTGCCCGATTGTAGTCGTTGTCGAGGAGATTTGAAATATAGATTTTGATTGTTGAAACATTATAAAACAATCGAATTTCACACATTTTACAATATAATTATATAACATTTCAAACTCGCATATCTCCGTTACTATTGAAGATACAGAAGTGATTTTGCACTCAATGGAATCAGGTCGACGCTCTCTATTGGATCATGGGGAAAAATGTAATCCAGTTGTAATATTCATGCTTAGATATCATGGAAACTCTCATAACAATAAATTAAACAATCTATTTATTACCTATTGTATTCGTTGTCGAGGAGATTTCAAATATAGATTTTGATTGTTGAAACATTATAAAACAATCGAATTTCACACATTTTACAATATAATTATATAACATTTCAAACTCGCATATCTCCGTTACTATTGAAGATACAGAAGTGATTTTGCACTCAATGGAATCAGGTCGACGCTCTCTATTGGCTCATGGGGAAAAATGTAATCCATGTGTAATATTCATGCTTAGATACCATGGAAAAAATCCTAACAATAAATTAAACAATCTATTTATTACCTATTGTATTCGTTGTCGAGGAGATTTCAAATAGAGATTTTGATTGTTGAAACATTATAAAACAATCGAATTATACACTTTTTACGATAGAATTATATAAAATTTCAAACTCGCATATCTCCGTTACTGTTGAAGATACAGAAGTGATTTTACACTCAATTTAATCAGTTCGACCTAACCTAACCTAAACTGACCTGACCTAACCTAACTTAACTTAACTTTAATTAACCTAACCTAACCTAACCTAATAACAATAAAATAAAAACAATCTATTTCTGCCCGATTGTAGTCGTTGTCGACGAGATTTGAAATATAGATTTTGATTGTTGAAACATTATAAAACAATCGAATTTCACACATTTTACAATATAATTATATAACATTTCAAACTCGCATATCTCCGTTACTATTGAAGATACAGAAGTGATTTTGCACTCAATGGAATCAGGTCGACGCTCTCTATTGGATCATGGGGAATAATGTAATCCATGTGTAATATTCATGCTTAGATACCATGGAAAAAATCCTAACAATAAATTAAACAATCTATTTATTACCTATTGTATTCGTTGTCGAGGAGATTTCAAATAGAGATTTTGATTGTTGAAACATTATAAAACAATCGAATTATACACTTTTTACGATAGAATTATATAAAATTTCAAACTCGCATATCTCCGTTACTGTTGAAGATACAGAAGTGATTTTACACTCAATTTAATCAGTTCGACCTAACCTAACCTAAACTGACCTGACCTAACCTAACTTAACTTAACTTTAATTAACCTAACCTAACCTAACCTAATAAAAATAAAATAAAAACAATCTATTTCTGCCCGATTGTAGTCGTTGTCGACGAGATTTGAAATATAGATTTTGATTGTTGAAACATTATAAAACAATCGAATTTCACACACTTTACAATATAATTATATAACATTTCAAACTCGCATATCTCCGTTACTATTGAAAATACAGAAGTGATTTTGCACTCAATGGAATCAGGTCGACGCTCTCTATTGGATCATGGGGAAAAATGTAATCCATGTGTAATATTCATGCTTAGTTATCATGGAAACTCTCATAACAATAAATTAAACAATCTATTTATTACCTATTGTATTCGTTGTCGAGGAGATTTCAAATATAGATTTTGATTGTTGAAACATTATAAAACAATCGAATTATACACTTTTTACGATAGAATTATATAAAATTTCAAACTCGCATATCTACGTTACTGTTGAAGATACAGAAGTGATTTTACACTCAATTTAATCAGGTCGACCTAACCTAACCTAAACTGACCTGACCTAACCTAACTTAACTTAACTTTAATTAACCTAACCAAATAGCAATAAAATAAAAACAATCTATTTGTGCCTGATTGTAGTCGTTGTCGAGGAGATTTGAAATATAGATTTTGATTGTTGAAACATTATAAAACAATCGAATTTCACACATTTTACAATATAATTATATAACATTTCAAACTCGCTTATCTCCGTTACTATTGAAGATAAAGTAGTGATTTTGCACTCAATGGAATCAGCTCGACGCTCTCTATTGGCTCATGGGGAAAAATGTAATCCATGTGTAATATTCATGCTTAGTTATCATGGAAACTCTCATAACAATAAATTAAACAATCTATTTATTACCTATTGTATTCGTTGTCGAGGAGATTTCAAATATAGATTTTGATTGTTGAAACATTATAAAACAATCGAATTATACACTTTTTACGATAGAATTATATAAAATTTCAAACTCGCATATCTCCGTTACTCTTGAAGATACAGAAGTGATTTTACACTCAATTTAATCAGTTCGACCTAACCTAACCTAAACTGACCTGACCTAACCTAACTTAACTTTAATTAACCTAACCTAACCTAACCTAATAACAATAAAATAAAAACAATCTATTTGTGCCCGATTGTAGTCGTTGTCGACGAGATTTGAAATATAGATTTTGATTGTTGAAACATTATAAAACAATCGAATTTCACACATTTTACAATATAATTATATAACATTTCAAACTCGCTTATCTCCGTTACTATTGAAGATAAAGTAGTGATTTTGCACTCAATGGAATCAGCTCGACGCTCTCTATTGGCTCATGGGGAAAAATGTAATCCATGTGTAATATTCATGCTTAGTTATCATGGAAACTCTCATAACAATAAATTAAACAATCTATTTATTACCTATTGTATTCGTTGTCGAGGAGATTTCAAATATAGATTTTGATTGTTGAAACATTATAAAACAATCGAATTATACACTTTTTACGATAGAATTATATAAAATTTCAAACTCGCATATCTCCGTTACTCTTGAAGATACAGAAGTGATTTTACACTCAATTTAATCAGTTCGACCTAACCTAACCTAAACTGACCTGACCTAACCTAACTTAACTTTAATTAACCTAACCTAACCTAACCTAATAACAATAAAATAAAAACAATCTATTTGTGCCCGATTGTAGTCGTTGTCGACGAGATTTGAAATATAGATTTTGATTGTTGAAACATTATAAAACAATCGAATTTCACACATTTTACAATATAATTATATAACATTTCAAACTCGCATATCTCCGTTACTATTGAAGATACAGAAGTGATTTTGCACTCAATGGAATCAGGTCGACGCTCTCTATTGGCTCATGGGGAAAAATGTAATCCATGTGTAATATTCATGCTTAGTTATCATGGAAACTCTCATAACAATAAATTAAACAATCTATTTATTACCTATTGTATTCGTTGTCGAGGAGATTTCAAATATAGATTTTGATTGTTGAAACATTATAAAACAATCGAATTATACACTTTTTACGATAGAATTATATAAAATTTCAAACTCGCATATCTCCGTTACTCTTGAAGATACAGAAGTGATTTTACACTCAATTTAATCAGTTCGACCTAACCTAACCTAAACTGACCTGACCTAACCTAACTTAACTTTAATTAACCTAACCTAACCTAACCTAATAACAATAAAATAAAAACAATCTATTTGTGCCCGATTGTAGTCGTTGTCGACGAGATTTGAAATATAGATTTTGATTGTTGAAACATTATAAAACAATCGAATTTCACACATTTTACAATATAATTATATAACATTTCAAACTCGCATATCTCCGTTACTATTGAAGATACAGAAGTGATTTTGCACTCAATGGAATCAGGTCGACGCTCTCTATTGGCTCATGGGGAAAAATGTAATCCATGTGTAATATTCATGCTTAGTTATCATGGAAACTCACATAACAATAAATTAAACAATCTATTTATTACCTATTGTATTCGTTGTCGAGGAGATTTCAAATATAGATTTTGATTGTTGAAACATTATAAAACAATCGAATTATACACTTTTTACGATAGAATTATATAAAATTTCAAACTCGCATATCTCCGTTACTCTTGAAGATACAGAAGTGATTTTACACTCAATTTAATCAGTTCGACCTAACCTAACCTAAACTGACCTGACCTAACCTAACTTAACTTTAATTAACCTAACCTAACCTAACCTAATAACAATAAAATAAAAACAATCTATTTGTGCCCGATTGTAGTCGTTGTCGACGAGATTTGAAATATAGATTTTGATTGTTGAAACATTATAAAACAATCGAATTTCACACATTTTACAATATAATTATATAACATTTCAAACTCGCATATCTCCGTTACTATTGAAGATACAGAAGTGATTTTGCACTCAATGGAATCAGGTCGACGCTCTCTATTGGCTCATGGGGAAAAATGTAATCCATGTGTAATATTCATGCTTAGTTATCATGGAAACTCTCATAACAATAAATTAAACAATCTATTTATTACCTATTGTATTCGTTGTCGAGGAGATTTCAAATATAGATTTTGATTGTTGAAACATTATAAAACAATCGAATTATACACTTTTTACGATAGAATTATATAAAATTTCAAACTCGCATATCTCCGTTACTCTTGAAGATACAGAAGTGATTTTACACTCAATTTAATCAGTTCGACCTAACCTAACCTAAACTGACCTGACCTAACCTAACTTAACTTTAATTAACCTAACCTAACCTAACCTAATAACAATAAAATAAAAACAATCTATTTGTGCCCGATTGTAGTCGTTGTCGACGAGATTTGAAATATAGATTTTGATTGTTGAAACATTATAAAACAATCGAATTTCACACATTTTACAATATAATTATATAACATTTCAAACTCGCTTATCTCCGTTACTATTGAAGATAAAGTAGTGATTTTGCACTCAATGGAATCAGCTCGACGCTCTCTATTGGCTCATGGGGAAAAATGTAATCCATGTGTAATATTCATGCTTAGTTATCATGGAAACTCTCATAACAATAAATTAAACAATCTATTTATTACCTATTGTATTCGTTGTCGAGGAGATTTCAAATATAGATTTTGATTGTTGAAACATTATAAAACAATCGAATTATACACTTTTTACGATAGAATTATATAAAATTTCAAACTCGCATATCTCCGTTACTCTTGAAGATACAGAAGTGATTTTACACTCAATTTAATCAGTTCGACCTAACCTAACCTAAACTGACCTGACCTAACCTAACTTAACTTTAATTAACCTAACCTAACCTAACCTAATAACAATAAAATAAAAACAATCTATTTGTGCCCGATTGTAGTCGTTGTCGACGAGATTTGAAATATAGATTTTGATTGTTGAAACATTATAAAACAATCGAATTTCACACATTTTACAATATAATTATATAACATTTCAAACTCGCATATCTCCGTTACTATTGAAGATACAGAAGTGATTTTGCACTCAATGGAATCAGGTCGACGCTCTCTATTGGCTCATGGGGAAAAATGTAATCCAGTTGTAATATTCATGCTTAGATATCATGGAAACTCTCATAACAATAAATTAAACAATCTATTTATTACCTATTGTATTCGTTGTCGAGGAGATTTCAAATATAGATTTTGATTGTTGAAACATTATAAAACAATCGAATTTCACACATTTTACAATATAATTATATAACATTTCAAACTCGCATATCTCCGTTACTATTGAAGATACAGAAGTGATTTTGCACTCAATGGAATCAGGTCGACGCTCTCTATTGGCTCATGGGGAAAAATGTAATCCATGTGTAATATTCATGCTTAGATACCATGGAAAAAATCCTAACAATAAATTAAACAATCTATTTATTACCTATTGTATTCGTTGTCGAGGAGATTTCAAATAGAGATTTTGATTGTTGAAACATTATAAAACAATCGAATTATACACTTTTTACGATAGAATTATATAAAATTTCAAACTCGCATATCTCCGTTACTGTTGAAGATACAGAAGTGATTTTACACTCAATTTAATCAGTTCGACCTAACCTAACCTAAACTGACCTGACCTAACCTAACTTAACTTAACTTTAATTAACCTAACCTAACCTAACCTAATAACAATAAAATAAAAACAATCTATTTCTGCCCGATTGTAGTCGTTGTCGACGAGATTTGAAATATAGATTTTGATTGTTGAAACATTATAAAACAATCGAATTTCACACATTTTACAATATAATTATATAACATTTCAAACTCGCATATCTCCGTTACTATTGAAGATACAGAAGTGATTTTGCACTCAATGGAATCAGGTCGACGCTCTCTATTGGATCATGGGGAATAATGTAATCCATGTGTAATATTCATGCTTAGATACCATGGAAAAAATCCTAACAATAAATTAAACAATCTATTTATTACCTATTGTATTCGTTGTCGAGGAGATTTCAAATAGAGATTTTGATTGTTGAAACATTATAAAACAATCGAATTATACACTTTTTACGATAGAATTATATAAAATTTCAAACTCGCATATCTCCGTTACTGTTGAAGATACAGAAGTGATTTTACACTCAATTTAATCAGTTCGACCTAACCTAACCTAAACTGACCTGACCTAACCTAACTTAACTTAACTTTAATTAACCTAACCTAACCTAACCTAATAAAAATAAAATAAAAACAATCTATTTCTGCCCGATTGTAGTCGTTGTCGACGAGATTTGAAATATAGATTTTGATTGTTGAAACATTATAAAACAATCGAATTTCACACACTTTACAATATAATTATATAACATTTCAAACTCGCATATCTCCGTTACTATTGAAAATACAGAAGTGATTTTGCACTCAATGGAATCAGGTCGACGCTCTCTATTGGATCATGGGGAAAAATGTAATCCATGTGTAATATTCATGCTTAGTTATCATGGAAACTCTCATAACAATAAATTAAACAATCTATTTATTACCTATTGTATTCGTTGTCGAGGAGATTTCAAATATAGATTTTGATTGTTGAAACATTATAAAACAATCGAATTATACACTTTTTACGATAGAATTATATAAAATTTCAAACTCGCATATCTACGTTACTGTTGAAGATACAGAAGTGATTTTACACTCAATTTAATCAGGTCGACCTAACCTAACCTAAACTGACCTGACCTAACCTAACTTAACTTAACTTTAATTAACCTAACCAAATAGCAATAAAATAAAAACAATCTATTTGTGCCTGATTGTAGTCGTTGTCGAGGAGATTTGAAATATAGATTTTGATTGTTGAAACATTATAAAACAATCGAATTTCACACATTTTACAATATAATTATATAACATTTCAAACTCGCTTATCTCCGTTACTATTGAAGATAAAGTAGTGATTTTGCACTCAATGGAATCAGCTCGACGCTCTCTATTGGCTCATGGGGAAAAATGTAATCCATGTGTAATATTCATGCTTAGTTATCATGGAAACTCTCATAACAATAAATTAAACAATCTATTTATTACCTATTGTATTCGTTGTCGAGGAGATTTCAAATATAGATTTTGATTGTTGAAACATTATAAAACAATCGAATTATACACTTTTTACGATAGAATTATATAAAATTTCAAACTCGCATATCTCCGTTACTCTTGAAGATACAGAAGTGATTTTACACTCAATTTAATCAGTTCGACCTAACCTAACCTAAACTGACCTGACCTAACCTAACTTAACTTTAATTAACCTAACCTAACCTAACCTAATAACAATAAAATAAAAACAATCTATTTGTGCCCGATTGTAGTCGTTGTCGACGAGATTTGAAATATAGATTTTGATTGTTGAAACATTATAAAACAATCGAATTTCACACATTTTACAATATAATTATATAACATTTCAAACTCGCTTATCTCCGTTACTATTGAAGATAAAGTAGTGATTTTGCACTCAATGGAATCAGCTCGACGCTCTCTATTGGCTCATGGGGAAAAATGTAATCCATGTGTAATATTCATGCTTAGTTATCATGGAAACTCTCATAACAATAAATTAAACAATCTATTTATTACCTATTGTATTCGTTGTCGAGGAGATTTCAAATATAGATTTTGATTGTTGAAACATTATAAAACAATCGAATTATACACTTTTTACGATAGAATTATATAAAATTTCAAACTCGCATATCTCCGTTACTCTTGAAGATACAGAAGTGATTTTACACTCAATTTAATCAGTTCGACCTAACCTAACCTAAACTGACCTGACCTAACCTAACTTAACTTTAATTAACCTAACCTAACCTAACCTAATAACAATAAAATAAAAACAATCTATTTGTGCCCGATTGTAGTCGTTGTCGACGAGATTTGAAATATAGATTTTGATTGTTGAAACATTATAAAACAATCGAATTTCACACATTTTACAATATAATTATATAACATTTCAAACTCGCATATCTCCGTTACTATTGAAGATACAGAAGTGATTTTGCACTCAATGGAATCAGGTCGACGCTCTCTATTGGCTCATGGGGAAAAATGTAATCCATGTGTAATATTCATGCTTAGTTATCATGGAAACTCTCATAACAATAAATTAAACAATCTATTTATTACCTATTGTATTCGTTGTCGAGGAGATTTCAAATATAGATTTTGATTGTTGAAACATTATAAAACAATCGAATTATACACTTTTTACGATAGAATTATATAAAATTTCAAACTCGCATATCTCCGTTACTCTTGAAGATACAGAAGTGATTTTACACTCAATTTAATCAGTTCGACCTAACCTAACCTAAACTGACCTGACCTAACCTAACTTAACTTTAATTAACCTAACCTAACCTAACCTAATAACAATAAAATAAAAACAATCTATTTGTGCCCGATTGTAGTCGTTGTCGACGAGATTTGAAATATAGATTTTGATTGTTGAAACATTATAAAACAATCGAATTTCACACATTTTACAATATAATTATATAACATTTCAAACTCGCATATCTCCGTTACTATTGAAGATACAGAAGTGATTTTGCACTCAATGGAATCAGGTCGACGCTCTCTATTGGCTCATGGGGAAAAATGTAATCCATGTGTAATATTCATGCTTAGTTATCATGGAAACTCACATAACAATAAATTAAACAATCTATTTATTACCTATTGTATTCGTTGTCGAGGAGATTTCAAATATAGATTTTGATTGTTGAAACATTATAAAACAATCGAATTATACACTTTTTACGATAGAATTATATAAAATTTCAAACTCGCATATCTCCGTTACTCTTGAAGATACAGAAGTGATTTTACACTCAATTTAATCAGTTCGACCTAACCTAACCTAAACTGACCTGACCTAACCTAACTTAACTTTAATTAACCTAACCTAACCTAACCTAATAACAATAAAATAAAAACAATCTATTTGTGCCCGATTGTAGTCGTTGTCGACGAGATTTGAAATATAGATTTTGATTGTTGAAACATTATAAAACAATCGAATTTCACACATTTTACAATATAATTATATAACATTTCAAACTCGCATATCTCCGTTACTATTGAAGATACAGAAGTGATTTTGCACTCAATGGAATCAGGTCGACGCTCTCTATTGGCTCATGGGGAAAAATGTAATCCATGTGTAATATTCATGCTTAGTTATCATGGAAACTCTCATAACAATAAATTAAACAATCTATTTATTACCTATTGTATTCGTTGTCGAGGAGATTTCAAATATAGATTTTGATTGTTGAAACATTATAAAACAATCGAATTATACACTTTTTACGATAGAATTATATAAAATTTCAAACTCGCATATCTCCGTTACTCTTGAAGATACAGAAGTGATTTTACACTCAATTTAATCAGTTCGACCTAACCTAACCTAAACTGACCTGACCTAACCTAACTTAACTTTAATTAACCTAACCTAACCTAACCTAATAACAATAAAATAAAAACAATCTATTTGTGCCCGATTGTAGTCGTTGTCGACGAGATTTGAAATATAGATTTTGATTGTTGAAACATTATAAAACAATCGAATTTCACACATTTTACAATATAATTATATAACATTTCAAACTCGCTTATCTCCGTTACTATTGAAGATAAAGTAGTGATTTTGCACTCAATGGAATCAGCTCGACGCTCTCTATTGGCTCATGGGGAAAAATGTAATCCATGTGTAATATTTATGCTTAGTTATCATGGAAACTCTCATAACAATAAATTAAACAATCTATTTATTACCTATTGTATTCGTTGTCGAGGAGATTTCAAATATAGATTTTGATTGTTGAAACATTATAAAACAATCGAATTATACACTTTTTACGATAGAATTATATAAAATTTCAAACTCGCATATCTCCGTTACTCTTGAAGATACAGAAGTGATTTTACACTCAATTTAATCAGTTCGACCTAACCTAACCTAAACTGACCTGACCTAACCTAACTTAACTTTAATTAACCTAACCTAACCTAACCTAATAACAATAAAATAAAAACAATCTATTTGTGCCCGATTGTAGTCGTTGTCGACGAGATTTGAAATATAGATTTTGATTGTTGAAACATTATAAAACAATCGAATTTCACACATTTTACAATATAATTATATAACATTTCAAACTCGCATATCTCCGTTACTATTGAAGATACAGAAGTGATTTTGCACTCAATGGAATCAGGTCGACGCTCTCTATTGGCTCATGGGGAAAAATGTAATCCATGTGTAATATTCATGCTTAGTTATCATGGAAACTCTCATAACAATAAATTAAACAATCTATTTATTACCTATTGTATTCGTTGTCGAGGAGATTTCAAATATAGATTTTGATTGTTGAAACATTATAAAACAATCGAATTATACACTTTTTACGATAGAATTATATAAAATTTCAAACTCGCATATCTCCGTTACTCTTGAAGATACAGAAGTGATTTTACACTCAATTTAATCAGTTCGACCTAACCTAACCTAAACTGACCTGACCTAACCTAACTTAACTTTAATTAACCTAACCTAACCTAACCTAATAACAATAAAATAAAAACAATCTATTTGTGCCCGATTGTAGTCGTTGTCGACGAGATTTGAAATATAGATTTTGATTGTTGAAACATTATAAAACAATCGAATTTCACACATTTTACAATATAATTATATAACATTTCAAACTCGCATATCTCCGTTACTATTGAAGATACAGAAGTGATTTTGCACTCAATGGAATCAGGTCGACGCTCTCTATTGGCTCATGGGGAAAAATGTAATCCATGTGTAATATTCATGCTTAGTTATCATGGAAACTCACATAACAATAAATTAAACAATCTATTTATTACCTATTGTATTCGTTGTCGAGGAGATTTCAAATATAGATTTTGATTGTTGAAACATTATAAAACAATCGAATTATACACTTTTTACGATAGAATTATATAAAATTTCAAACTCGCATATCTCCGTTACTGTTGAAGATACAGAAGTGATTTTACACTCAATTTAATCAGTTCGACCTAACCTAACCTAAACTGACCTGACCTAACCTAACTTAACTTTAATTAACCTAACCTAACCTAACCTAATAACAATAAAATAAAAACAATCTATTTGTGCCCGATTGTAGTCGTTGTCGACGAGATTTGAAATATAGATTTTGATTGTTGAAACATTATAAAACAATCGAATTTCACACATTTTACAATATAATTATATAACATTTCAAACTCGCATATCTCCGTAACTATTGAAGATAAAGCAGTGATTTTGCACTCAATGGAATCAGCTCGACGCTCTCTATTGGCTCATGGGGAAAAATGTAATCCATGTGTAATATTCATGCTTAGTTATCATGGAAACTCTCATAACAATAAATTAAACAATCTATTTATTACCTATTTTATTCGTTGTCGAGGAGATTTCAAATATAGATTTTGATTGTTGAAACATTATAAAACAATCGAATTATACACTTTTTACGATAGAATTATATAAAATTTCAAACTCGCATATCTCCGTTACTCTTGAAGATACAGAAGTGATTTTACACTCAATTTAATCAGGTCGACCTAACCTAACCTAAACTGACCTGACCTAACCTAACTTAACTTAACTTTAATTAACCTAACCAAATAGCAATAAAATAAAAACAATCTATTTGTGCCTGATTGTTGTCGTTGTCGAGGAGATTTGAAATATAGATTTTGATTGTTGAAACATTATAAAACAATCGAATTTCACACATTTTACAATATAATTATATAACATTTCAAACTCGCTTATCTCCGTTACTATTGAAGATAAAGTAGTGATTTTGCACTCAATGGAATCAGCTCGACGCTCTCTATTGGCTCATGGGGAAAAATGTAATCCATGTGTAATATTCATGCTTAGTTATCATGGAAACTCTCATAACAATAAATTAAACAATCTATTTATTACCTATTGTATTCGTTGTCGAGGAGATTTCAAATATAGATTTTGATTGTTGAAACATTATAAAACAATCGAATTATACACTTTTTACGATAGAATTATATAAAATTTCAAACTCGCATATCTCCGTTACTCTTGAAGATACAGAAGTGATTTTACACTCAATTTAATCAGTTCGACCTAACCTAACCTAAACTGACCTGACCTAACCTAACTTAACTTTAATTAACCTAACCTAACCTAACCTAATAACAATAAAATAAAAACAATCTATTTGTGCCCGATTGTAGTCGTTGTCGACGAGATTTGAAATATAGATTTTGATTGTTGAAACATTATAAAACAATCGAATTTCACACATTTTACAATATAATTATATAACATTTCAAACTCGCATATCTCCGTTACTATTGAAGATACAGAAGTGATTTTGCACTCAATGGAATCAGGTCGACGCTCTCTATTGGCTCATGGGGAAAAATGTAATCCATGTGTAATATTCATGCTTAGTTATCATGGAAACTCACATAACAATAAATTAAACAATCTATTTATTACCTATTGTATTCGTTGTCGAGGAGATTTCAAATATAGATTTTGATTGTTGAAACATTATAAAACAATCGAATTATACACTTTTTACGATAGAATTATATAAAATTTCAAACTCGCATATCTCCGTTACTGTTGAAGATACAGAAGTGATTTTACACTCAATTTAATCAGTTCGACCTAACCTAACCTAAACTGACCTGACCTAACCTAACTTAACTTTAATTAACCTAACCTAACCTAACCTAATAACAATAAAATAAAAACAATCTATTTGTGCCCGATTGTAGTCGTTGTCGACGAGATTTGAAATATAGATTTTGATTGTTGAAACATTATAAAACAATCGAATTTCACACATTTTACAATATAATTATATAACATTTCAAACTCGCATATCTCCGTTACTATTGAAGATAAAGCAGTGATTTTGCACTCAATGGAATCAGCTCGACGCTCTCTATTGGCTCATGGGGAAAAATGTAATCCATGTGTAATATTCATGCTTAGTTATCATGGAAACTCTCATAACAATAAATTAAACAATCTATTTATTACCTATTGTATTCGTTGTCGAGGAGATTTCAAATATAGATTTTGATTGTTGAAACATTATAAAACAATCGAATTATACACTTTTTACGATAGAATTATATAAAATTTCAAACTCGCATATCTCCGTTACTCTTGAAGATACAGAAGTGATTTTACACTCAATTTAATCAGGTCGACCTAACCTAACCTAAACTGACCTGACCTAACCTAACTTAACTTAACTTTAATTAACCTAACCAAATAGCAATAAAATAAAAACAATCTATTTGTGCCTGATTGTTGTCGTTGTCGAGGAGATTTGAAATATAGATTTTGATTGTTGAAACATTATAAAACAATCGAATTTCACACATTTTACAATATAATTATATAACATTTCAAACTCGCTTATCTCCGTTACTATTGAAGATAAAGTAGTGATTTTGCACTCAATGGAATCAGCTCGACGCTCTCTATTGGCTCATGGGGAAAAATGTAATCCATGTGTAATATTCATGCTTAGTTATCATGGAAACTCTCATAACAATAAATTAAACAATCTATTTATTACCTATTGTATTCGTTGTCGAGGAGATTTCAAATATAGATTTTGATTGTTGAAACATTATAAAACAATCGAATTATACACTTTTTACGATAGAATTATATAAAATTTCAAACTCGCATATCTCCGTTACTCTTGAAGATACAGAAGTGATTTTACACTCAATTTAATCAGTTCGACCTAACCTAACCTAAACTGACCTGACCTAACCTAACTTAACTTTAATTAACCTAACCTAACCTAACCTAATAACAATAAAATAAAAACAATCTATTTGTGCCCGATTGTAGTCGTTGTCGACGAGATTTGAAATATAGATTTTGATTGTTGAAACATTATAAAACAATCGAATTTCACACATTTTACAATATAATTATATAACATTTCAAACTCGCTTATCTCCGTTACTATTGAAGATAAAGTAGTGATTTTGCACTCAATGGAATCAGCTCGACGCTCTCTATTGGCTCATGGGGAAAAATGTAATCCATGTGTAATATTCATGCTTAGTTATCATGGAAACTCTCATAACAATAAATTAAACAATCTATTTATTACCTATTGTATTCGTTGTCGAGGAGATTTCAAATATAGATTTTGATTGTTGAAACATTATAAAACAATCGAATTATACACTTTTTACGATAGAATTATATAAAATTTCAAACTCGCATATCTCCGTTACTCTTGAAGATACAGAAGTGATTTTACACTCAATTTAATCAGTTCGACCTAACCTAACCTAAACTGACCTGACCTAACCTAACTTAACTTTAATTAACCTAACCTAACCTAACCTAATAACAATAAAATAAAAACAATCTATTTGTGCCCGATTGTAGTCGTTGTCGACGAGATTTGAAATATAGATTTTGATTGTTGAAACATTATAAAACAATCGAATTTCACACATTTTACAATATAATTATATAACATTTCAAACTCGCATATCTCCGTTACTATTGAAGATACAGAAGTGATTTTGCACTCAATGGAATCAGGTCGACGCTCTCTATTGGCTCATGGGGAAAAATGTAATCCATGTGTAATATTCATGCTTAGTTATCATGGAAACTCTCATAACAATAAATTAAACAATCTATTTATTACCTATTGTATTCGTTGTCGAGGAGATTTCAAATATAGATTTTGATTGTTGAAACATTATAAAACAATCGAATTATACACTTTTTACGATAGAATTATATAAAATTTCAAACTCGCATATCTCCGTTACTCTTGAAGATACAGAAGTGATTTTACACTCAATTTAATCAGTTCGACCTAACCTAACCTAAACTGACCTGACCTAACCTAACTTAACTTTAATTAACCTAACCTAACCTAACCTAATAACAATAAAATAAAAACAATCTATTTGTGCCCGATTGTAGTCGTTGTCGACGAGATTTGAAATATAGATTTTGATTGTTGAAACATTATAAAACAATCGAATTTCACACATTTTACAATATAATTATATAACATTTCAAACTCGCATATCTCCGTTACTATTGAAGATACAGAAGTGATTTTGCACTCAATGGAATCAGGTCGACGCTCTCTATTGGCTCATGGGGAAAAATGTAATCCATGTGTAATATTCATGCTTAGTTATCATGGAAACTCACATAACAATAAATTAAACAATCTATTTATTACCTATTGTATTCGTTGTCGAGGAGATTTCAAATAGAGATTTTGATTGTTGAAACATTATAAAACAATCGAATTATACACTTTTTACGATAGAATTATATAAAATTTCAAACTCGCATATCTCCGTTACTGTTGAAGATACAGAAGTGATTTTACACTCAATTTAATCAGTTCGACCTAACCTAACCTAAACTGACCTGACCTAACCTAACTTAACTTAACTTTAATTAACCTAACCTAACCTAACCTAATAACAATAAAATAAAAACAATCTATTTCTGCCCGATTGTAGTCGTTGTCGACGAGATTTGAAATATAGATTTTGATTGTTGAAACATTATAAAACAATCGAATTTCACACATTTTACAATATAATTATATAACATTTCAAACTCGCATATCTCCGTTACTATTGAAGATACAGAAGTGATTTTGCACTCAATGGAATCAGGTCGACGCTCTCTATTGGATCATGGGGAATAATGTAATCCATGTGTAATATTCATGCTTAGATACCATGGAAAATATCCTAACAATAAATTAAACAATCTATTTATTACCTATTGTATTCGTTGTCGAGGAGATTTCAAATAGAGATTTTGATTGTTGAAACATTATAAAACAATCGAATTATACACTTTTTACGATAGAATTATATAAAATTTCAAACTCGCATATCTCCGTTACTGTTGAAGATACAGAAGTGATTTTACACTCAATTTAATCAGTTCGACCTAACCTAACCTAAACTGACCTGACCTAACCTAACTTAACTTTAATTAACCTAACCTAACCTAACCTAATAACAATAAAATAAAAACAATCTATTTGTGCCCGATTGTAGTCGTTGTCGACGAGATTTGAAATATAGATTTTGATTGTTGAAACATTATAAAACAATCGAATTTCACACATTTTACAATATAATTATATAACATTTCAAACTCGCATATCTCCGTTACTATTGAAGATAAAGCAGTGATTTTGCACTCAATGGAATCAGCTCGACGCTCTCTATTGGCTCATGGGGAAAAATGTAATCCATGTGTAATATTCATGCTTAGTTATCATGGAAACTCTCATAACAATAAATTAAACAATCTATTTATTACCTATTGTATTCGTTGTCGAGGAGATTTCAAATATAGATTTTGATTGTTGAAACATTATAAAACAATCGAATTATACACTTTTTACGATAGAATTATATAAAATTTCAAACTCGCATATCTCCGTTACTCTTGAAGATACAGAAGTGATTTTACACTCAATTTAATCAGTTCGACCTAACCTAACCTAAACTGACCTGACCTAACCTAACTTAACTTTAATTAACCTAACCTAACCTAACCTAATAACAATAAAATAAAAACAATCTATTTGTGCCCGATTGTAGTCGTTGTCGACGAGATTTGAAATATAGATTTTGATTGTTGAAACATTATAAAACAATCGAATTTCACACATTTTACAATATAATTATATAACATTTCAAACTCGCTTATCTCCGTTACTATTGAAGATAAAGTAGTGATTTTGCACTCAATGGAATCAGCTCGACGCTCTCTATTGGCTCATGGGGAAAAATGTAATCCATGTGTAATATTCATGCTTAGTTATCATGGAAACTCTCATAACAATAAATTAAACAATCTATTTATTACCTATTGTATTCGTTGTCGAGGAGATTTCAAATATAGATTTTGATTGTTGAAACATTATAAAACAATCGAATTATACACTTTTTACGATAGAATTATATAAAATTTCAAACTCGCATATCTCCGTTACTCTTGAAGATACAGAAGTGATTTTACACTCAATTTAATCAGTTCGACCTAACCTAACCTAAACTGACCTGACCTAACCTAACTTAACTTTAATTAACCTAACCTAACCTAACCTAATAACAATAAAATAAAAACAATCTATTTGTGCCCGATTGTAGTCGTTGTCGACGAGATTTGAAATATAGATTTTGATTGTTGAAACATTATAAAACAATCGAATTTCACACATTTTACAATATAATTATATAACATTTCAAACTCGCATATCTCCGTTACTATTGAAGATACAGAAGTGATTTTGCACTCAATGGAATCAGGTCGACGCTCTCTATTGGCTCATGGGGAAAAATGTAATCCATGTGTAATATTCATGCTTAGTTATCATGGAAACTCTCATAACAATAAATTAAACAATCTATTTATTACCTATTGTATTCGTTGTCGAGGAGATTTCAAATATAGATTTTGATTGTTGAAACATTATAAAACAATCGAATTATACACTTTTTACGATAGAATTATATAAAATTTCAAACTCGCATATCTCCGTTACTCTTGAAGATACAGAAGTGATTTTACACTCAATTTAATCAGTTCGACCTAACCTAACCTAAACTGACCTGACCTAACCTAACTTAACTTTAATTAACCTAACCTAACCTAACCTAATAACAATAAAATAAAAACAATCTATTTGTGCCCGATTGTAGTCGTTGTCGACGAGATTTGAAATATAGATTTTGATTGTTGAAACATTATAAAACAATCGAATTTCACACATTTTACAATATAATTATATAACATTTCAAACTCGCATATCTCCGTTACTATTGAAGATACAGAAGTGATTTTGCACTCAATGGAATCAGGTCGACGCTCTCTATTGGCTCATGGGGAAAAATGTAATCCATGTGTAATATTCATGCTTAGTTATCATGGAAACTCACATAACAATAAATTAAACAATCTATTTATTACCTATTGTATTCGTTGTCGAGGAGATTTCAAATATAGATTTTGATTGTTGAAACATTATAAAACAATCGAATTATACACTTTTTACGATAGAATTATATAAAATTTCAAACTCGCATATCTCCGTTACTGTTGAAGATACAGAAGTGATTTTACACTCAATTTAATCAGTTCGACCTAACCTAACCTAAACTGACCTGACCTAACCTAACTTAACTTTAATTAACCTAACCTAACCTAACCTAATAACAATAAAATAAAAACAATCTATTTGTGCCCGATTGTAGTCGTTGTCGACGAGATTTGAAATATAGATTTTGATTGTTGAAACATTATAAAACAATCGAATTTCACACATTTTACAATATAATTATATAACATTTCAAACTCGCATATCTCCGTAACTATTGAAGATAAAGCAGTGATTTTGCACTCAATGGAATCAGCTCGACGCTCTCTATTGGCTCATGGGGAAAAATGTAATCCATGTGTAATATTCATGCTTAGTTATCATGGAAACTCTCATAACAATAAATTAAACAATCTATTTATTACCTATTGTATTCGTTGTCGAGGAGATTTCAAATATAGATTTTGATTGTTGAAACATTATAAAACAATCGAATTATACACTTTTTACGATAGAATTATATAAAATTTCAAACTCGCATATCTCCGTTACTCTTGAAGATACAGAAGTGATTTTACACTCAATTTAATCAGGTCGACCTAACCTAACCTAAACTGACCTGACCTAACCTAACTTAACTTAACTTTAATTAACCTAACCAAATAGCAATAAAATAAAAACAATCTATTTGTGCCTGATTGTTGTCGTTGTCGAGGAGATTTGAAATATAGATTTTGATTGTTGAAACATTATAAAACAATCGAATTTCACACATTTTACAATATAATTATATAACATTTCAAACTCGCTTATCTCCGTTACTATTGAAGATAAAGTAGTGATTTTGCACTCAATGGAATCAGCTCGACGCTCTCTATTGGCTCATGGGGAAAAATGTAATCCATGTGTAATATTCATGCTTAGTTATCATGGAAACTCTCATAACAATAAATTAAACAATCTATTTATTACCTATTGTATTCGTTGTCGAGGAGATTTCAAATATAGATTTTGATTGTTGAAACATTATAAAACAATCGAATTATACACTTTTTACGATAGAATTATATAAAATTTCAAACTCGCATATCTCCGTTACTCTTGAAGATACAGAAGTGATTTTACACTCAATTTAATCAGTTCGACCTAACCTAACCTAAACTGACCTGACCTAACCTAACTTAACTTTAATTAACCTAACCTAACCTAACCTAATAACAATAAAATAAAAACAATCTATTTGTGCCCGATTGTAGTCGTTGTCGACGAGATTTGAAATATAGATTTTGATTGTTGAAACATTATAAAACAATCGAATTTCACACATTTTACAATATAATTATATAACATTTCAAACTCGCATATCTCCGTTACTATTGAAGATACAGAAGTGATTTTGCACTCAATGGAATCAGGTCGACGCTCTCTATTGGCTCATGGGGAAAAATGTAATCCATGTGTAATATTCATGCTTAGTTATCATGGAAACTCTCATAACAATAAATTAAACAATCTATTTATTACCTATTGTATTCGTTGTCGAGGAGATTTCAAATATAGATTTTGATTGTTGAAACATTATAAAACAATCGAATTATACACTTTTTACGATAGAATTATATAAAATTTCAAACTCGCATATCTCCGTTACTCTTGAAGATACAGAAGTGATTTTACACTCAATTTAATCAGTTCGACCTAACCTAACCTAAACTGACCTGACCTAACCTAACTTAACTTTAATTAACCTAACCTAACCTAACCTAATAACAATAAAATAAAAACAATCTATTTGTGCCCGATTGTAGTCGTTGTCGACGAGATTTGAAATATAGATTTTGATTGTTGAAACATTATAAAACAATCGAATTTCACACATTTTACAATATAATTATATAACATTTCAAACTCGCATATCTCCGTTACTATTGAAGATACAGAAGTGATTTTGCACTCAATGGAATCAGGTCGACGCTCTCTATTGGCTCATGGGGAAAAATGTAATCCATGTGTAATATTCATGCTTAGTTATCATGGAAACTCACATAACAATAAATTAAACAATCTATTTATTACCTATTGTATTCGTTGTCGAGGAGATTTCAAATATAGATTTTGATTGTTGAAACATTATAAAACAATCGAATTATACACTTTTTACGATAGAATTATATAAAATTTCAAACTCGCATATCTCCGTTACTGTTGAAGATACAGAAGTGATTTTACACTCAATTTAATCAGTTCGACCTAACCTAACCTAAACTGACCTGACCTAACCTAACTTAACTTTAATTAACCTAACCTAACCTAACCTAATAACAATAAAATAAAAACAATCTATTTGTGCCCGATTGTAGTCGTTGTCGACGAGATTTGAAATATAGATTTTGATTGTTGAAACATTATAAAACAATCGAATTTCACACATTTTACAATATAATTATATAACATTTCAAACTCGCATATCTCCGTAACTATTGAAGATAAAGCAGTGATTTTGCACTCAATGGAATCAGCTCGACGCTCTCTATTGGCTCATGGGGAAAAATGTAATCCATGTGTAATATTCATGCTTAGTTATCATGGAAACTCTCATAACAATAAATTAAACAATCTATTTATTACCTATTGTATTCGTTGTCGAGGAGATTTCAAATATAGATTTTGATTGTTGAAACATTATAAAACAATCGAATTATACACTTTTTACGATAGAATTATATAAAATTTCAAACTCGCATATCTCCGTTACTCTTGAAGATACAGAAGTGATTTTACACTCAATTTAATCAGGTCGACCTAACCTAACCTAAACTGACCTGACCTAACCTAACTTAACTTAACTTTAATTAACCTAACCAAATAGCAATAAAATAAAAACAATCTATTTGTGCCTGATTGTTGTCGTTGTCGAGGAGATTTGAAATATAGATTTTGATTGTTGAAACATTATAAAACAATCGAATTTCACACATTTTACAATATAATTATATAACATTTCAAACTCGCTTATCTCCGTTACTATTGAAGATAAAGTAGTGATTTTGCACTCAATGGAATCAGCTCGACGCTCTCTATTGGCTCATGGGGAAAAATGTAATCCATGTGTAATATTCATGCTTAGTTATCATGGAAACTCTCATAACAATAAATTAAACAATCTATTTATTACCTATTGTATTCGTTGTCGAGGAGATTTCAAATATAGATTTTGATTGTTGAAACATTATAAAACAATCGAATTATACACTTTTTACGATAGAATTATATAAAATTTCAAACTCGCATATCTCCGTTACTCTTGAAGATACAGAAGTGATTTTACACTCAATTTAATCAGTTCGACCTAACCTAACCTAAACTGACCTGACCTAACCTAACTTAACTTTAATTAACCTAACCTAACCTAACCTAATAACAATAAAATAAAAACAATCTATTTGTGCCCGATTGTAGTCGTTGTCGACGAGATTTGAAATATAGATTTTGATTGTTGAAACATTATAAAACAATCGAATTTCACACATTTTACAATATAATTATATAACATTTCAAACTCGCATATCTCCGTTACTATTGAAGATACAGAAGTGATTTTGCACTCAATGGAATCAGGTCGACGCTCTCTATTGGCTCATGGGGAAAAATGTAATCCATGTGTAATATTCATGCTTAGTTATCATGGAAACTCACATAACAATAAATTAAACAATCTATTTATTACCTATTGTATTCGTTGTCGAGGAGATTTCAAATAGAGATTTTGATTGTTGAAACATTATAAAACAATCGAATTATACACTTTTTACGATAGAATTATATAAAATTTCAAACTCGCATATCTCCGTTACTGTTGAAGATACAGAAGTGATTTTACACTCAATTTAATCAGTTCGACCTAACCTAACCTAAACTGACCTGACCTAACCTAACTTAACTTAACTTTAATTAACCTAACCTAACCTAACCTAATAACAATAAAATAAAAACAATCTATTTCTGCCCGATTGTAGTCGTTGTCGACGAGATTTGAAATATAGATTTTGATTGTTGAAACATTATAAAACAATCGAATTTCACACATTTTACAATATAATTATATAACATTTCAAACTCGCATATCTCCGTTACTATTGAAGATACAGAAGTGATTTTGCACTCAATGGAATCAGGTCGACGCTCTCTATTGGATCATGGGGAATAATGTAATCCATGTGTAATATTCATGCTTAGATACCATGGAAAATATCCTAACAATAAATTAAACAATCTATTTATTACCTATTGTATTCGTTGTCGAGGAGATTTCAAATAGAGATTTTGATTGTTGAAACATTATAAAACAATCGAATTATACACTTTTTACGATAGAATTATATAAAATTTCAAACTCGCATATCTCCGTTACTGTTGAAGATACAGAAGTGATTTTACACTCAATTTAATCAGTTCGACCTAACCTAACCTAAACTGACCTGACCTAACCTAACTTAACTTTAATTAACCTAACCTAACCTAACCTAATAACAATAAAATAAAAACAATCTATTTGTGCCCGATTGTAGTCGTTGTCGACGAGATTTGAAATATAGATTTTGATTGTTGAAACATTATAAAACAATCGAATTTCACACATTTTACAATATAATTATATAACATTTCAAACTCGCATATCTCCGTTACTATTGAAGATAAAGCAGTGATTTTGCACTCAATGGAATCAGCTCGACGCTCTCTATTGGCTCATGGGGAAAAATGTAATCCATGTGTAATATTCATGCTTAGTTATCATGGAAACTCTCATAACAATAAATTAAACAATCTATTTATTACCTATTGTATTCGTTGTCGAGGAGATTTCAAATATAGATTTTGATTGTTGAAACATTATAAAACAATCGAATTATACACTTTTTACGATAGAATTATATAAAATTTCAAACTCGCATATCTCCGTTACTCTTGAAGATACAGAAGTGATTTTACACTCAATTTAATCAGTTCGACCTAACCTAACCTAAACTGACCTGACCTAACCTAACTTAACTTTAATTAACCTAACCTAACCTAACCTAATAACAATAAAATAAAAACAATCTATTTGTGCCCGATTGTAGTCGTTGTCGACGAGATTTGAAATATAGATTTTGATTGTTGAAACATTATAAAACAATCGAATTTCACACATTTTACAATATAATTATATAACATTTCAAACTCGCTTATCTCCGTTACTATTGAAGATAAAGTAGTGATTTTGCACTCAATGGAATCAGCTCGACGCTCTCTATTGGCTCATGGGGAAAAATGTAATCCATGTGTAATATTCATGCTTAGTTATCATGGAAACTCTCATAACAATAAATTAAACAATCTATTTATTACCTATTGTATTCGTTGTCGAGGAGATTTCAAATATAGATTTTGATTGTTGAAACATTATAAAACAATCGAATTATACACTTTTTACGATAGAATTATATAAAATTTCAAACTCGCATATCTCCGTTACTCTTGAAGATACAGAAGTGATTTTACACTCAATTTAATCAGTTCGACCTAACCTAACCTAAACTGACCTGACCTAACCTAACTTAACTTTAATTAACCTAACCTAACCTAACCTAATAACAATAAAATAAAAACAATCTATTTGTGCCCGATTGTAGTCGTTGTCGACGAGATTTGAAATATAGATTTTGATTGTTGAAACATTATAAAACAATCGAATTTCACACATTTTACAATATAATTATATAACATTTCAAACTCGCATATCTCCGTTACTATTGAAGATACAGAAGTGATTTTGCACTCAATGGAATCAGGTCGACGCTCTCTATTGGCTCATGGGGAAAAATGTAATCCATGTGTAATATTCATGCTTAGTTATCATGGAAACTCTCATAACAATAAATTAAACAATCTATTTATTACCTATTGTATTCGTTGTCGAGGAGATTTCAAATATAGATTTTGATTGTTGAAACATTATAAAACAATCGAATTATACACTTTTTACGATAGAATTATATAAAATTTCAAACTCGCATATCTCCGTTACTCTTGAAGATACAGAAGTGATTTTACACTCAATTTAATCAGTTCGACCTAACCTAACCTAAACTGACCTGACCTAACCTAACTTAACTTTAATTAACCTAACCTAACCTAACCTAATAACAATAAAATAAAAACAATCTATTTGTGCCCGATTGTAGTCGTTGTCGACGAGATTTGAAATATAGATTTTGATTGTTGAAACATTATAAAACAATCGAATTTCACACATTTTACAATATAATTATATAACATTTCAAACTCGCATATCTCCGTTACTATTGAAGATACAGAAGTGATTTTGCACTCAATGGAATCAGGTCGACGCTCTCTATTGGCTCATGGGGAAAAATGTAATCCATGTGTAATATTCATGCTTAGTTATCATGGAAACTCACATAACAATAAATTAAACAATCTATTTATTACCTATTGTATTCGTTGTCGAGGAGATTTCAAATATAGATTTTGATTGTTGAAACATTATAAAACAATCGAATTATACACTTTTTACGATAGAATTATATAAAATTTCAAACTCGCATATCTCCGTTACTGTTGAAGATACAGAAGTGATTTTACACTCAATTTAATCAGTTCGACCTAACCTAACCTAAACTGACCTGACCTAACCTAACTTAACTTTAATTAACCTAACCTAACCTAACCTAATAACAATAAAATAAAAACAATCTATTTGTGCCCGATTGTAGTCGTTGTCGACGAGATTTGAAATATAGATTTTGATTGTTGAAACATTATAAAACAATCGAATTTCACACATTTTACAATATAATTATATAACATTTCAAACTCGCATATCTCCGTAACTATTGAAGATAAAGCAGTGATTTTGCACTCAATGGAATCAGCTCGACGCTCTCTATTGGCTCATGGGGAAAAATGTAATCCATGTGTAATATTCATGCTTAGTTATCATGGAAACTCTCATAACAATAAATTAAACAATCTATTTATTACCTATTGTATTCGTTGTCGAGGAGATTTCAAATATAGATTTTGATTGTTGAAACATTATAAAACAATCGAATTATACACTTTTTACGATAGAATTATATAAAATTTCAAACTCGCATATCTCCGTTACTCTTGAAGATACAGAAGTGATTTTACACTCAATTTAATCAGGTCGACCTAACCTAACCTAAACTGACCTGACCTAACCTAACTTAACTTAACTTTAATTAACCTAACCAAATAGCAATAAAATAAAAACAATCTATTTGTGCCTGATTGTTGTCGTTGTCGAGGAGATTTGAAATATAGATTTTGATTGTTGAAACATTATAAAACAATCGAATTTCACACATTTTACAATATAATTATATAACATTTCAAACTCGCTTATCTCCGTTACTATTGAAGATAAAGTAGTGATTTTGCACTCAATGGAATCAGCTCGACGCTCTCTATTGGCTCATGGGGAAAAATGTAATCCATGTGTAATATTCATGCTTAGTTATCATGGAAACTCACATAACAATAAATTAAACAATCTATTTATTACCTATTGTATTCGTTGTCGAGGAGATTTCAAATAGAGATTTTGATTGTTGAAACATTATAAAACAATCGAATTATACACTTTTTACGATAGAATTATATAAAATTTCAAACTCGCATATCTCCGTTACTGTTGAAGATACAGAAGTGATTTTACACTCAATTTAATCAGTTCGACCTAACCTAACCTAAACTGACCTGACCTAACCTAACTTAACTTAACTTTAATTAACCTAACCTAACCTAACCTAATAACAATAAAATAAAAACAATCTATTTCTGCCCGATTGTAGTCGTTGTCGACGAGATTTGAAATATAGATTTTGATTGTTGAAACATTATAAAACAATCGAATTTCACACATTTTACAATATAATTATATAACATTTCAAACTCGCATATCTCCGTTACTATTGAAGATACAGAAGTGATTTTGCACTCAATGGAATCAGGTCGACGCTCTCTATTGGATCATGGGGAATAATGTAATCCATGTGTAATATTCATGCTTAGATACCATGGAAAATATCCTAACAATAAATTAAACAATCTATTTATTACCTATTGTATTCGTTGTCGAGGAGATTTCAAATAGAGATTTTGATTGTTGAAACATTATAAAACAATCGAATTATACACTTTTTACGATAGAATTATATAAAATTTCAAACTCGCATATCTCCGTTACTGTTGAAGATACAGAAGTGATTTTACACTCAATTTAATCAGTTCGACCTAACCTAACCTAAACTGACCTGACCTAACCTAACTTAACTTTAATTAACCTAACCTAACCTAACCTAATAACAATAAAATAAAAACAATCTATTTGTGCCCGATTGTAGTCGTTGTCGACGAGATTTGAAATATAGATTTTGATTGTTGAAACATTATAAAACAATCGAATTTCACACATTTTACAATATAATTATATAACATTTCAAACTCGCATATCTCCGTTACTATTGAAGATAAAGCAGTGATTTTGCACTCAATGGAATCAGCTCGACGCTCTCTATTGGCTCATGGGGAAAAATGTAATCCATGTGTAATATTCATGCTTAGTTATCATGGAAACTCTCATAACAATAAATTAAACAATCTATTTATTACCTATTGTATTCGTTGTCGAGGAGATTTCAAATATAGATTTTGATTGTTGAAACATTATAAAACAATCGAATTATACACTTTTTACGATAGAATTATATAAAATTTCAAACTCGCATATCTCCGTTACTCTTGAAGATACAGAAGTGATTTTACACTCAATTTAATCAGTTCGACCTAACCTAACCTAAACTGACCTGACCTAACCTAACTTAACTTTAATTAACCTAACCTAACCTAACCTAATAACAATAAAATAAAAACAATCTATTTGTGCCCGATTGTAGTCGTTGTCGACGAGATTTGAAATATAGATTTTGATTGTTGAAACATTATAAAACAATCGAATTTCACACATTTTACAATATAATTATATAACATTTCAAACTCGCTTATCTCCGTTACTATTGAAGATAAAGTAGTGATTTTGCACTCAATGGAATCAGCTCGACGCTCTCTATTGGCTCATGGGGAAAAATGTAATCCATGTGTAATATTCATGCTTAGTTATCATGGAAACTCTCATAACAATAAATTAAACAATCTATTTATTACCTATTGTATTCGTTGTCGAGGAGATTTCAAATATAGATTTTGATTGTTGAAACATTATAAAACAATCGAATTATACACTTTTTACGATAGAATTATATAAAATTTCAAACTCGCATATCTCCGTTACTCTTGAAGATACAGAAGTGATTTTACACTCAATTTAATCAGTTCGACCTAACCTAACCTAAACTGACCTGACCTAACCTAACTTAACTTTAATTAACCTAACCTAACCTAACCTAATAACAATAAAATAAAAACAATCTATTTGTGCCCGATTGTAGTCGTTGTCGACGAGATTTGAAATATAGATTTTGATTGTTGAAACATTATAAAACAATCGAATTTCACACATTTTACAATATAATTATATAACATTTCAAACTCGCATATCTCCGTTACTATTGAAGATACAGAAGTGATTTTGCACTCAATGGAATCAGGTCGACGCTCTCTATTGGCTCATGGGGAAAAATGTAATCCATGTGTAATATTCATGCTTAGTTATCATGGAAACTCTCATAACAATAAATTAAACAATCTATTTATTACCTATTGTATTCGTTGTCGAGGAGATTTCAAATATAGATTTTGATTGTTGAAACATTATAAAACAATCGAATTATACACTTTTTACGATAGAATTATATAAAATTTCAAACTCGCATATCTCCGTTACTCTTGAAGATACAGAAGTGATTTTACACTCAATTTAATCAGTTCGACCTAACCTAACCTAAACTGACCTGACCTAACCTAACTTAACTTTAATTAACCTAACCTAACCTAACCTAATAACAATAAAATAAAAACAATCTATTTGTGCCCGATTGTAGTCGTTGTCGACGAGATTTGAAATATAGATTTTGATTGTTGAAACATTATAAAACAATCGAATTTCACACATTTTACAATATAATTATATAACATTTCAAACTCGCATATCTCCGTTACTATTGAAGATACAGAAGTGATTTTGCACTCAATGGAATCAGGTCGACGCTCTCTATTGGCTCATGGGGAAAAATGTAATCCATGTGTAATATTCATGCTTAGTTATCATGGAAACTCACATAACAATAAATTAAACAATCTATTTATTACCTATTGTATTCGTTGTCGAGGAGATTTCAAATATAGATTTTGATTGTTGAAACATTATAAAACAATCGAATTATACACTTTTTACGATAGAATTATATAAAATTTCAAACTCGCATATCTCCGTTACTGTTGAAGATACAGAAGTGATTTTACACTCAATTTAATCAGTTCGACCTAACCTAACCTAAACTGACCTGACCTAACCTAACTTAACTTTAATTAACCTAACCTAACCTAACCTAATAACAATAAAATAAAAACAATCTATTTGTGCCCGATTGTAGTCGTTGTCGACGAGATTTGAAATATAGATTTTGATTGTTGAAACATTATAAAACAATCGAATTTCACACATTTTACAATATAATTATATAACATTTCAAACTCGCATATCTCCGTAACTATTGAAGATAAAGCAGTGATTTTGCACTCAATGGAATCAGCTCGACGCTCTCTATTGGCTCATGGGGAAAAATGTAATCCATGTGTAATATTCATGCTTAGTTATCATGGAAACTCTCATAACAATAAATTAAACAATCTATTTATTACCTATTGTATTCGTTGTCGAGGAGATTTCAAATATAGATTTTGATTGTTGAAACATTATAAAACAATCGAATTATACACTTTTTACGATAGAATTATATAAAATTTCAAACTCGCATATCTCCGTTACTCTTGAAGATACAGAAGTGATTTTACACTCAATTTAATCAGGTCGACCTAACCTAACCTAAACTGACCTGACCTAACCTAACTTAACTTAACTTTAATTAACCTAACCAAATAGCAATAAAATAAAAACAATCTATTTGTGCCTGATTGTTGTCGTTGTCGAGGAGATTTGAAATATAGATTTTGATTGTTGAAACATTATAAAACAATCGAATTTCACACATTTTACAATATAATTATATAACATTTCAAACTCGCTTATCTCCGTTACTATTGAAGATAAAGTAGTGATTTTGCACTCAATGGAATCAGCTCGACGCTCTCTATTGGCTCATGGGGAAAAATGTAATCCATGTGTAATATTCATGCTTAGTTATCATGGAAACTCTCATAACAATAAATTAAACAATCTATTTATTACCTATTGTATTCGTTGTCGAGGAGATTTCAAATATAGATTTTGATTGTTGAAACATTATAAAACAATCGAATTATACACTTTTTACGATAGAATTATATAAAATTTCAAACTCGCATATCTCCGTTACTCTTGAAGATACAGAAGTGATTTTACACTCAATTTAATCAGTTCGACCTAACCTAACCTAAACTGACCTGACCTAACCTAACTTAACTTTAATTAACCTAACCTAACCTAACCTAATAACAATAAAATAAAAACAATCTATTTGTGCCCGATTGTAGTCGTTGTCGACGAGATTTGAAATATAGATTTTGATTGTTGAAACATTATAAAACAATCGAATTTCACACATTTTACAATATAATTATATAACATTTCAAACTCGCATATCTCCGTTACTATTGAAGATACAGAAGTGATTTTGCACTCAATGGAATCAGGTCGACGCTCTCTATTGGCTCATGGGGAAAAATGTAATCCATGTGTAATATTCATGCTTAGTTATCATGGAAACTCACATAACAATAAATTAAACAATCTATTTATTACCTATTGTATTCGTTGTCGAGGAGATTTCAAATATAGATTTTGATTGTTGAAACATTATAAAACAATCGAATTATACACTTTTTACGATAGAATTATATAAAATTTCAAACTCGCATATCTCCGTTACTGTTGAAGATACAGAAGTGATTTTACACTCAATTTAATCAGTTCGACCTAACCTAACCTAAACTGACCTGACCTAACCTAACTTAACTTTAATTAACCTAACCTAACCTAACCTAATAACAATAAAATAAAAACAATCTATTTGTGCCCGATTGTAGTCGTTGTCGACGAGATTTGAAATATAGATTTTGATTGTTGAAACATTATAAAACAATCGAATTTCACACATTTTACAATATAATTATATAACATTTCAAACTCGCATATCTCCGTTACTATTGAAGATAAAGCAGTGATTTTGCACTCAATGGAATCAGCTCGACGCTCTCTATTGGCTCATGGGGAAAAATGTAATCCATGTGTAATATTCATGCTTAGTTATCATGGAAACTCTCATAACAATAAATTAAACAATCTATTTATTACCTATTGTATTCGTTGTCGAGGAGATTTCAAATATAGATTTTGATTGTTGAAACATTATAAAACAATCGAATTATACACTTTTTACGATAGAATTATATAAAATTTCAAACTCGCATATCTCCGTTACTCTTGAAGATACAGAAGTGATTTTACACTCAATTTAATCAGGTCGACCTAACCTAACCTAAACTGACCTGACCTAACCTAACTTAACTTAACTTTAATTAACCTAACCAAATAGCAATAAAATAAAAACAATCTATTTGTGCCTGATTGTTGTCGTTGTCGAGGAGATTTGAAATATAGATTTTGATTGTTGAAACATTATAAAACAATCGAATTTCACACATTTTACAATATAATTATATAACATTTCAAACTCGCTTATCTCCGTTACTATTGAAGATAAAGTAGTGATTTTGCACTCAATGGAATCAGCTCGACGCTCTCTATTGGCTCATGGGGAAAAATGTAATCCATGTGTAATATTCATGCTTAGTTATCATGGAAACTCTCATAACAATAAATTAAACAATCTATTTATTACCTATTGTATTCGTTGTCGAGGAGATTTCAAATATAGATTTTGATTGTTGAAACATTATAAAACAATCGAATTATACACTTTTTACGATAGAATTATATAAAATTTCAAACTCGCATATCTCCGTTACTCTTGAAGATACAGAAGTGATTTTACACTCAATTTAATCAGTTCGACCTAACCTAACCTAAACTGACCTGACCTAACCTAACTTAACTTTAATTAACCTAACCTAACCTAACCTAATAACAATAAAATAAAAACAATCTATTTGTGCCCGATTGTAGTCGTTGTCGACGAGATTTGAAATATAGATTTTGATTGTTGAAACATTATAAAACAATCGAATTTCACACATTTTACAATATAATTATATAACATTTCAAACTCGCTTATCTCCGTTACTATTGAAGATAAAGTAGTGATTTTGCACTCAATGGAATCAGCTCGACGCTCTCTATTGGCTCATGGGGAAAAATGTAATCCATGTGTAATATTCATGCTTAGTTATCATGGAAACTCTCATAACAATAAATTAAACAATCTATTTATTACCTATTGTATTCGTTGTCGAGGAGATTTCAAATATAGATTTTGATTGTTGAAACATTATAAAACAATCGAATTATACACTTTTTACGATAGAATTATATAAAATTTCAAACTCGCATATCTCCGTTACTCTTGAAGATACAGAAGTGATTTTACACTCAATTTAATCAGTTCGACCTAACCTAACCTAAACTGACCTGACCTAACCTAACTTAACTTTAATTAACCTAACCTAACCTAACCTAATAACAATAAAATAAAAACAATCTATTTGTGCCCGATTGTAGTCGTTGTCGACGAGATTTGAAATATAGATTTTGATTGTTGAAACATTATAAAACAATCGAATTTCACACATTTTACAATATAATTATATAACATTTCAAACTCGCATATCTCCGTTACTATTGAAGATACAGAAGTGATTTTGCACTCAATGGAATCAGGTCGACGCTCTCTATTGGCTCATGGGGAAAAATGTAATCCATGTGTAATATTCATGCTTAGTTATCATGGAAACTCTCATAACAATAAATTAAACAATCTATTTATTACCTATTGTATTCGTTGTCGAGGAGATTTCAAATATAGATTTTGATTGTTGAAACATTATAAAACAATCGAATTATACACTTTTTACGATAGAATTATATAAAATTTCAAACTCGCATATCTCCGTTACTCTTGAAGATACAGAAGTGATTTTACACTCAATTTAATCAGTTCGACCTAACCTAACCTAAACTGACCTGACCTAACCTAACTTAACTTTAATTAACCTAACCTAACCTAACCTAATAACAATAAAATAAAAACAATCTATTTGTGCCCGATTGTAGTCGTTGTCGACGAGATTTGAAATATAGATTTTGATTGTTGAAACATTATAAAACAATCGAATTTCACACATTTTACAATATAATTATATAACATTTCAAACTCGCATATCTCCGTTACTATTGAAGATACAGAAGTGATTTTGCACTCAATGGAATCAGGTCGACGCTCTCTATTGGCTCATGGGGAAAAATGTAATCCATGTGTAATATTCATGCTTAGTTATCATGGAAACTCACATAACAATAAATTAAACAATCTATTTATTACCTATTGTATTCGTTGTCGAGGAGATTTCAAATAGAGATTTTGATTGTTGAAACATTATAAAACAATCGAATTATACACTTTTTACGATAGAATTATATAAAATTTCAAACTCGCATATCTCCGTTACTGTTGAAGATACAGAAGTGATTTTACACTCAATTTAATCAGTTCGACCTAACCTAACCTAAACTGACCTGACCTAACCTAACTTAACTTAACTTTAATTAACCTAACCTAACCTAACCTAATAACAATAAAATAAAAACAATCTATTTCTGCCCGATTGTAGTCGTTGTCGACGAGATTTGAAATATAGATTTTGATTGTTGAAACATTATAAAACAATCGAATTTCACACATTTTACAATATAATTATATAACATTTCAAACTCGCATATCTCCGTTACTATTGAAGATACAGAAGTGATTTTGCACTCAATGGAATCAGGTCGACGCTCTCTATTGGATCATGGGGAATAATGTAATCCATGTGTAATATTCATGCTTAGATACCATGGAAAATATCCTAACAATAAATTAAACAATCTATTTATTACCTATTGTATTCGTTGTCGAGGAGATTTCAAATAGAGATTTTGATTGTTGAAACATTATAAAACAATCGAATTATACACTTTTTACGATAGAATTATATAAAATTTCAAACTCGCATATCTCCGTTACTGTTGAAGATACAGAAGTGATTTTACACTCAATTTAATCAGTTCGACCTAACCTAACCTAAACTGACCTGACCTAACCTAACTTAACTTAACTTTAATTAACCTAACCTAACCTAACCTAATAAAAATAAAATAAAAACAATCTATTTCTGCCCGATTGTAGTCGTTGTCGACGAGATTTGAAATATAGATTTTGATTGTTGAAACATTATAAAACAATCGAATTTCACACATTTTACCATATAATTATATAACATTTCAAACTCGCATATCTCCGTTACTCTTGAAGATACAGAAGTGATTTTGCACTCAATGGAATCAGGTCGACGCTCTCTATTGGATCATGGGGAAAAATGTAATCCATGTGTAATATTCATGCTTAGTTATCATGGAAACTCTCATAATAATAAATTAAACAATCTATTTATTACCTATTGTATTCGTTGTCGAGGAGATTTCAAATATAGATTTTGATTGTTGAAACATTATAAAACAATCGAATTATACACTTTTTACGATAGAATTATATAAAATTTCAAACTCGCATATCTCCGTTACTGTTGAAGATACAGAAGTGATTTTACACTCAATTTAATCAGGTCGACCTAACCTAACCTAAACTGACCTGACCTAACCTAACTTAACTTAACTTTAATTAACCTAACCAAATAGCAATAAAATAAAAACAATCTATTTGTGCCCGATTGTAGTCGTTGTCGAGGAGATTTGAAATATAGATTTTGATTGTTGAAACATTATAAAACAATCGAATTTCACACATTTTACAATATAATTATATAACATTTCAAACTCGCATATCTCCGTTACTATTGAAAATACAGAAGTGATTTTGCACTCAATGGAATCAGGTCGACGCTCTCTATTGGATCATGGGGAAAAATGTAATCCATGTGTAATATTCATGCTTAGTTATCATGGAAACTCTCATAACAATAAATTAAACAATCTATTTATTACCTATTGTATTCGTTGTCGAGGAGATTTCAAATATAGATTTTGATTGTTGAAACATTATAAAACAATCGAATTATACACTTTTTACGATAGAATTATATAAAATTTCAAACTCGCATATCTACGTTACTGTTGAAGATACAGAAGTGATTTTACACTCAATTTAATCAGGTCGACCTAACCTAACCTAAACTGACCTGACCTAACCTAACTTAACTTAACTTTAATTAACCTAACCAAATAGCAATAAAATAAAAACAATCTATTTGTGCCTGATTGTAGTCGTTGTCGAGGAGATTTGAAATATAGATTTTGATTGTTGAAACATTATAAAACAATCGAATTTCACACATTTTACAATATAATTATATAACATTTCAAACTCGCTTATCTCCGTTACTATTGAAGATAAAGTAGTGATTTTGCACTCAATGGAATCAGCTCGACGCTCTCTATTGGCTCATGGGGAAAAATGTAATCCATGTGTAATATTCATGCTTAGTTATCATGGAAACTCTCATAACAATAAATTAAACAATCTATTTATTACCTATTGTATTCGTTGTCGAGGAGATTTCAAATATAGATTTTGATTGTTGAAACATTATAAAACAATCGAATTATACACTTTTTACGATAGAATTATATAAAATTTCAAACTCGCATATCTCCGTTACTGTTGAAGATACAGAAGTGATTTTACACTCAATTTAATCAGTTCGACCTAACCTAACCTAAACTGACCTGACCTAACCTAACTTAACTTTAATTAACCTAACCTAACCTAACCTAATAACAATAAAATAAAAACAATCTATTTGTGCCCGATTGTAGTCGTTGTCGACGAGATTTGAAATATAGATTTTGATTGTTGAAACATTATAAAACAATCGAATTTCACACATTTTACAATATAATTATATAACATTTCAAACTCGCATATCTCCGTTACTATTGAAGATAAAGCAGTGATTTTGCACTCAATGGAATCAGCTCGACGCTCTCTATTGGCTCATGGGGAAAAATGTAATCCATGTGTAATATTCATGCTTAGTTATCATGGAAACTCTCATAACAATAAATTAAACAATCTATTTATTACCTATTGTATTCGTTGTCGAGGAGATTTCAAATATAGATTTTGATTGTTGAAACATTATAAAACAATCGAATTATACACTTTTTACGATAGAATTATATAAAATTTCAAACTCGCATATCTCCGTTACTCTTGAAGATACAGAAGTGATTTTACACTCAATTTAATCAGTTCGACCTAACCTAACCTAAACTGACCTGACCTAACCTAACTTAACTTTAATTAACCTAACCTAACCTAACCTAATAACAATAAAATAAAAACAATCTATTTGTGCCCGATTGTAGTCGTTGTCGACGAGATTTGAAATATAGATTTTGATTGTTGAAACATTATAAAACAATCGAATTTCACACATTTTACAATATAATTATATAACATTTCAAACTCGCTTATCTCCGTTACTATTGAAGATAAAGTAGTGATTTTGCACTCAATGGAATCAGCTCGACGCTCTCTATTGGCTCATGGGGAAAAATGTAATCCATGTGTAATATTCATGCTTAGTTATCATGGAAACTCTCATAACAATAAATTAAACAATCTATTTATTACCTATTGTATTCGTTGTCGAGGAGATTTCAAATATAGATTTTGATTGTTGAAACATTATAAAACAATCGAATTATACACTTTTTACGATAGAATTATATAAAATTTCAAACTCGCATATCTCCGTTACTCTTGAAGATACAGAAGTGATTTTACACTCAATTTAATCAGTTCGACCTAACCTAACCTAAACTGACCTGACCTAACCTAACTTAACTTTAATTAACCTAACCTAACCTAACCTAATAACAATAAAATAAAAACAATCTATTTGTGCCCGATTGTAGTCGTTGTCGACGAGATTTGAAATATAGATTTTGATTGTTGAAACATTATAAAACAATCGAATTTCACACATTTTACAATATAATTATATAACATTTCAAACTCGCATATCTCCGTTACTATTGAAGATACAGAAGTGATTTTGCACTCAATGGAATCAGGTCGACGCTCTCTATTGGCTCATGGGGAAAAATGTAATCCATGTGTAATATTCATGCTTAGTTATCATGGAAACTCTCATAACAATAAATTAAACAATCTATTTATTACCTATTGTATTCGTTGTCGAGGAGATTTCAAATATAGATTTTGATTGTTGAAACATTATAAAACAATCGAATTATACACTTTTTACGATAGAATTATATAAAATTTCAAACTCGCATATCTCCGTTACTCTTGAAGATACAGAAGTGATTTTACACTCAATTTAATCAGTTCGACCTAACCTAACCTAAACTGACCTGACCTAACCTAACTTAACTTTAATTAACCTAACCTAACCTAACCTAATAACAATAAAATAAAAACAATCTATTTGTGCCCGATTGTAGTCGTTGTCGACGAGATTTGAAATATAGATTTTGATTGTTGAAACATTATAAAACAATCGAATTTCACACATTTTACAATATAATTATATAACATTTCAAACTCGCATATCTCCGTTACTATTGAAGATACAGAAGTGATTTTGCACTCAATGGAATCAGGTCGACGCTCTCTATTGGCTCATGGGGAAAAATGTAATCCATGTGTAATATTCATGCTTAGTTATCATGGAAACTCACATAACAATAAATTAAACAATCTATTTATTACCTATTGTATTCGTTGTCGAGGAGATTTCAAATATAGATTTTGATTGTTGAAACATTATAAAACAATCGAATTATACACTTTTTACGATAGAATTATATAAAATTTCAAACTCGCATATCTCCGTTACTGTTGAAGATACAGAAGTGATTTTACACTCAATTTAATCAGTTCGACCTAACCTAACCTAAACTGACCTGACCTAACCTAACTTAACTTTAATTAACCTAACCTAACCTAACCTAATAACAATAAAATAAAAACAATCTATTTGTGCCCGATTGTAGTCGTTGTCGACGAGATTTGAAATATAGATTTTGATTGTTGAAACATTATAAAACAATCGAATTTCACACATTTTACAATATAATTATATAACATTTCAAACTCGCATATCTCCGTAACTATTGAAGATAAAGCAGTGATTTTGCACTCAATGGAATCAGCTCGACGCTCTCTATTGGCTCATGGGGAAAAATGTAATCCATGTGTAATATTCATGCTTAGTTATCATGGAAACTCTCATAACAATAAATTAAACAATCTATTTATTACCTATTGTATTCGTTGTCGAGGAGATTTCAAATATAGATTTTGATTGTTGAAACATTATAAAACAATCGAATTATACACTTTTTACGATAGAATTATATAAAATTTCAAACTCGCATATCTCCGTTACTCTTGAAGATACAGAAGTGATTTTACACTCAATTTAATCAGGTCGACCTAACCTAACCTAAACTGACCTGACCTAACCTAACTTAACTTAACTTTAATTAACCTAACCAAATAGCAATAAAATAAAAACAATCTATTTGTGCCTGATTGTTGTCGTTGTCGAGGAGATTTGAAATATAGATTTTGATTGTTGAAACATTATAAAACAATCGAATTTCACACATTTTACAATATAATTATATAACATTTCAAACTCGCTTATCTCCGTTACTATTGAAGATAAAGTAGTGATTTTGCACTCAATGGAATCAGCTCGACGCTCTCTATTGGCTCATGGGGAAAAATGTAATCCATGTGTAATATTCATGCTTAGTTATCATGGAAACTCTCATAACAATAAATTAAACAATCTATTTATTACCTATTGTATTCGTTGTCGAGGAGATTTCAAATATAGATTTTGATTGTTGAAACATTATAAAACAATCGAATTATACACTTTTTACGATAGAATTATATAAAATTTCAAACTCGCATATCTCCGTTACTCTTGAAGATACAGAAGTGATTTTACACTCAATTTAATCAGTTCGACCTAACCTAACCTAAACTGACCTGACCTAACCTAACTTAACTTTAATTAACCTAACCTAACCTAACCTAATAACAATAAAATAAAAACAATCTATTTGTGCCCGATTGTAGTCGTTGTCGACGAGATTTGAAATATAGATTTTGATTGTTGAAACATTATAAAACAATCGAATTTCACACATTTTACAATATAATTATATAACATTTCAAACTCGCATATCTCCGTTACTATTGAAGATACAGAAGTGATTTTGCACTCAATGGAATCAGGTCGACGCTCTCTATTGGCTCATGGGGAAAAATGTAATCCATGTGTAATATTCATGCTTAGTTATCATGGAAACTCACATAACAATAAATTAAACAATCTATTTATTACCTATTGTATTCGTTGTCGAGGAGATTTCAAATATAGATTTTGATTGTTGAAACATTATAAAACAATCGAATTATACACTTTTTACGATAGAATTATATAAAATTTCAAACTCGCATATCTCCGTTACTGTTGAAGATACAGAAGTGATTTTACACTCAATTTAATCAGTTCGACCTAACCTAACCTAAACTGACCTGACCTAACCTAACTTAACTTTAATTAACCTAACCTAACCTAACCTAATAACAATAAAATAAAAACAATCTATTTGTGCCCGATTGTAGTCGTTGTCGACGAGATTTGAAATATAGATTTTGATTGTTGAAACATTATAAAACAATCGAATTTCACACATTTTACAATATAATTATATAACATTTCAAACTCGCATATCTCCGTTACTATTGAAGATAAAGCAGTGATTTTGCACTCAATGGAATCAGCTCGACGCTCTCTATTGGCTCATGGGGAAAAATGTAATCCATGTGTAATATTCATGCTTAGTTATCATGGAAACTCTCATAACAATAAATTAAACAATCTATTTATTACCTATTGTATTCGTTGTCGAGGAGATTTCAAATATAGATTTTGATTGTTGAAACATTATAAAACAATCGAATTATACACTTTTTACGATAGAATTATATAAAATTTCAAACTCGCATATCTCCGTTACTCTTGAAGATACAGAAGTGATTTTACACTCAATTTAATCAGGTCGACCTAACCTAACCTAAACTGACCTGACCTAACCTAACTTAACTTAACTTTAATTAACCTAACCAAATAGCAATAAAATAAAAACAATCTATTTGTGCCTGATTGTTGTCGTTGTCGAGGAGATTTGAAATATAGATTTTGATTGTTGAAACATTATAAAACAATCGAATTTCACACATTTTACAATATAATTATATAACATTTCAAACTCGCTTATCTCCGTTACTATTGAAGATAAAGTAGTGATTTTGCACTCAATGGAATCAGCTCGACGCTCTCTATTGGCTCATGGGGAAAAATGTAATCCATGTGTAATATTCATGCTTAGTTATCATGGAAACTCTCATAACAATAAATTAAACAATCTATTTATTACCTATTGTATTCGTTGTCGAGGAGATTTCAAATATAGATTTTGATTGTTGAAACATTATAAAACAATCGAATTATACACTTTTTACGATAGAATTATATAAAATTTCAAACTCGCATATCTCCGTTACTCTTGAAGATACAGAAGTGATTTTACACTCAATTTAATCAGTTCGACCTAACCTAACCTAAACTGACCTGACCTAACCTAACTTAACTTTAATTAACCTAACCTAACCTAACCTAATAACAATAAAATAAAAACAATCTATTTGTGCCCGATTGTAGTCGTTGTCGACGAGATTTGAAATATAGATTTTGATTGTTGAAACATTATAAAACAATCGAATTTCACACATTTTACAATATAATTATATAACATTTCAAACTCGCTTATCTCCGTTACTATTGAAGATAAAGTAGTGATTTTGCACTCAATGGAATCAGCTCGACGCTCTCTATTGGCTCATGGGGAAAAATGTAATCCATGTGTAATATTCATGCTTAGTTATCATGGAAACTCTCATAACAATAAATTAAACAATCTATTTATTACCTATTGTATTCGTTGTCGAGGAGATTTCAAATATAGATTTTGATTGTTGAAACATTATAAAACAATCGAATTATACACTTTTTACGATAGAATTATATAAAATTTCAAACTCGCATATCTCCGTTACTCTTGAAGATACAGAAGTGATTTTACACTCAATTTAATCAGTTCGACCTAACCTAACCTAAACTGACCTGACCTAACCTAACTTAACTTTAATTAACCTAACCTAACCTAACCTAATAACAATAAAATAAAAACAATCTATTTGTGCCCGATTGTAGTCGTTGTCGACGAGATTTGAAATATAGATTTTGATTGTTGAAACATTATAAAACAATCGAATTTCACACATTTTACAATATAATTATATAACATTTCAAACTCGCATATCTCCGTTACTATTGAAGATACAGAAGTGATTTTGCACTCAATGGAATCAGGTCGACGCTCTCTATTGGCTCATGGGGAAAAATGTAATCCATGTGTAATATTCATGCTTAGTTATCATGGAAACTCACATAACAATAAATTAAACAATCTATTTATTACCTATTGTATTCGTTGTCGAGGAGATTTCAAATATAGATTTTGATTGTTGAAACATTATAAAACAATCGAATTATACACTTTTTACGATAGAATTATATAAAATTTCAAACTCGCATATCTCCGTTACTGTTGAAGATACAGAAGTGATTTTACACTCAATTTAATCAGTTCGACCTAACCTAACCTAAACTGACCTGACCTAACCTAACTTAACTTTAATTAACCTAACCTAACCTAACCTAATAACAATAAAATAAAAACAATCTATTTGTGCCCGATTGTAGTCGTTGTCGACGAGATTTGAAATATAGATTTTGATTGTTGAAACATTATAAAACAATCGAATTTCACACATTTTACAATATAATTATATAACATTTCAAACTCGCATATCTCCGTTACTATTGAAGATAAAGCAGTGATTTTGCACTCAATGGAATCAGCTCGACGCTCTCTATTGGCTCATGGGGAAAAATGTAATCCATGTGTAATATTCATGCTTAGTTATCATGGAAACTCTCATAACAATAAATTAAACAATCTATTTATTACCTATTGTATTCGTTGTCGAGGAGATTTCAAATATAGATTTTGATTGTTGAAACATTATAAAACAATCGAATTATACACTTTTTACGATAGAATTATATAAAATTTCAAACTCGCATATCTCCGTTACTCTTGAAGATACAGAAGTGATTTTACACTCAATTTAATCAGGTCGACCTAACCTAACCTAAACTGACCTGACCTAACCTAACTTAACTTAACTTTAATTAACCTAACCAAATAGCAATAAAATAAAAACAATCTATTTGTGCCTGATTGTTGTCGTTGTCGAGGAGATTTGAAATATAGATTTTGATTGTTGAAACATTATAAAACAATCGAATTTCACACATTTTACAATATAATTATATAACATTTCAAACTCGCTTATCTCCGTTACTATTGAAGATAAAGTAGTGATTTTGCACTCAATGGAATCAGCTCGACGCTCTCTATTGGCTCATGGGGAAAAATGTAATCCATGTGTAATATTCATGCTTAGTTATCATGGAAACTCTCATAACAATAAATTAAACAATCTATTTATTACCTATTGTATTCGTTGTCGAGGAGATTTCAAATATAGATTTTGATTGTTGAAACATTATAAAACAATCGAATTATACACTTTTTACGATAGAATTATATAAAATTTCAAACTCGCATATCTCCGTTACTGTTGAAGATACAGAAGTGATTTTACACTCAATTTAATCAGTTCGACCTAACCTAACCTAAACTGACCTGACCTAACCTAACTTAACTTTAATTAACCTAACCTAACCTAACCTAATAACAATAAAATAAAAACAATCTATTTGTGCCCGATTGTAGTCGTTGTCGACGAGATTTGAAATATAGATTTTGATTGTTGAAACATTATAAAACAATCGAATTTCACACATTTTACAATATAATTATATAACATTTCAAACTCGCATATCTCCGTTACTATTGAAGATAAAGCAGTGATTTTGCACTCAATGGAATCAGCTCGACGCTCTCTATTGGCTCATGGGGAAAAATGTAATCCATGTGTAATATTCATGCTTAGTTATCATGGAAACTCTCATAACAATAAATTAAACAATCTATTTATTACCTATTGTATTCGTTGTCGAGGAGATTTCAAATATAGATTTTGATTGTTGAAACATTATAAAACAATCGAATTATACACTTTTTACGATAGAATTATATAAAATTTCAAACTCGCATATCTCCGTTACTCTTGAAGATACAGAAGTGATTTTACACTCAATTTAATCAGGTCGACCTAACCTAACCTAAACTGACCTGACCTAACCTAACTTAACTTAACTTTAATTAACCTAACCAAATAGCAATAAAATAAAAACAATCTATTTGTGCCTGATTGTTGTCGTTGTCGAGGAGATTTGAAATATAGATTTTGATTGTTGAAACATTATAAAACAATCGAATTTCACACATTTTACAATATAATTATATAACATTTCAAACTCGCTTATCTCCGTTACTATTGAAGATAAAGTAGTGATTTTGCACTCAATGGAATCAGCTCGACGCTCTCTATTGGCTCATGGGGAAAAATGTAATCCATGTGTAATATTCATGCTTAGTTATCATGGAAACTCTCATAACAATAAATTAAACAATCTATTTATTACCTATTGTATTCGTTGTCGAGGAGATTTCAAATATAGATTTTGATTGTTGAAACATTATAAAACAATCGAATTATACACTTTTTACGATAGAATTATATAAAATTTCAAACTCGCATATCTCCGTTACTCTTGAAGATACAGAAGTGATTTTACACTCAATTTAATCAGTTCGACCTAACCTAACCTAAACTGACCTGACCTAACCTAACTTAACTTTAATTAACCTAACCTAACCTAACCTAATAACAATAAAATAAAAACAATCTATTTGTGCCCGATTGTAGTCGTTGTCGACGAGATTTGAAATATAGATTTTGATTGTTGAAACATTATAAAACAATCGAATTTCACACATTTTACAATATAATTATATAACATTTCAAACTCGCTTATCTCCGTTACTATTGAAGATAAAGTAGTGATTTTGCACTCAATGGAATCAGCTCGACGCTCTCTATTGGCTCATGGGGAAAAATGTAATCCATGTGTAATATTCATGCTTAGTTATCATGGAAACTCTCATAACAATAAATTAAACAATCTATTTATTACCTATTGTATTCGTTGTCGAGGAGATTTCAAATATAGATTTTGATTGTTGAAACATTATAAAACAATCGAATTATACACTTTTTACGATAGAATTATATAAAATTTCAAACTCGCATATCTCCGTTACTCTTGAAGATACAGAAGTGATTTTACACTCAATTTAATCAGTTCGACCTAACCTAACCTAAACTGACCTGACCTAACCTAACTTAACTTTAATTAACCTAACCTAACCTAACCTAATAACAATAAAATAAAAACAATCTATTTGTGCCCGATTGTAGTCGTTGTCGACGAGATTTGAAATATAGATTTTGATTGTTGAAACATTATAAAACAATCGAATTTCACACATTTTACAATATAATTATATAACATTTCAAACTCGCATATCTCCGTTACTATTGAAGATACAGAAGTGATTTTGCACTCAATGGAATCAGCTCGACGCTCTCTATTGGCTCATGGGGAAAAATGTAATCCATGTGTAATATTCATGCTTAGTTATCATGGAAACTCACATAACAATAAATTAAACAATCTATTTATTACCTATTGTATTCGTTGTCGAGGAGATTTCAAATAGAGATTTTGATTGTTGAAACATTATAAAACAATCGAATTATACACTTTTTACGATAGAATTATATAAAATTTCAAACTCGCATATCTCCGTTACTGTTGAAGATACAGAAGTGATTTTACACTCAATTTAATCAGTTCGACCTAACCTAACCTAAACTGACCTGACCTAACCTAACTTAACTTAACTTTAATTAACCTAACCTAACCTAACCTAATAACAATAAAATAAAAACAATCTATTTCTGCCCGATTGTAGTCGTTGTCGACGAGATTTGAAATATAGATTTTGATTGTTGAAACATTATAAAACAATCGAATTTCACACATTTTACAATATAATTATATAACATTTCAAACTCGCATATCTCCGTTACTATTGAAGATACAGAAGTGATTTTGCACTCAATGGAATCAGGTCGACGCTCTCTATTGGATCATGGGGAATAATGTAATCCATGTGTAATATTCATGCTTAGATACCATGGAAAATATCCTAACAATAAATTAAACAATCTATTTATTACCTATTGTATTCGTTGTCGAGGAGATTTCAAATAGAGATTTTGATTGTTGAAACATTATAAAACAATCGAATTATACACTTTTTACGATAGAATTATATAAAATTTCAAACTCGCATATCTCCGTTACTGTTGAAGATACAGAAGTGATTTTACACTCAATTTAATCAGTTCGACCTAACCTAACCTAAACTGACCTGACCTAACCTAACTTAACTTAACTTTAATTAACCTAACCTAACCTAACCTAATAAAAATAAAATAAAAACAATCTATTTCTGCCCGATTGTAGTCGTTGTCGACGAGATTTGAAATATAGATTTTGATTGTTGAAACATTATAAAACAATCGAATTTCACACATTTTACCATATAATTATATAACATTTCAAACTCGCATATCTCCGTTACTATTGAAGATACAGAAGTGATTTTGCACTCAATGGAATCAGGTCGACGCTCTCTATTGGATCATGGGGAAAAATGTAATCCATGTGTAATATTCATGCTTAGTTATCATGGAAACTCTCATAATAATAAATTAAACAATCTATTTATTACCTATTGTATTCGTTGTCGAGGAGATTTCAAATATAGATTTTGATTGTTGAAACATTATAAAACAATCGAATTATACACTTTTTACGATAGAATTATATAAAATTTCAAACTCGCATATCTCCGTTACTGTTGAAGATACAGAAGTGATTTTACACTCAATTTAATCAGGTCGACCTAACCTAACCTAAACTGACCTGACCTAACCTAACTTAACTTAACTTTAATTAACCTAACCAAATAGCAATAAAATAAAAACAATCTATTTGTGCCCGATTGTAGTCGTTGTCGAGGAGATTTGAAATATAGATTTTGATTGTTGAAACATTATAAAACAATCGAATTTCACACATTTTACAATATAATTATATAACATTTCAAACTCGCATATCTCCGTTACTATTGAAAATACAGAAGTGATTTTGCACTCAATGGAATCAGGTCGACGCTCTCTATTGGATCATGGGGAAAAATGTAATCCATGTGTAATATTCATGCTTAGTTATCATGGAAACTCTCATAACAATAAATTAAAAAATCTATTTATTACCTATTGTATTCGTTGTCGAGGAGATTTCAAATATAGATTTTGATTGTTGAAACATTATAAAACAATCGAATTATACACTTTTTACGATAGAATTATATAAAATTTCAAACTCGCATATCTACGTTACTGTTGAAGATACAGAAGTGATTTTACACTCAATTTAATCAGGTCGACCTAACCTAACCTAAACTGACCTGACCTAACCTAACTTAACTTAACTTTAATTAACCTAACCAAATAGCAATAAAATAAAAACAATCTATTTGTGCCTGATTGTAGTCGTTGTCGAGGAGATTTGAAATATAGATTTTGATTGTTGAAACATTATAAAACAATCGAATTTCACACATTTTACAATATAATTATATAACATTTCAAACTCGCTTATCTCCGTTACTATTGAAGATAAAGTAGTGATTTTGCACTCAATGGAATCAGCTCGACGCTCTCTATTGGCTCATGGGGAAAAATGTAATCCATGTGTAATATTCATGCTTAGTTATCATGGAAACTCTCATAACAATAAATTAAACAATCTATTTATTACCTATTGTATTCGTTGTCGAGGAGATTTCAAATATAGATTTTGATTGTTGAAACATTATAAAACAATCGAATTATACACTTTTTACGATAGAATTATATAAAATTTCAAACTCGCATATCTCCGTTACTCTTGAAGATACAGAAGTGATTTTACACTCAATTTAATCAGTTCGACCTAACCTAACCTAAACTGACCTGACCTAACCTAACTTAACTTTAATTAACCTAACCTAACCTAACCTAATAACAATAAAATAAAAACAATCTATTTGTGCCCGATTGTAGTCGTTGTCGACGAGATTTGAAATATAGATTTTGATTGTTGAAACATTATAAAACAATCGAATTTCACACATTTTACAATATAATTATATAACATTTCAAACTCGCATATCTCCGTTACTATTGAAGATACAGAAGTGATTTTGCACTCAATGGAATCAGGTCGACGCTCTCTATTGGCTCATGGGGAAAAATGTAATCCATGTGTAATGTTCATGCTTAGTTATCATGGAAACTCACATAACAATAAATTAAACAATCTATTTATTACCTATTGTATTCGTTGTCGAGGAGATTTCAAATATAGATTTTGATTGTTGAAACATTATAAAACAATCGAATTATACACTTTTTACGATAGAATTATATAAAATTTCAAACTCGCATATCTCCGTTACTGTTGAAGATACAGAAGTGATTTTACACTCAATTTAATCAGTTCGACCTAACCTAACCTAAACTGACCTGACCTAACCTAACTTAACTTTAATTAACCTAACCTAACCTAACCTAATAACAATAAAATAAAAACAATCTATTTCTGCCCGATTGTAGTCGTTGTCGACGAGATTTGAAATATAGATTTTGATTGTTGAAACATTATAAAACAATCGAATTTCACACATTTTACAATATAATTATATAACATTTCAAACTCGCATATCTCCGTTACTATTGAAGATAAAGCAGTGATTTTGCCCTCAATGGAATCAGCTCGACGCTCTCTATTGGCTCATGGGGAAAAATGTAATCCATGTGTAATATTCATGCTTAGTTATCATGGAAACTCTCATAACAATAAATTAAACAATCTATTTATTACCTATTGTATTCGTTGTCGAGGAGATTTCAAATATAGATTTTGATTGTTGAAACATTATAAAACAATCGAATTATACACTTTTTACGATAGAATTATTTAAAATTTCAAACTCGCATATCTCCGTTACTGTTGAAGATACAGAAGTGATTTTACACTCAATTTAATCAGGTCGACCTAACCTAACCTAAACTGACCTGACCTGACCTAACTTAACTTAACTTTAATTAACCTAACCAAATAGCAATAAAATAAAAACAATCTATTTGTGCCCGATTGTAGTCGTTGTCGAGGAGATTTGAAATATAGATTTTGATTGTTGAAACATTATAAAACAATCGAATTTCACACATTTTACAATATAATTATATAACATTTCAAACTCGCATATCTCCGTTACTATTGAAGATACAGAAGTGATTTTGCACTCAATGGAATCAGGTCGACGCTCTCTATTGGATCATGGGGAAAAATGTAATCCAGTTGTAATATTCATGCTTAGTTATCATGGAAACTCTCATAACAATAAATTAAACAATCTATTTATTACCTATTGTATTCGTTGTCGAGGAGATTTCAAATATAGATTTTGATTGTTGAAACATTATAAAACAATCGAATTTCACACATTTTACAATATAATTATATAACATTTCAAACTCGCATATCTCCGTTACTATTGAAGATACAGAAGTGATTTTGCACTCAATGGAATCAGGTCGACGCTCTCTATTGGCTCATGGGGAAAAATGTAATCCATGTGTAATATTCATGCTTAGATACCATGGAAAAAATCCTAACAATAAATTAAACAATCTATTTATTACCTATTGTATTCGTTGTCGAGGAGATTTCAAATAGAGATTTTGATTGTTGAAACATTATAAAACAATCGAATTATACACTTTTTACGATAGAATTATATAAAATTTCAAACTCGCATATCTCCGTTACTGTTGAAGATACAGAAGTGATTTTACACTCAATTTAATCAGTTCGACCTAACCTAACCTAAACTGACCTGACCTAACCTAACTTAACTTAACTTTAATTAACCTAACCTAACCTAACCTAATAACAATAAAATAAAAACAATCTATTTCTGCCCGATTGTAGTCGTTGTCGACGAGATTTGAAATATAGATTTTGATTGTTGAAACATTATAAAACAATCGAATTTCACACATTTTACAATATAATTATATAACATTTCAAACTCGCATATCTCCGTTACTATTGAAGATACAGAAGTGATTTTGCACTCAATGGAATCAGGTCGACGCTCTCTATTGGATCATGGGGAATAATGTAATCCATGTGTAATATTCATGCTTAGATACCATGGAAAATATCCTAACAATAAATTAAACAATCTATTTATTACCTATTGTATTCGTTGTCGAGGAGATTTCAAATAGAGATTTTGATTGTTGAAACATTATAAAACAATCGAATTATACACTTTTTACGATAGAATTATATAAAATTTCAAACTCGCATATCTCCGTTACTGTTGAAGATACAGAAGTGATTTTACACTCAATTTAATCAGTTCGACCTAACCTAACCTAAACTGACCTGACCTAACCTAACTTAACTTAACTTTAATTAACCTAACCTAACCTAACCTAATAAAAATAAAATAAAAACAATCTATTTCTGCCCGATTGTAGTCGTTGTCGACGAGATTTGAAATATAGATTTTGATTGTTGAAACATTATAAAACAATCGAATTTCACACATTTTACCATATAATTATATAACATTTCAAACTCGCATATCTCCGTTACTATTGAAGATACAGAAGTGATTTTGCACTCAATGGAATCAGGTCGACGCTCTCTATTGGATCATGGGGAAAAATGTAATCCATGTGTAATATTCATGCTTAGTTATCATGGAAACTCTCATAATAATAAATTAAACAATCTATTTATTACCTATTGTATTCGTTGTCGAGGAGATTTCAAATATAGATTTTGATTGTTGAAACATTATAAAACAATCGAATTATACACTTTTTACGATAGAATTATATAAAATTTCAAACTCGCATATCTCCGTTACTGTTGAAGATACAGAAGTTATTTTACACTCAATTTAATCAGGTCGACCTAACCTAACCTAAACTGACCTGACCTAACCTAACTTAACTTAACTTTAATTAACCTAACCAAATAGCAATAAAATAAAAACAATCTATTTGTGCCCGATTGTAGTCGTTGTCGAGGAGATTTGAAATATAGATTTTGATTGTTGAAACATTATAAAACAATCGAATTTCACACATTTTACAATATAATTATATAACATTTCAAACTCGCATATCTCCGTTACTATTGAAAATACAGAAGTGATTTTGCACTCAATGGAATCAGGTCGACGCTCTCTATTGGATCATGGGGAAAAATGTAATCCATGTGTAATATTCATGCTTAGTTATCATGGAAACTCTCATAACAATAAATTAAACAATCTATTTATTACCTATTGTATTCGTTGTCGAGGAGATTTCAAATATAGATTTTGATTGTTGAAACATTATAAAACAATCGAATTATACACTTTTTACGATAGAATTATATAAAATTTCAAACTCGCATATCTCCGTTACTCTTGAAGATACAGAAGTGATTTTACACTCAATTTAATCAGGTCGACCTAACCTAACCTAAACTGACCTGACCTAACCTAACTTAACTTAACTTTAATTAACCTAACCAAATAGCAATAAAATAAAAACAATCTATTTGTGCCTGATTGTTGTCGTTGTCGAGGAGATTTGAAATATAGATTTTGATTGTTGAAACATTATAAAACAATCGAATTTCACACATTTTACAATATAATTATATAACATTTCAAACTCGCTTATCTCCGTTACTATTGAAGATAAAGTAGTGATTTTGCACTCAATGGAATCAGCTCGACGCTCTCTATTGGCTCATGGGGAAAAATGTAATCCATGTGTAATATTCATGCTTAGTTATCATGGAAACTCTCATAACAATAAATTAAACAATCTATTTATTACCTATTGTATTCGTTGTCGAGGAGATTTCAAATATAGATTTTGATTGTTGAAACATTATAAAACAATCGAATTATACACTTTTACGATAGAATTATATAAAATTTCAAACTCGCATATCTCCGTTACTCTTGAAGATACAGAAGTGATTTTACACTCAATTTAATCAGTTCGACCTAACCTAACCTAAACTGACCTGACCTAACCTAACTTAACTTTAATTAACCTAACCTAACCTAACCTAATAACAATAAAATAAAAACAATCTATTTGTGCCCGATTGTAGTCGTTGTCGACGAGATTTGAAATATAGATTTTGATTGTTGAAACATTATAAAACAATCGAATTTCACACATTTTACAATATAATTATATAACATTTCAAACTCGCATATCTCCGTTACTATTGAAGATACAGAAGTGATTTTGCACTCAATGGAATCAGGTCGACGCTCTCTATTGGCTCATGGGGAAAAATGTAATCCATGTGTAATATTCATGCTTAGTTATCATGGAAACTCACATAACAATAAATTAAACAATCTATTTATTACCTATTGTATTCGTTGTCGAGGAGATTTCAAATATAGATTTTGATTGTTGAAACATTATAAAACAATCGAATTATACACTTTTTACGATAGAATTATATAAAATTTCAAACTCGCATATCTCCGTTACTGTTGAAGATACAGAAGTGATTTTACACTCAATTTAATCAGTTCGACCTAACCTAACCTAAACTGACCTGACCTAACCTAACTTAACTTTAATTAACCTAACCTAACCTAACCTAATAACAATAAAATAAAAACAATCTATTTGTGCCCGATTGTAGTCGTTGTCGACGAGATTTGAAATATAGATTTTGATTGTTGAAACATTATAAAACAATCGAATTTCACACATTTTACAATATAATTATACAACATTTCAAACTCGCATATCTCCGTTACTATTGAAGATAAAGCAGTGATTTTGCACTCAATGGAATCAGCTCGACGCTCTCTATTGGCTCATGGGGAAAAATGTAATCCATGTGTAATATTCATGCTTAGTTATCATGGAAACTCTCATAACAATAAATTAAACAATCTATTTATTACCTATTGTATTCGTTGTCGAGGAGATTTCAAATATAGATTTTGATTGTTGAAACATTATAAAACAATCGAATTATACACTTTTTACGATAGAATTATTTAAAATTTCAAACTCGCATATCTCCGTTACTGTTGAAGATACAGAAGTGATTTTACACTCAATTTAATCAGGTCGACCTAACCTAACCTAAACTGACCTGACCTGACCTAACTTAACTTAACTTTAATTAACCTAACCAAATAGCAATAAAATAAAAACAATCTATTTGTGCCCGATTGTAGTCGTTGTCGAGGAGATTTGAAATATAGATTTTGATTGTTGAAACATTATAAAACAATCGAATTTCACACATTTTACAATATAATTATATAACATTTCAAACTCGCATATCTCCGTTACTATTGAAGATACAGAAGTGATTTTGCACTCAATGGAATCAGGTCGACGCTCTCTATTGGATCATGGGGAAAAATGTAATCCATGTGTAATATTCATGCTTAGTTATCATGGAAACTCTCATAACAATAAATTAAACAATCTATTTATTACCTATTGTATTCGTTGTCGAGGAGATTTCAAATATAGATTTTGATTGTTGAAACATTATAAAACAATCGAATTTCACACATTTTACAATATAATTATATAACATTTCAAACTCGCATATCTCCGTTACTATTGAAGATACAGAAGTGATTTTGCACTCAATGGAATCAGGTCGACGCTCTCTATTGGCTCATGGGGAAAAATGTAATCCATGTGTAATATTCATGCTTAGATACCATGGAAAAAATCCTAACAATAAATTAAACAATCTATTTATTACCTATTGTATTCGTTGTCGAGGAGATTTCAAATAGAGATTTTGATTGTTGAAACATTATAAAACAATCGAATTATACACTTTTTACGATAGAATTATATAAAATTTCAAACTCGCATATCTCCGTTACTGTTGAAGATACAGAAGTGATTTTACACTCAATTTAATCAGTTCGACCTAACCTAACCTAAACTGACCTGACCTAACCTAACTTAACTTAACTTTAATTAACCTAACCTAACCTAACCTAATAACAATAAAATAAAAACAATCTATTTCTGCCCGATTGTAGTCGTTGTCGACGAGATTTGAAATATAGATTTTGATTGTTGAAACATTATAAAACAATCGAATTTCACACATTTTACAATATAATTATATAACATTTCAAACTCGCATATCTCCGTTACTATTGAAGATACAGAAGTGATTTTGCACTCAATGGAATCAGGTCGACGCTCTCTATTGGATCATGGGGAAAAATGTAATCCATGTGTAATATTCATGCTTAGTTATCATGGAAACTCTCATAATAATAAATTAAACAATCTATTTATTACCTATTGTATTCGTTGTCGAGGAGATTTCAAATATAGATTTTGCTTGTTGAAACATTATAAAACAATCGAATTATACACTTTTTACGATAGAATTATATAAAATTTCAAACTCGCATATCTCCGTTACTGTTGAAGATACAGAAGTGATTTTACACTCAATTTAATCAGGTCGACCTAACCTAACCTAAACTGACCTGACCTAACCTAACTTAACTTAACTTTAATTAACCTAACCAAATAGCAATAAAATAAAAACAATCTATTTGTGCCCGATTGTAGTCGTTGTCGAGGAGATTTGAAATATAGATTTTGATTGTTGAAACATTATAAAACAATCGAATTTCACACATTTTACAATATAATTATATAACATTTCAAACTCGCATATCTCCGTTACTATTGAAGATACAGAAGTGATTTTGCACTCAATGGAATCAGGTCGACGCTCTCTATTGGATCATGGGGAAAAATGTAATCCATGTGTAATATTCATGCTTAGTTATCATGGAAACTCTCATAACAATAAATTAAACAATCTATTTATTACCTATTGTATTCGTTGTCGAGGAGATTTCAAATATAGATTTTGATTGTTGAAACATTATAAAACAATCGAATTATACACTTTTTACGATAGAATTATATAAAATTTCAAACTCGCATATCTACGTTACTGTTGAAGATACAGAAGTGATTTTACACTCAATTTAATCAGGTCGACCTAACCTAACCTAAACTGACCTGACCTAACCTAACTTAACTTAACTTTAATTAACCTAACCAAATAGCAATAAAATAAAAACAATCTATTTGTGCCTGATTGTAGTCGTTGTCGAGGAGATTTGAAATATAGATTTTGATTGTTGAAACATTATAAAACAATCGAATTTCACACATTTTACAATATAATTATATAACATTTCAAACTCGCTTATCTCCGTTACTATTGAAGATAAAGTAGTGATTTTGCACTCAATGGAATCAGCTCGACGCTCTCTATTGGCTCATGGGGAAAAATGTAATCCATGTGTAATATTCATGCTTAGTTATCATGGAAACTCTCATAACAATAAATTAAACAATCTATTTATTACCTATTGTATTCGTTGTCGAGGAGATTTCAAATATAGATTTTGATTGTTGAAACATTATAAAACAATCGAATTATACACTTTTTACGATAGAATTATATAAAATTTCAAACTCGCATATCTCCGTTACTGTTGAAGATACAGAAGTGATTTTACACTCAATTTAATCAGTTCGACCTAACCTAACCTAAACTGACCTGACCTAACCTAACTTAACTTTAATTAACCTAACCTAACCTAACCTAATAACAATAAAATAAAAACAATCTATTTGTGCCCGATTGTAGTCGTTGTCGACGAGATTTGAAATATAGATTTTGATTGTTGAAACATTATAAAACAATCGAATTTCACACATTTTACAATATAATTATATAACATTTCAAACTCGCATATCTCCGTTACTATTGAAGATACAGAAGTGATTTTGCACTCAATGGAATCAGCTCGACGCTCTCTATTGGCTCATGGGGAAAAATGTAATCCATGTGTAATATTCATGCTTAGTTATCATGGAAACTCTCATAACAATAAATTAAACAATCTATTTATTACCTATTGTATTCGTTGTCGAGGAGATTTCAAATATAGATTTTGATTGTTGAAACATTATAAAACAATCGAATTATACACTTTTTTGATAGAATTATTTAAAATTTCAAACTCGCATATCTCCGTTACTGTTGAAGATACAGAAGTGATTTTACACTCAATTTAATCAGGTCGACCTAACCTAACCTAAACTGACCTGACCTAACCTAACTTAACTTAACTTTAATTAACCTAACCAAATAGCAATAAAATAAAAACAATCTATTTGTGCCCGATTGTAGTCGTTGTCGAGGAGATTTGAAATATAGATTTTGATTGTTGAAACATTATAAAACAATCGAATTTCACACATTTTATTATATAATTATATAACATTTCAAACTCGCATATCTCCGTTACTATTGAAGATACAGAAGTGATTTTGCACTCAATGGAATCAGGTCGACGCTCTCTATTGGATCATGGGGAAAAATGTAATCCATGTGTAATATTCATGCTTAGTTATCATGGAAACTCTCATAACAATAAATTAAACAATCTATTTATTACCTATTGTATTCGTTGTCGAGGAGATTTCAAATATAGATTTTGATTGTTGAAACATTATAAAACAATCGAATTTCACACATTTTACAATATAATTATATAACATTTCAAACTCGCATATCTCCGTTACTATTGAAGATACAGAAGTGATTTTGCACTCAATGGAATCAGGTCGACGCTCTCTATTGGATCATGGGGAAAAATGTAATCCATGTGTAATATTCATGCTTAGATACCATGGAAAAAATCCTAACAATAAATTAAACAATCTATTTATTACCTATTGTATTCGTTGTCGAGGAGATTTCAAATAGAGATTTTGATTGTTGAAACATTATAAAACAATCGAATTATACACTTTTTACGATAGAATTATATAAAATTTCAAACTCGCATATCTCCGTTACTGTTGAAGATACAGAAGTGATTTTACACTCAATTTAATCAGTTCGACCTAACCTAACCTAAACTGACCTGACCTAACCTAACTTAACTTAACTTTAATTAACCTAACCTAACCTAACCTAATAACAATAAAATAAAAACAATCTATTTCTGCCCGATTGTAGTCGTTGTCGACGAGATTTGAAATATAGATTTTGATTGTTGAAACATTATAAAACAATCGAATTTCACACATTTTACAATATAATTATATAACATTTCAAACTCGCATATCTCCGTTACTATTGAAGATACAGAAGTGATTTTGCACTCAATGGAATCAGGTCGACGCTCTCTATTGGATCATGGGGAAAAATGTAATCCATGTGTAATATTCATGCTTAGTTATCATGGAAACTCTCATAATAATAAATTAAACAATCTATTTATTACCTATTGTATTCGTTGTCGAGGAGATTTCAAATATAGATTTTGCTTGTTGAAACATTATAAAACAATCGAATTATACACTTTTTACGATAGAATTATATAAAATTTCAAACTCGCATATCTCCGTTACTGTTGAAGATACAGAAGTGATTTTACACTCAATTTAATCAGGTCGACCTAACCTAACCTAAACTGACCTGACCTAACCTAACTTAACTTAACTTTAATTAACCTAACCAAATAGCAATAAAATAAAAACAATCTATTTGTGCCCGATTGTAGTCGCTTTCGAGGAGATTTGAAATATAGATTTTGATTGTTGAAACATTATAAAACAATCGAATTTCACACATTTTACAATATAATTATATAACATTTCAAACTCGCATATCTCCGTTACTATTGAAGATACAGTAGTGATTTTGCACTCAATGGAATCAGGTCGACGCTCTCTATTGGATCATGGGGAAAAATGTAATCCATGTGTGATATTCATGCTTAGTTATCATGGAAACTCTCATAACAATAAATTAAACAATCTATTTATTACCTATTGTATTCGTTGTCGAGGAGATTTCAAATATAGATTTTGATTGTTGAAACATTATAAAACAATCGAATTATACACTTTTTACGATAGAATTATTTAAAATTTCAAACTCGCATATCTCCGTTACTGTTGAAGATACAGAAGTGATTTTACACTCAATTTAATCAGGTCGACCTAACCTAACCTAAACTGACCTGACCTAACCTAACTTAACTTAACTTTAATTAACCTAACCAAATAGCAATAAAATAAAAACAATCTATTTGTGCCCGATTGTAGTCGTTGTCGAGGAGATTTGAAATATAGATTTTGATTGTTGAAACATTATAAAACAATCGAATTTCACACATTTTACAATATAATTATATAACATTTCAAACTCGCATATCTCCGTTACTATTGAAGATACAGAAGTGATTTTGCACTCAATGGAATCAGGTCGACGCTCTCTATTGGATCATGGGGAAAAATGTAATCCATGTGTAATATTCATGCTTAGTTATCATGGAAACTCTCATAACAATAAATTAAACAATCTATTTATTACCTATTGTATTCGTTGTCGAGGAGATTTCAAATATAGATTTTGATTGTTGAAACATTATAAAACAATCGAATTTCACACATTTTACAATATAATTATATAACATTTCAAACTCGCATATCTCCGTTACTATTGAAGATACAGAAGTGATTTTGCACTCAATGGAATCAGGTCGACGCTCTCTATTGGCTCATGGGGAAAAATGTAATCCATGTGTAATATTCATGCTTAGATACCATGGAAAAAATCCTAACAATAAATTAAACAATCTATTTATTACCTATTGTATTCGTTGTCGAGGAGATTTCAAATAGAGATTTTGATTGTTGAAACATTATAAAACAATCGAATTATACACTTTTTACGATAGAATTATATAAAATTTCAAACTCGCATATCTCCGTTACTGTTGAAGATACAGAAGTGATTTTACACTCAATTTAATCAGTTCGACCTAACCTAACCTAAACTGACCTGACCTAACCTAACTTAACTTAACTTTAATTAACCTAACCTAACCTAACCTAATAACAATAAAATAAAAACAATCTATTTCTGCCCGATTGTAGTCGTTGTCGACGAGATTTGAAATATAGATTTTGATTGTTGAAACATTATAAAACAATCGAATTTCACACATTTTACAATATAATTATATAACATTTCAAACTCGCATATCTCCGTTACTATTGAAGATACAGAAGTGATTTTGCACTCAATGGAATCAGGTCGACGCTCTCTATTGGATCATGGGGAATAATGTAATCCATGTGTAATATTCATGCTTAGTTATCATGGAAACTCTCATAACAATAAATTAAACAATCTATTTATTACCTATTGTATTCGTTGTCGAGGAGATTTCAAATATAGATTTTGATTGTTGAAACATTATAAAACAATCGAATTATACACTTTTTACGATAGAATTATATAAAATTTCAAACTCGCATATCTCCGTTACTGTTGAAGATACAGAAGTGATTTTACACTCAATTTAATCAGGTCGACCTAACCTAACCTAAACTGACCTGACCTAACCTAACTTAACTTAACTTTAATTAACCTAACCAAATAGCAATAAAATAAAAACAATCTATTTGTGCCCGATTGTAGTCGTTGTCGAGGAGATTTGAAATATAGATTTTGATTGTTGAAACATTATAAAACAATCGAATTTCACACATTTTACAATATAATTATATAACATTTCAAACTCGCATATCTCCGTTACTATTGAAGATACAGAAGTGATTTTGCACTCAATGGAATCAGGTCGACGCTCTCTATTGGATCATGGGGAAAAATGTAATCCATGTGTAATATTCATGCTTAGTTATCATGGAAACTCTCATAACAATAAATTAAACAATCTATTTATTACCTATTGTATTCGTTGTCGAGGAGATTTCAAATATAGATTTTGATTGTTGAAACATTATAAAACAATCGAATTTCACACATTTTACAATATAATTATATAACATTTCAAACTCGCATATCTCCGTTACTATTGAAGATACAGAAGTGATTTTGCACTCAATGGAATCAGGTCGACGCTCTCTATTGGATCATGGGGAAAAATGTAATCCATGTGTAATATTCATGCTTAGATACCATGGAAAAAATCCTAACAATAAATTAAACAATCTATTTATTACCTATTGTATTCGTTGTCGAGGAGATTTCAAATAGAGATTTTGATTGTTGAAACATTATAAAACAATCGAATTATACACTTTTTACGATAGAATTATATAAAATTTCAAACTCGCATATCTCCGTTACTGTTGAAGATACAGAAGTGATTTTACACTCAATTTAATCAGTTCGACCTAACCTAACCTAAACTGACCTGACCTAACCTAACTTAACTTAACTTTAATTAACCTAACCTAACCTAACCTAATAACAATAAAATAAAAACAATCTATTTCTGCCCGATTGTAGTCGTTGTCGACGAGATTTGAAATATAGATTTTGATTGTTGAAACATTATAAAACAATCGAATTTCACACATTTTACAATATAATTATATAACATTTCAAACTCGCATATCTCCGTTACTATTGAAGATACAGAAGTGATTTTGCACTCAATGGAATCAGGTCGACGCTCTCTATTGGATCATGGGGAAAAATGTAATCCATGTGTAATATTCATGCTTAGTTATCATGGAAACTCTCATAATAATAAATTAAACAATATATTTATTACCTATTGTATTCGTTGTCGAGGAGATTTCAAATATAGATTTTGCTTGTTGAAACATTATAAAACAATCGAATTATACACTTTTTACGATAGAATTATATAAAATTTCAAACTCGCATATCTCCGTTACTGTTGAAGATACAGAAGTGATTTTACACTCAATTTAATCAGGTCGACCTAACCTAACCTAAACTGACCTGACCTAACCTAACTTAACTTAACTTTAATTAACCTAACCAAATAGCAATAAAATAAAAACAATCTATTTGTGCCCGATTGTAGTCGCTTTCGAGGAGATTTGAAATATAGATTTTGATTGTTGAAACATTATAAAACAATCGAATTTCACACATTTTACAATATAATTATATAACATTTCAAACTCGCATATCTCCGTTACTATTGAAGATACAGTAGTGATTTTGCACTCAATGGAATCAGGTCGACGCTCTCTATTGGATCATGGGGAAAAATGTAATCCATGTGTGATATTCATGCTTAGTTATCATGGAAACTCTCATAACAATAAATTAAACAATCTATTTATTACCTATTGTATTCGTTGTCGAGGAGATTTCAAATATAGATTTTGATTGTTGAAACATTATAAAACAATCGAATTATACACTTTTTACGATAGAATTATTTAAAATTTCAAACTCGCATATCTCCGTTACTGTTGAAGATACAGAAGTGATTTTACACTCAATTTAATCAGGTCGACCTAACCTAACCTAAACTGACCTGACCTAACCTAACTTAACTTAACTTTAATTAACCTAACCAAATAGCAATAAAATAAAAACAATCTATTTGTGCCCGATTGTAGTCGTTGTCGAGGAGATTTGAAATATAGATTTTGATTGTTGAAACATTATAAAACAATCGAATTTCACACATTTTACAATATAATTATATAACATTTCAAACTCGCATATCTCCGTTACTATTGAAGATACAGAAGTGATTTTGCACTCAATGGAATCAGGTCGACGCTCTCTATTGGATCATGGGGAAAAATGTAATCCATGTGTAATATTCATGCTTAGTTATCATGGAAACTCTCATAACAATAAATTAAACAATCTATTTATTACCTATTGTATTCGTTGTCGAGGAGATTTCAAATATAGATTTTGATTGTTGAAACATTATAAAACAATCGAATTTCACACATTTTACAATATAATTATATAACATTTCAAACTCGCATATCTCCGTTACTATTGAAGATACAGAAGTGATTTTGCACTCAATGGAATCAGGTCGACGCTCTCTATTGGCTCATGGGGAAAAATGTAATCCATGTGTAATATTCATGCTTAGATACCATGGAAAAAATCCTAACAATAAATTAAACAATCTATTTATTACCTATTGTATTCGTTGTCGAGGAGATTTCAAATAGAGATTTTGATTGTTGAAACATTATAAAACAATCGAATTATACACTTTTTACGATAGAATTATATAAAATTTCAAACTCGCATATCTCCGTTACTGTTGAAGATACAGAAGTGATTTTACACTCAATTTAATCAGTTCGACCTAACCTAACCTAAACTGACCTGACCTAACCTAACTTAACTTAACTTTAATTAACCTAACCTAACCTAACCTAATAACAATAAAATAAAAACAATCTATTTCTGCCCGATTGTAGTCGTTGTCGACGAGATTTGAAATATAGATTTTGATTGTTGAAACATTATAAAACAATCGAATTTCACACATTTTACAATATAATTATATAACATTTCAAACTCGCATATCTCCGTTACTATTGAAGATACAGAAGTGATTTTGCACTCAATGGAATCAGGTCGACGCTCTCTATTGGATCATGGCGAATGATGTAATCCATGTGTAATATTCATGCTTAGTTATCATGGAAACTCTCATAACAATAAATTAAACAATCTATTTATTACCTATTGTATTCGTTGTCGAGGAGATTTCAAATATAGATTTTGATTGTTGAAACATTATAAAACAATCGAATTATACACTTTTTACGATAGAATTATATAAAATTTCAAACTCGCATATCTCCGTTACTGTTGAAGATACAGAAGTGATTTTACACTCAATTTAATCAGGTCGACCTAACCTAACCTAAACTGACCTGACCTAACCTAACTTAACTTAACTTTAATTAACCTAACCAAATAGCAATAAAATAAAAACAATCTATTTGTGCCCGATTGTAGTCGTTGTCGAGGAGATTTGAAATATAGATTTTGATTGTTGAAACATTATAAAACAATCGAATTTCACACATTTTACAATATAATTATATAACATTTCAAACTCGCATATCTCCGTTACTATTGAAGATACAGAAGTGATTTTGCACTCAATGGAATCAGGTCGACGCTCTCTATTGGATCATGGGGAAAAATGTAATCCATGTGTAATATTCATGCTTAGTTATCATGGAAACTCTCATAACAATAAATTAAACAATCTATTTATTACCTATTGTATTCGTTGTCGAGGAGATTTCAAATATAGATTTTGATTGTTGAAACATTATAAAACAATCGAATTATACACTTTTTACGATAGAATTATATAAAATTTCAAACTCGCATATCTACGTTACTGTTGAAGATACAGAAGTGATTTTACACTCAATTTAATCAGGTCGACCTAACCTAACCTAAACTGACCTGACCTAACCTAACTTAACTTAACTTTAATTAACCTAACCAAATAGCAATAAAATAAAAACAATCTATTTGTGCCTGATTGTAGTCGTTGTCGAGGAGATTTGAAATATAGATTTTGATTGTTGAAACATTATAAAACAATCGAATTTCACACATTTTACAATATAATTATATAACATTTCAAACTCGCTTATCTCCGTTACTATTGAAGATAAAGTAGTGATTTTGCACTCAATGGAATCAGCTCGACGCTCTCTATTGGCTCATGGGGAAAATGTAATCCATGTGTAATATTCATGCTTAGTTATCATGGAAACTCTCATAACAATAAATTAAACAATCTATTTATTACCTATTGTATTCGTTGTCGAGGAGATTTCAAATATAGATTTTGATTGTTGAAACATTATAAAACAATCGAATTATACACTTTTTACGATAGAATTATATAAAATTTCAAACTCGCATATCTCCGTTACTGTTGAAGATACAGAAGTGATTTTACACTCAATTTAATCAGTTCGACCTAACCTAACCTAAACTGACCTGACCTAACCTAACTTAACTTTAATTAACCTAACCTAACCTAACCTAATAACAATAAAATAAAAACAATCTATTTGTGCCCGATTGTAGTCGTTGTCGACGAGATTTGAAATATAGATTTTGATTGTTGAAACATTATAAAACAATCGAATTTCACACATTTTACAATATAATTATATAACATTTCAAACTCGCATATCTCCGTTACTATTGAAGATAAAGCAGTGATTTTGCACTCAATGGAATCAGCTCGACGCTCTCTATTGGCTCATGGGGAAAAATGTAATCCATGTGTAATATTCATGCTTAGTTATCATGGAAACTCTCATAACAATAAATTAAACAATCTATTTATTACCTATTGTATTCGTTGTCGAGGAGATTTCAAATATAGATTTTGATTGTTCAAACATTATAAAACAATCGAATTATACACTTTTTACGATAGAATTATTTAAAATTTCAAACTCGCATATCTCCGTTACTGTTGAAGATACAGAAGTGATTTTACACTCAATTTAATCAGGTCGACCTAACCTAACCTAAACTGACCTGACCTAACCTAACTTAACTTAACTTTAATTAACCTAACCAAATAGCAATAAAATAAAAACAATCTATTTGTGTCCGATTGTAGTCGTTGTCGAGGAGATTTGAAATATAGATTTTGATTGTTGAAACATTATAAAACAATCGAATTTCACACATTTTACAATATAATTATATAACATTTCAAACTCGCATATCTCCGTTACTATTGAAGATACAGAAGTGATTTTGCACTCAATGGAATCAGGTCGACGCTCTCTATTGGATCATGGGGAAAAATGTAATCCATGTGTAATATTCATGCTTAGTTATCATGGAAACTCTCATAACAATAAATTAAACAATCTATTTATTACCTATTGTATTCGTTGTCGAGGAGATTTCAAATATAGATTTTGATTGTTGAAACATTATAAAACAATCGAATTTCACACATTTTACAATATAATTATATAACATTTCAAACTCGCATATCTCCGTTACTATTGAAGATACAGAAGTGATTTTGCACTCAATGGAATCAGGTCGACGCTCTCTATTGGCTCATGGGGAAAAATGTAATCCATGTGTAATATTCATGCTTAGATACCATGGAAAAAATCCTAACAATAAATTAAACAATCTATTTATTACCTATTGTATTCGTTGTCGAGGAGATTTCAAATAGAGATTTTGATTGTTGAAACATTATAAAACAATCGAATTATACACTTTTTACGATAGAATTATATAAAATTTCAAACTCGCATATCTCCGTTACTGTTGAAGATACAGAAGTGATTTTACACTCAATTTAATCAGTTCGACCTAACCTAACCTAAACTGACCTGACCTAACCTAACTTAACTTAACTTTAATTAACCTAACCTAACCTAACCTAATAACAATAAAATAAAAACAATCTATTTCTGCCCGATTGTAGTCGTTGTCGACGAGATTTGAAATATAGATTTTGATTGTTGAAACATTATAAAACAATCGAATTTCACACATTTTACAATATAATTATATAACATTTCAAACTCGCATATCTCCGTTACTATTGAAGATAAAGCAGTGATTTTGCACTCAATGGAATCAGCTCGACGCTCTCTATTGGCTCATGGGGAAAAATGTAATCCATGTGTAATATTCATGCTTAGTTATCATGGAAACTCTCATAACAATAAATTAAACAATCTATTTATTACCTATTGTATTCGTTGTCGAGGAGATTTCAAATATAGATTTTGATTGTTGAAACATTATAAAACAATCGAATTATACACTTTTTACGATAGAATTATTTAAAATTTCAAACTCGCATATCTCCGTTACTGTTGAAGATACAGAAGTGATTTTACACTCAATTTAATCAGGTCGACCTAACCTAACCTAAACTGACCTGACCTAACCTAACTTAACTTAACTTTAATTAACCTAACCAAATAGCAATAAAATAAAAACAATCTATTTGTGCCCGATTGTAGTCGTTGTCGAGGAGATTTGAAATATAGATTTTGATTGTTGAAACATTATAAAACAATCGAATTTCACACATTTTACAATATAATTATATAACATTTCAAACTCGCATATCTCCGTTACTATTGAAGATACAGAAGTGATTTTGCACTCAATGGAATCAGGTCGACGCTCTCTATTGGATCATGGGGAAAAATGTAATCCATGTGTAATATTCATGCTTAGTTATCATGGAAACTCTCATAACAATAAATTAAACAATCTATTTATTACCTATTGTATTCGTTGTCGAGGAGATTTCAAATATAGATTTTGATTGTTGAAACATTATAAAACAATCGAATTATACACTTTTTACGATAGAATTATATAAAATTTCAAACTCTCATATCTCCGTTACTGTTGAAGATACAGAAGTGATTTTACACTCAATTTAATCAGTTCGACCTAACCTAACCTAAACTGACCTGACCTAACCTAACTTAACTTTAATTAACCTAACCTAACCTAACCTAATAACAATAAAATAAAAACAATCTATTTGTGCCCGATTGTAGTCGTTGTCGACGAGATTTGAAATATAGACTTTGATTGTTGAAACATTATAAAACAATCGAATTTCACACATTTTACAATATAATTATATAACATTTCAAACTCGCATATCTCCGTTACTATTGAAGATACAGAAGTGATTTTGCACTCAATGGAATCAGGTCGACGCTCTCTATTGGCTCATGGGGAAAAATGTAATCCATGTGTAATATTCATGCTTAGTTATCATGGAAACTCTCATAACAATAAATTAAACAATCTATTTATTACCTATTGTATTCGTTGTCGAGGAGATTTCAAATATAGATTTTGATTGTTGAAACATTATAAAACAATCGAATTATACACTTTTTACGATAGAATTATATAAAATTTCAAACTCGTATATCTCCGTTACTGTTGAAGATACAGAAGTGATTTTACACTCAATTTAATCAGTTCGACCTAACCTAACCTAAACTGACCTGACCTAACCTAACTTAACTTTAATTAACCTAACCTAACCTAACCTAATAACAATAAAATAAAAACAATCTATTTGTGCCCGATTGTAGTCGTTGTCGACGAGATTTGAAATATAGATTTTGATTGTTGAAACATTATAAAACAATCGAATTTCACACATTTTACAATATAATTATATAACATTTCAAACTCGCATATCTCCGTTACTATTGAAGATAAAGCAGTGATTTTGCACTCAATGGAATCAGCTCGACGCTCTCTATTGGCTCATGGGGAAAAATGTAATCCATGTGTAATATTCATGCTTAGTTATCATGGAAACTCTCATAACAATAAATTAAACAATCTATTTATTACCTATTGTATTCGTTGTCGAGGAGATTTCAAATATAGATTTTGATTGTTGAAACATTATAAAACAATCGAATTATACACTTTTTACGATAGAATTATTTAAAATTTCAAACTCGCATATCTCCGTTACTGTTGAAGATACAGAAGTGATTTTACACTCAATTTAATCAGGTCGACCTAACCTAACCTAAACTGACCTGACCTAACCTAACTTAACTTAACTTTAATTAACCTAACCAAATAGCAATAAAATAAAAACAATCTATTTGTGCCCGATTGTAGTCGTTGTCGAGGAGATTTGAAATATAGATTTTGATTGTTGAAACATTATAAAACAATCGAATTTCACACATTTTACAATATAATTATATAACATTTCAAACTCGCATATCTCCGTTACTATTGAAGATACAGAAGTGATTTTGCACTCAATGGAATCAGGTCGACGCTCTCTATTGGATCATGGGGAAAAATGTAATCCATGTGTAATATTCATGCTTAGTTATCATGGAAACTCTCATAACAATAAATTAAACAATCTATTTATTACCTATTGTATTCGTTGTCGAGGAGATTTCAAATATAGATTTTGATTGTTGAAACATTATAAAACAATCGAATTATACACTTTTTACGATAGAATTATATAAAATTTCAAACTCGCATATCTCCGTTACTGTTGAAGATACAGAAGTGATTTTACACTCAATTTAATCAGGTCGACCTAACCTAACCTAAACTGACCTGACCTAACCTAACTTAACTTAACTTTAATTAACCTAACCAAATAGCAATAAAATAAAAACAATCTATTTGTGCCCGATTGTAGTCGTTGTCGAGGAGATTTGAAATATAGATTTTGATTGTTGAAACATTATAAAACAATCGAATTTCACACATTTTACAATATAATTATATAACATTTCAAACTCGCATATCTCCGTTACTATTGAAGATACAGAAGTGATTTTGCACTCAATGGAATCAGGTCGACGCTCTCTATTGGATCATGGGGAAAAATGTAATCCATGTGTAATATTCATGCTTAGTTATCATGGAAACTCTCATAACAATAAATTAAACAATCTATTTATTACCTATTGTATTCGTTGTCGAGGAGATTTCAAATATAGATTTTGATTGTTGAAACATTATAAAACAATCGAATTTCACACATTTTACAATATAATTATATAACATTTCAAACTCGCATATCTCCGTTACTATTGAAGATACAGAAGTGATTTTGCACTCAATGGAATCAGGTCGACGCTCTCTATTGGATCATGGGGAAAAATGTAATCCATGTGTAATATTCATGCTTAGTTATCATGGAAACTCTCATAACAATAAATTAAACAATCTATTTATTACCTATTGTATTCGTTGTCGAGGAGATTTCAAATATAGATTTTGATTGTTGAAACATTATAAAACAATCGAATTATACACTTTTTACGATAGAATTATATAAAATTTCAAACTCGCATATCTCCGTTACTGTTGAAGATACAGAAGTGATTTTACACTCAATTTAATCAGGTCGACCTAACCTAACCTAAACTGACCTGACCTAACCTAACTTAACTTAACTTTAATTAACCTAACCAAATAGCAATAAAATAAAAACAATCTATTTGTGCCCGATTGTAGTCGTTGTCGAGGAGATTTGAAATATAGATTTTGATTGTTGAAACATTATAAAACAATCGAATTTCACACATTTTACAATATAATTATATAACATTTCAAACTCGCATATCTCCGTTACTATTGAAGATACAGAAGTGATTTTGCACTCAATGGAATCAGGTCGACGCTCTCTATTGGATCATGGGGAAAAATGTAATCCATGTGTAATATTCATGCTTAGTTATCATGGAAACTCTCATAACAATAAATTAAACAATCTATTTATTACCTATTGTATTCGTTGTCGAGGAGATTTCAAATATAGATTTTGATTGTTGAAACATTATAAAACAATCGAATTTCACACATTTTACAATATAATTATATAACATTTCAAACTCGCATATCTCCGTTACTATTGAAGATACAGAAGTGATTTTGCACTCAATGGAATCAGGTCGACGCTCTCTATTGGATCATGGGGAAAAATGTAATCCATGTGTAATATTCATGCTTAGATACCATGGAAAAAATCCTAACAATAAATTAAACAATCTATTTATTACCTATTGTATTCGTTGTCGAGGAGATTTCAAATAGAGATTTTGATTGTTGAAACATTATAAAACAATCGAATTATACACTTTTTACGATAGAATTATATAAAATTTCAAACTCGCATATCTCCGTTACTGTTGAAGATACAGAAGTGATTTTACACTCAATTTAATCAGGTCGACCTAACCTAACCTAAACTGACCTGACCTAACCTAACTTAACTTAACTTTAATTAACCTAACCAAATAGCAATAAAATAAAAACAATCTATTTGTGCCCGATTGTAGTCGTTGTCGAGGAGATTTGAAATATAGATTTTGATTGTTGAAACATTATAAAACAATCGAATTTCACACATTTTACAATATAATTATATAACATTTCAAACTCGCATATCTCCGTTACTATTGAAGATACAGAAGTGATTTTGCACTCAATGGAATCAGGTCGACGCTCTCTATTGGATCATGGGGAAAAATGTAATCCATGTGTAATATTCATGCTTAGTTATCATGGAAACTCTCATAACAATAAATTAAACAATCTATTTATTACCTATTGTATTCGTTGTCGAGGAGATTTCAAATATAGATTTTGATTGTTGAAACATTATAAAACAATCGAATTTCACACATTTTACAATATAATTATATAACATTTCAAACTCGCATATCTCCGTTACTATTGAAGATACAGAAGTGATTTTGCACTCAATGGAATCAGGTCGACGCTCTCTATTGGATCATGGGGAAAAATGTAATCCATGTGTAATATTCATGCTTAGATACCATGGAAAAAATCCTAACAATAAATTAAACAATCTATTTATTACCTATTGTATTCGTTGTCGAGGAGATTTCAAATAGAGATTTTGATTGTTGAAACATTATAAAACAATCGAATTATACACTTTTTACGATAGAATTATATAAAATTTCAAACTCGCATATCTCCGTTACTGTTGAAGATACAGAAGTGATTTTACACTCAATTTAATCAGTTCGACCTAACCTAACCTAAACTGACCTGACCTAACCTAACTTAACTTAACTTTAATTAACCTAACCTAACCTAACCTAATAACAATAAAATAAAAACAATCTATTTCTGCCCGATTGTAGTCGTTGTCGACGAGATTTGAAATATAGATTTTGATTGTTGAAACATTATAAAACAATCGAATTTCACACATTTTACAATATAATTATATAACATTTCAAACTCGCATATCTCCGTTACTATTGAAGATACAGAAGTGATTTTGCACTCAATGGAATCAGGTCGACGCTCTCTATTGGATCATGGGGAAAAATGTAATCCATGTGTAATATTCATGCTTAGTTATCATGGAAACTCTCATAATAATAAATTAAACAATCTATTTATTACCTATTGTATTCGTTGTCGAGGAGATTTCAAATATAGATTTTGCTTGTTGAAACATTATAAAACAATCGAATTATACACTTTTTACGATAGAATTATATAAAATTTCAAACTCGCATATCTCCGTTACTGTTGAAGATACAGAAGTGATTTTACACTCAATTTAATCAGGTCGACCTAACCTAACCTAAACTGACCTGACCTAACCTAACTTAACTTAACTTTAATTAACCTAACCAAATAGCAATAAAATAAAAACAATCTATTTGTGCCCGATTGTAGTCGCTTTCGAGGAGATTTGAAATATAGATTTTGATTGTTGAAACATTATAAAACAATCGAATTTCACACATTTTACAATATAATTATATAACATTTCAAACTCGCATATCTCCGTTACTATTGAAGATACAGTAGTGATTTTGCACTCAATGGAATCAGGTCGACGCTCTCTATTGGATCATGGGGAAAAATGTAATCCATGTGTGATATTCATGCTTAGTTATCATGGAAACTCTCATAACAATAAATTAAACAATCTATTTATTACCTATTGTATTCGTTGTCGAGGAGATTTCAAATATAGATTTTGATTGTTGAAACATTATAAAACAATCGAATTATACACTTTTTACGATAGAATTATTTAAAATTTCAAACTCGCATATCTCCGTTACTGTTGAAGATACAGAAGTGATTTTACACTCAATTTAATCAGGTCGACCTAACCTAACCTAAACTGACCTGACCTAACCTAACTTAACTTAACTTTAATTAACCTAACCAAATAGCAATAAAATAAAAACAATCTATTTGTGCCCGATTGTAGTCGTTGTCGAGGAGATTTGAAATATAGATTTTGATTGTTGAAACATTATAAAACAATCGAATTTCACACATTTTACAATATAATTATATAACATTTCAAACTCGCATATCTCCGTTACTATTGAAGATACAGAAGTGATTTTGCACTCAATGGAATCAGGTCGACGCTCTCTATTGGATCATGGGGAAAAATGTAATCCATGTGTAATATTCATGCTTAGTTATCATGGAAACTCTCATAACAATAAATTAAACAATCTATTTATTACCTATTGTATTCGTTGTCGAGGAGATTTCAAATATAGATTTTGATTGTTGAAACATTATAAAACAATCGAATTTCACACATTTTACAATATAATTATATAACATTTCAAACTCGCATATCTCCGTTACTATTGAAGATACAGAAGTGATTTTGCACTCAATGGAATCAGGTCGACGCTCTCTATTGGCTCATGGGGAAAAATGTAATCCATGTGTAATATTCATGCTTAGATACCATGGAAAAAATCCTAACAATAAATTAAACAATCTATTTATTACCTATTGTATTCGTTGTCGAGGAGATTTCAAATAGAGATTTTGATTGTTGAAACATTATAAAACAATCGAATTATACACTTTTTACGATAGAATTATATAAAATTTCAAACTCGCATATCTCCGTTACTGTTGAAGATACAGAAGTGATTTTACACTCAATTTAATCAGTTCGACCTAACCTAACCTAAACTGACCTGACCTAACCTAACTTAACTTAACTTTAATTAACCTAACCTAACCTAACCTAATAACAATAAAATAAAAACAATCTATTTCTGCCCGATTGTAGTCGTTGTCGACGAGATTTGAAATATAGATTTTGATTGTTGAAACATTATAAAACAATCGAATTTCACACATTTTACAATATAATTATATAACATTTCAAACTCGCATATCTCCGTTACTATTGAAGATACAGAAGTGATTTTGCACTCAATGGAATCAGGTCGACGCTCTCTATTGGATCATGGGGAATAATGTAATCCATGTGTAATATTCATGCTTAGTTATCATGGAAACTCTCATAACAATAAATTAAACAATCTATTTATTACCTATTGTATTCGTTGTCGAGGAGATTTCAAATATAGATTTTGATTGTTGAAACATTATAAAACAATCGAATTATACACTTTTTACGATAGAATTATATAAAATTTCAAACTCGCATATCTCCGTTACTGTTGAAGATACAGAAGTGATTTTACACTCAATTTAATCAGGTCGACCTAACCTAACCTAAACTGACCTGACCTAACCTAACTTAACTTAACTTTAATTAACCTAACCAAATAGCAATAAAATAAAAACAATCTATTTGTGCCCGATTGTAGTCGTTGTCGAGGAGATTTGAAATATAGATTTTGATTGTTGAAACATTATAAAACAATCGAATTTCACACATTTTACAATATAATTATATAACATTTCAAACTCGCATATCTCCGTTACTATTGAAGATACAGAAGTGATTTTGCACTCAATGGAATCAGGTCGACGCTCTCTATTGGATCATGGGGAAAAATGTAATCCATGTGTAATATTCATGCTTAGTTATCATGGAAACTCTCATAACAATAAATTAAACAATCTATTTATTACCTATTGTATTCGTTGTCGAGGAGATTTCAAATATAGATTTTGATTGTTGAAACATTATAAAACAATCGAATTATACACTTTTTACGATAGAATTATATAAAATTTCAAACTCGCATATCTACGTTACTGTTGAAGATACAGAAGTGATTTTACACTCAATTTAATCAGGTCGACCTAACCTAACCTAAACTGACCTGACCTAACCTAACTTAACTTAACTTTAATTAACCTAACCAAATAGCAATAAAATAAAAACAATCTATTTGTGCCTGATTGTAGTCGTTGTCGAGGAGATTTGAAATATAGATTTTGATTGTTGAAACATTATAAAACAATCGAATTTCACACATTTTACAATATAATTATATAACATTTCAAACTCGCTTATCTCCGTTACTATTGAAGATAAAGTAGTGATTTTGCACTCAATGGAATCAGCTCGACGCTCTCTATTGGCTCATGGGGAAAATGTAATCCATGTGTAATATTCATGCTTAGTTATCATGGAAACTCTCATAACAATAAATTAAACAATCTATTTATTACCTATTGTATTCGTTGTCGAGGAGATTTCAAATATAGATTTTGATTGTTGAAACATTATAAAACAATCGAATTATACACTTTTTACGATAGAATTATATAAAATTTCAAACTCGCATATCTCCGTTACTGTTGAAGATACAGAAGTGATTTTACACTCAATTTAATCAGTTCGACCTAACCTAACCTAAACTGACCTGACCTAACCTAACTTAACTTTAATTAACCTAACCTAACCTAACCTAATAACAATAAAATAAAAACAATCTATTTGTGCCCGATTGTAGTCGTTGTCGACGAGATTTGAAATATAGATTTTGATTGTTGAAACATTATAAAACAATCGAATTTCACACATTTTACAATATAATTATATAACATTTCAAACTCGCATATCTCCGTTACTATTGAAGATAAAGCAGTGATTTTGCACTCAATGGAATCAGCTCGACGCTCTCTATTGGCTCATGGGGAAAAATGTAATCCATGTGTAATATTCATGCTTAGTTATCATGGAAACTCTCATAACAATAAATTAAACAATCTATTTATTACCTATTGTATTCGTTGTCGAGGAGATTTCAAATATAGATTTTGATTGTTCAAACATTATAAAACAATCGAATTATACACTTTTTACGATAGAATTATTTAAAATTTCAAACTCGCATATCTCCGTTACTGTTGAAGATACAGAAGTGATTTTACACTCAATTTAATCAGGTCGACCTAACCTAACCTAAACTGACCTGACCTAACCTAACTTAACTTAACTTTAATTAACCTAACCAAATAGCAATAAAATAAAAACAATCTATTTGTGTCCGATTGTAGTCGTTGTCGAGGAGATTTGAAATATAGATTTTGATTGTTGAAACATTATAAAACAATCGAATTTCACACATTTTACAATATAATTATATAACATTTCAAACTCGCATATCTCCGTTACTATTGAAGATACAGAAGTGATTTTGCACTCAATGGAATCAGGTCGACGCTCTCTATTGGATCATGGGGAAAAATGTAATCCATGTGTAATATTCATGCTTAGTTATCATGGAAACTCTCATAACAATAAATTAAACAATCTATTTATTACCTATTGTATTCGTTGTCGAGGAGATTTCAAATATAGATTTTGATTGTTGAAACATTATAAAACAATCGAATTTCACACATTTTACAATATAATTATATAACATTTCAAACTCGCATATCTCCGTTACTATTGAAGATACAGAAGTGATTTTGCACTCAATGGAATCAGGTCGACGCTCTCTATTGGCTCATGGGGAAAAATGTAATCCATGTGTAATATTCATGCTTAGATACCATGGAAAAAATCCTAACAATAAATTAAACAATCTATTTATTACCTATTGTATTCGTTGTCGAGGAGATTTCAAATAGAGATTTTGATTGTTGAAACATTATAAAACAATCGAATTATACACTTTTTACGATAGAATTATATAAAATTTCAAACTCGCATATCTCCGTTACTGTTGAAGATACAGAAGTGATTTTACACTCAATTTAATCAGTTCGACCTAACCTAACCTAAACTGACCTGACCTAACCTAACTTAACTTAACTTTAATTAACCTAACCTAACCTAACCTAATAACAATAAAATAAAAACAATCTATTTCTGCCCGATTGTAGTCGTTGTCGACGAGATTTGAAATATAGATTTTGATTGTTGAAACATTATAAAACAATCGAATTTCACACATTTTACAATATAATTATATAACATTTCAAACTCGCATATCTCCGTTACTATTGAAGATAAAGCAGTGATTTTGCACTCAATGGAATCAGCTCGACGCTCTCTATTGGCTCATGGGGAAAAATGTAATCCATGTGTAATATTCATGCTTAGTTATCATGGAAACTCTCATAACAATAAATTAAACAATCTATTTATTACCTATTGTATTCGTTGTCGAGGAGATTTCAAATATAGATTTTGATTGTTGAAACATTATAAAACAATCGAATTATACACTTTTTACGATAGAATTATTTAAAATTTCAAACTCGCATATCTCCGTTACTGTTGAAGATACAGAAGTGATTTTACACTCAATTTAATCAGGTCGACCTAACCTAACCTAAACTGACCTGACCTAACCTAACTTAACTTAACTTTAATTAACCTAACCAAATAGCAATAAAATAAAAACAATCTATTTGTGCCCGATTGTAGTCGTTGTCGAGGAGATTTGAAATATAGATTTTGATTGTTGAAACATTATAAAACAATCGAATTTCACACATTTTACAATATAATTATATAACATTTCAAACTCGCATATCTCCGTTACTATTGAAGATACAGAAGTGATTTTGCACTCAATGGAATCAGGTCGACGCTCTCTATTGGATCATGGGGAAAAATGTAATCCATGTGTAATATTCATGCTTAGTTATCATGGAAACTCTCATAACAATAAATTAAACAATCTATTTATTACCTATTGTATTCGTTGTCGAGGAGATTTCAAATATAGATTTTGATTGTTGAAACATTATAAAACAATCGAATTATACACTTTTTACGATAGAATTATATAAAATTTCAAACTCTCATATCTCCGTTACTGTTGAAGATACAGAAGTGATTTTACACTCAATTTAATCAGTTCGACCTAACCTAACCTAAACTGACCTGACCTAACCTAACTTAACTTTAATTAACCTAACCTAACCTAACCTAATAACAATAAAATAAAAACAATCTATTTGTGCCCGATTGTAGTCGTTGTCGACGAGATTTGAAATATAGACTTTGATTGTTGAAACATTATAAAACAATCGAATTTCACACATTTTACAATATAATTATATAACATTTCAAACTCGCATATCTCCGTTACTATTGAAGATACAGAAGTGATTTTGCACTCAATGGAATCAGGTCGACGCTCTCTATTGGCTCATGGGGAAAAATGTAATCCATGTGTAATATTCATGCTTAGTTATCATGGAAACTCTCATAACAATAAATTAAACAATCTATTTATTACCTATTGTATTCGTTGTCGAGGAGATTTCAAATATAGATTTTGATTGTTGAAACATTATAAAACAATCGAATTATACACTTTTTACGATAGAATTATATAAAATTTCAAACTCGTATATCTCCGTTACTGTTGAAGATACAGAAGTGATTTTACACTCAATTTAATCAGTTCGACCTAACCTAACCTAAACTGACCTGACCTAACCTAACTTAACTTTAATTAACCTAACCTAACCTAACCTAATAACAATAAAATAAAAACAATCTATTTGTGCCCGATTGTAGTCGTTGTCGACGAGATTTGAAATATAGATTTTGATTGTTGAAACATTATAAAACAATCGAATTTCACACATTTTACAATATAATTATATAACATTTCAAACTCGCATATCTCCGTTACTATTGAAGATAAAGCAGTGATTTTGCACTCAATGGAATCAGCTCGACGCTCTCTATTGGCTCATGGGGAAAAATGTAATCCATGTGTAATATTCATGCTTAGTTATCATGGAAACTCTCATAACAATAAATTAAACAATCTATTTATTACCTATTGTATTCGTTGTCGAGGAGATTTCAAATATAGATTTTGATTGTTGAAACATTATAAAACAATCGAATTATACACTTTTTACGATAGAATTATTTAAAATTTCAAACTCGCATATCTCCGTTACTGTTGAAGATACAGAAGTGATTTTACACTCAATTTAATCAGGTCGACCTAACCTAACCTAAACTGACCTGACCTAACCTAACTTAACTTAACTTTAATTAACCTAACCAAATAGCAATAAAATAAAAACAATCTATTTGTGCCCGATTGTAGTCGTTGTCGAGGAGATTTGAAATATAGATTTTGATTGTTGAAACATTATAAAACAATCGAATTTCACACATTTTACAATATAATTATATAACATTTCAAACTCGCATATCTCCGTTACTATTGAAGATACAGAAGTGATTTTGCACTCAATGGAATCAGGTCGACGCTCTCTATTGGATCATGGGGAAAAATGTAATCCATGTGTAATATTCATGCTTAGTTATCATGGAAACTCTCATAACAATAAATTAAACAATCTATTTATTACCTATTGTATTCGTTGTCGAGGAGATTTCAAATATAGATTTTGATTGTTGAAACATTATAAAACAATCGAATTATACACTTTTTACGATAGAATTATATAAAATTTCAAACTCGCATATCTCCGTTACTGTTGAAGATACAGAAGTGATTTTACACTCAATTTAATCAGTTCGACCTAACCTAACCTAAACTGACCTGACCTAACCTAACTTAACTTTAATTAACCTAACCTAACCTAACCTAATAACAATAAAATAAAAACAATCTATTTGTGCCCGATTGTAGTCGTTGTCGACGAGATTTGAAATATAGACTTTGATTGTTGAAACATTATAAAACAATCGAATTTCACACATTTTACAATATAATTATATAACATTTCAAACTCGCATATCTCCGTTACTATTGAAGATACAGAAGTGATTTTGCACTCAATGGAATCAGGTCGACGCTCTCTATTGGCTCATGGGGAAAAATGTAATCCATGTGTAATATTCATGCTTAGTTATCATGGAAACTCTCATAACAATAAATTAAACAATCTATTTATTACCTATTGTATTCGTTGTCGAGGAGATTTCAAATATAGATTTTGATTGTTGAAACATTATAAAACAATCGAATTATACACTTTTTACGATAGAATTATATAAAATTTCAAACTCGCATATCTCCGTTACTGTTGAAGATACAGAAGTGATTTTACACTCAATTTAATCAGGTCGACCTAACCTAACCTAAACTGACCTGACCTAACCTAACTTAACTTAACTTTAATTAACCTAACCAAATAGCAATAAAATAAAAACAATCTATTTGTGCCCGATTGTAGTCGTTGTCGAGGAGATTTGAAATATAGATTTTGATTGTTGAAACATTATAAAACAATCGAATTTCACACATTTTACAATATAATTATATAACATTTCAAACTCGCATATCTCCGTTACTATTGAAGATACAGAAGTGATTTTGCACTCAATGGAATCAGGTCGACGCTCTCTATTGGATCATGGGGAAAAATGTAATCCATGTGTGATATTCATGCTTAGTTATCATGGAAACTCTCATAACAATAAATTAAACAATCTATTTATTACCTATTGTATTCGTTGTCGAGGAGATTTCAAATATAGATTTTGATTGTTGAAACATTATAAAACAATCGAATTATACACTTTTTACGATAGAATTATATAAAATTTCAAACTCGCATATCTACGTTACTGTTGAAGATACAGAAGTGATTTTACACTCAATTTAATCAGGTCGACCTAACCTAACCTAAACTGACCTGACCTAACCTAACTTAACTTAACTTTAATTAACCTAACCAAATAGCAATAAAATAAAAAGAATCTATTTGTGCCTGATTGTAGTCGTTGTCGAGGAGATTTGAAATATAGATTTTGATTGTTGAAACATTATAAAACAATCGAATTTCACACATTTTACAATATAATTATATAACATTTCAAACTCGCTTATCTCCGTTACTATTGAAGATAAAGTAGTGATTTTGCACTCAATGGAATCAGCTCGACGCTCTCTATTGGCTCATGGGGAAAAATGTAATCCATGTGTAATATTCATGCTTAGTTATCATGGAAACTCTCATAACAATAAATTAAACAATCTATTTATTACCTATTGTATTCGTTGTCGAGGAGATTTCAAATATAGATTTTGATTGTTGAAACATTATAAAACAATCGAATTATACACTTTTTACGATAGAATTATATAAAATTTCAAACTCGCATATCTCCGTTACTGTTGAAGATACAGAAGTGATTTTACACTCAATTTAATCAGTTCGACCTAACCTAACCTAAACTGACCTGACCTAACCTAACTTAACTTTAATTAACCTAACCTAACCTAACCTAATAACAATAAAATAAAAACAATCTATTTGTGCCCGATTGTAGTCGTTGTCGACGAGATTTGAAATATAGACTTTGATTGTAGAAACATTATAAAACAATCGAATTTCACACATTTTACAATATAATTATATAACATTTCAAACTCGCATATCTCCGTTACTATTGAAGATACAGAAGTGATTTTGCACTCAATGGAATCAGGTCGACGCTCTCTATTGGCTCATGGGGAAAAATGTAATCCATGTGTAATATTCATGCTTAGTTATCATGGAAACTCTCATAACAATAAATTAAACAATCTATTTATTACCTATTGTATTCGTTGTCGAGGAGATTTCAAATATAGATTTTGATTGTTGAAACATTATAAAACAATCGAATTATACGCTTTTTACGATAGAATTATATAAAATTTCAAACTCGCATATCTCCGTTACTGTTGAAGATACAGAAGTGATTTTACACTCAATTTAATCAGTTCGACCTAACCTAACCTAAACTGACCTAACCTAACTTAACTTTAATTAACCTAACCTAACCTAACCTAATAACAATAAAATAAAAACAATCTATTTGTGCCCGATTGTAGTCGTTGTCGACGAGATTTGAAATATAGATTTTGATTGTTGAAACATTATAAAACAATCGAATTTCACACATTTTACAATATAATTATATAACATTTCAAACTCGCATATCTCCGTTACTATTGAAGATAAAGCAGTGATTTTGCACTCAATGGAATCAGCTCGACGCTCTCTATTGGCTCATGGGGAAAAATGTAATCCATGTGTAATATTCATGCTTAGTTATCATGGAAACTCTCATAACAATAAATTAAACAATCTATTTATTACCTATTGTATTCGTTGTCGAGGAGATTTCAAATATAGATTTTGATTGTTGAAACATTATAAAACAATCGAATTATACACTTTTTACGATAGAATTATTTAAAATTTCAAACTCGCATATCTCCGTTACTGTTGAAGATACAGAAGTGATTTTACACTCAATTTAATCAGGTCGACCTAACCTAACCTAAACTGACCTGACCTAACCTAACTTAACTTAACTTTAATTAACCTAACCAAATAGCAATAAAATAAAAACAATCTATTTGTGCCCGATTGTAGTCGTTGTCGAGGAGATTTGAAATATAGATTTTGATTGTTGAAACATTATAAAACAATCGAATTTCACACATTTTACAATATAATTATATAACATTTCAAACTCGCATATCTCCGTTACTATTGAAGATACAGAAGTGATTTTGCACTCAATGGAATCAGGTCGACGCTCTCTATTGGATCATAGGGAAAAATGTAATCCATGTGTAATATTCATGCTTAGTTATCATGGAAACTCTCATAACAATAAATTAAACAATCTATTTATTACCTATTGTATTCGTTGTCGAGGAGATTTCAAATATAGATTTTGATTGTTGAAACATTATAAAACAATCGAATTATACACTTTTTACGATAGAATTATATAAAATTTCAAACTCGCATATCTACGTTACTGTTGAAGATACAGAAGTGATTTTACACTCAATTTAATCAGGTCGACCTAACCTAACCTAAACTGACCTGACCTAACCTAACTTAACTTAACTTTAATTAACCTAACCAAATAGCAATAAAATAAAAAGAATCTATTTGTGCCTGATTGTAGTCGTTGTCGAGGAGATTTGAAATATAGATTTTGATTGTTGAAACATTATAAAACAATCGAATTTCACACATTTTACAATATAATTATATAACATTTCAAACTCGCTTATCTCCGTTACTATTGAAGATAAAGTAGTGATTTTGCACTCAATGGAATCAGCTCGACGCTCTCTATTGGCTCATGGGGAAAAATGTAATCCATGTGTAATATTCATGCTTAGTTATCATGGAAACTCTCATAACAATAAATTAAACAATCTATTTATTACCTATTGTATTCGTTGTCGAGGAGATTTCAAATATAGATTTTGATTGTTGAAACATTATAAAACAATCGAATTATACGCTTTTTACGATAGAATTATATAAAATTTCAAACTCGCATATCTCCGTTACTGTTGAAGATACAGAAGTGATTTTACACTCAATTTAATCAGTTCGACCTAACCTAACCTAAACTGACCTAACCTAACTTAACTTTAATTAACCTAACCTAACCTAACCTAATAACAATAAAATAAAAACAATCTATTTGTGCCCGATTGTAGTCGTTGTCGACGAGATTTGAAATATAGATTTTGATTGTTGAAACATTATAAAACAATCGAATTTCACACATTTTACAATATAATTATATAACATTTCAAACTCGCATATCTCCGTTACTATTGAAGATAAAGCAGTGATTTTGCACTCAATGGAATCAGCTCGACGCTCTCTATTGGCTCATGGGGAAAAATGTAATCCATGTGTAATATTCATGCTTAGTTATCATGGAAACTCTCATAACAATAAATTAAACAATCTATTTATTACCTATTGTATTCGTTGTCGAGGAGATTTCAAATATAGATTTTGATTGTTGAAACATTATAAAACAATCGAATTATACACTTTTTACGATAGAATTATTTAAAATTTCAAACTCGCATATCTCCGTTACTGTTGAAGATACAGAAGTGATTTTACACTCAATTTAATCAGGTCGACCTAACCTAACCTAAACTGACCTGACCTAACCTAACTTAACTTAACTTTAATTAACCTAACCAAATAGCAATAAAATAAAAACAATCTATTTGTGCCCGATTGTAGTCGTTGTCGAGGAGATTTGAAATATAGATTTTGATTGTTGAAACATTATAAAACAATCGAATTTCACACATTTTACAATATAATTATATAACATTTCAAACTCGCATATCTCCGTTACTATTGAAGATACAGAAGTGATTTTGCACTCAATGGAATCAGGTCGACGCTCTCTATTGGATCATAGGGAAAAATGTAATCCATGTGTAATATTCATGCTTAGTTATCATGGAAACTCTCATAACAATAAATTAAACAATCTATTTATTACCTATTGTATTCGTTGTCGAGGAGATTTCAAATATAGATTTTGATTGTTGAAACATTATAAAACAATCGAATTATACACTTTTTACGATAGAATTATATAAAATTTCAAACTCGCATATCTCCGTTACTGTTGAAGATACAGAAGTGATTTTACACTCAATTTAATCAGTTCGACCTAACCTAACCTAAACTGACCTGACCTAACCTAACTTAACTTTAATTAACCTAACCTAACCTAACCTAATAACAATAAAATAAAAACAATCTATTTGTGCCCGATTGTAGTCGTTGTCGACGAGATTTGAAATATAGACTTTGATTGTTGAAACATTATAAAACAATCGAATTTCACACATTTTACAATATAATTATATAACATTTCAAACTCGCATATCTCCGTTACTATTGAAGATACAGAAGTGATTTTGCACTCAATGGAATCAGGTCGACGCTCTCTATTGGCTCATGGGGAAAAATGTAATCCATGTGTAATATTCATGCTTAGTTATCATGGAAACTCTCATAAAATAAATTAAACAATCTATTTATTACCTATTGTATTCGTTGTCGAGGAGATTTCAAATATAGATTTTGATTGTTGAAACATTATAAAACAATCGAATTATACACTTTTTACGATAGAATTATATAAAATTTCAAACTCGCATATCTCCGTTACTGTTGAAGATACAGAAGTGATTTTACACTCAATTTAATCAGGTCGACCTAACCTAACCTAAACTGACCTGACCTAACCTAACTTAACTTAACTTTAATTAACCTAACCAAATAGCAATAAAATAAAAACAATCTATTTGTGCCCGATTGTAGTCGTTGTCGAGGAGATTTGAAATATAGATTTTGATTGTTGAAACATTATAAAACAATCGAATTTCACACATTTTACAATATAATTATATAACATTTCAAACTCGCATATCTCCGTTACTATTGAAGATACAGAAGTGATTTTGCACTCAATGGAATCAGGTCGACGCTCTCTATTGGATCATGGGGAAAAATGTAATCCATGTGTAATATTCATGCTTAGTTATCATGGAAACTCTCATAACAATAAATTAAACAATCTATTTATTACCTATTGTATTCGTTGTCGAGGAGATTTCAAATATAGATTTTGATTGTTGAAACATTATAAAACAATCGAATTTCACACATTTTACAATATAATTATATAACATTTCAAACTCGCATATCTCCGTTACTATTGAAGATACAGAAGTGATTTTGCACTCAATGGAATCAGGTCGACGCTCTCTATTGGCTCATGGGGAAAAATGTAATCCATGTGTAATATTCATGCTTAGATACCATGGAAAAAATCCTAACAATAAATTAAACAATCTATTTATTACCTATTGTATTCGTTGTCGAGGAGATTTCAAATAGAGATTTTGATTGTTGAAACATTATAAAACAATCGAATTATACACTTTTTACGATAGAATTATATAAAATTTCAAACTCGCATATCTCCGTTACTCTTGAAGATACAGAAGTGATTTTACACTCAATTTAATCAGTTCGACCTAACCTAACCTAAACTGACCTGACCTAACCTAACTTAACTTTAATTAACCTAACCTAACCTAACCTAATAACAATAAAATAAAAACAATCTATTTGTGCCCGATTGTAGTCGTTGTCGACGAGATTTGAAATATAGATTTTGATTGTTGAAACATTATAAAACAATCGAATTTCACACATTTTACAATATAATTATATAACATTTCAAACTCGCATATCTCCGTTACTATTGAAGATACAGAAGTGATTTTGCACTCAATGGAATCAGGTCGACGCTCTCTATTGGATCATGGGGAAAAATGTAATCCATGTGTAATATTCATGCTTAGTTATCATGGAAACTCTCATAACAATAAATTAAACAATCTATTTATTACCTATTGTATTCGTTGTCGAGGAGATTTCAAATATAGATTTTGATTGTTGAAACATTATAAAACAATCGAATTATACACTTTTTACGATAGAATTATTTAAAATTTCAAACTCGCATATCTCCGTTACTGTTGAAGATACAGAAGTGATTTTACACTCAATTTAATCAGGTCGACCTAACCTAACCTAAACTGACCTGACCTAACCTAACTTAACTTAACTTTAATTAACCTAACCAAATAGCAATAAAATAAAAACAATCTATTTGTGCCCGATTGTAGTCGTTGTCGAGGAGATTTGAAATATAGATTTTGATTGTTGAAACATTATAAAACAATCGAATTTCACACATTTTACAATATAATTATATAACATTTCAAACTCGCATATCTCCGTTACTATTGAAGATACAGAAGTGATTTTGCACTCAATGGAATCAGGTCGACGCTCTCTATTGGATCATAGGGAAAAATGTAATCCATGTGTAATATTCATGCTTAGTTATCATGGAAACTCTCATAACAATAAATTAAACAATCTATTTATTACCTATTGTATTCGTTGTCGAGGAGATTTCAAATATAGATTTTGATTGTTGAAACATTATAAAACAATCGAATTATACACTTTTTACGATAGAATTATATAAAATTTCAAACTCGCATATCTACGTTACTGTTGAAGATACAGAAGTGATTTTACACTCAATTTAATCAGTTCGACCTAACCTAACCTAAACTGACCTAACCTAACTTAACTTTAATTAACCTAACCTAACCTAACCTAATAACAATAAAATAAAAACAATCTATTTGTGCCCGATTGTAGTCGTTGTCGACGAGATTTGAAATATAGATTTTGATTGTTGAAACATTATAAAACAATCGAATTTCACACATTTTACAATATAATTATATAACATTTCAAACTCGCTTATCTCCGTTACTATTGAAGATAAAGTAGTGATTTTGCACTCAATGGAATCAGCTCGACGCTCTCTATTGGCTCATGGGGAAAAATGTAATCCATGTGTAATATTCATGCTTAGTTATCATGGAAACTCTCATAACAATAAATTAAACAATCTATTTATTACCTATTGTATTCGTTGTCGAGGAGATTTCAAATATAGATTTTGATTGTTGAAACATTATAAAACAATCGAATTATACACTTTTTACGATAGAATTATTTAAAATTTCAAACTCGCATATCTCCGTTACTGTTGAAGATACAGAAGTGATTTTACACTCAATTTAATCAGGTCGACCTAACCTAACCTAAACTGACCTGACCTAACCTAACTTAACTTAACTTTAATTAACCTAACCAAATAGCAATAAAATAAAAACAATCTATTTGTGCCCGATTGTAGTCGTTGTCGAGGAGATTTGAAATATAGATTTTGATTGTTGAAACATTATAAAACAATCGAATTTCACACATTTTACAATATAATTATATAACATTTCAAACTCGCATATCTCCGTTACTATTGAAGATACAGAAGTGATTTTGCACTCAATGGAATCAGGTCGACGCTCTCTATTGGATCATAGGGAAAAATGTAATCCATGTGTAATATTCATGCTTAGTTATCATGGAAACTCTCATAACAATAAATTAAACAATCTATTTATTACCTATTGTATTCGTTGTCGAGGAGATTTCAAATATAGATTTTGATTGTTGAAACATTATAAAACAATCGAATTATACACTTTTTACGATAGAATTATATAAAATTTCAAACTCGCATATCTCCGTTACTGTTGAAGATACAGAAGTGATTTTACACTCAATTTAATCAGTTCGACCTAACCTAACCTAAACTGACCTGACCTAACCTAACTTAACTTTAATTAACCTAACCTAACCTAACCTAATAACAATAAAATAAAAACAATCTATTTGTGCCCGATTGTAGTCGTTGTCGACGAGATTTGAAATATAGACTTTGATTGTTGAAACATTATAAAACAATCGAATTTCACACATTTTACAATATAATTATATAACATTTCAAACTCGCATATCTCCGTTACTATTGAAGATACAGAAGTGATTTTGCACTCAATGGAATCAGGTCGACGCTCTCTATTGGCTCATGGGGAAAAATGTAATCCATGTGTAATATTCATGCTTAGTTATCATGGAAACTCTCATAAAATAAATTAAACAATCTATTTATTACCTATTGTATTCGTTGTCGAGGAGATTTCAAATATAGATTTTGATTGTTGAAACATTATAAAACAATCGTATTATACACTTTTTACGATAGAATTATATAAAATTTCAAACTCGCATATCTCCGTTACTGTTGAAGATACAGAAGTGATTTTACACTCAATTTAATCAGGTCGACCTAACCTAACCTAAACTGACCTGACCTAACCTAACTTAACTTAACTTTAATTAACCTAACCAAATAGCAATAAAATAAAAACAATCTATTTGTGCCCGATTGTAGTCGTTGTCGAGGAGATTTGAAATATAGATTTTGATTGTTGAAACATTATAAAACAATCGAATTTCACACATTTTACAATATAATTATATAACATTTCAAACTCGCATATCTCCGTTACTATTGAAGATACAGAAGTGATTTTGCACTCAATGGAATCAGGTCGACGCTCTCTATTGGATCATGGGGAAAAATGTAATCCATGTGTAATATTCATGCTTAGTTATCATGGAAACTCTCATAACAATTAATTAAACAATCTATTTATTACCTATTGTATTCGTTGTCGAGGAGATTTCAAATATAGATTTTGATTGTTGAAACATTATAAAACAATCGAATTTCACACATTTTACAATATAATTATATAACATTTCAAACTCGCATATCTCCGTTACTATTGAAGATACAGAAGTGATTTTGCACTCAATGGAATCAGGTCGACGCTCTCTATTGGCTCATGGGGAAAAATGTAATCCATGTGTAATATTCATGCTTAGATACCATGGAAAAAATCCTAACAATAAATTAAACAATCTATTTATTACCTATTGTATTCGTTGTCGAGGAGATTTCAAATAGAGATTTTGATTGTTGAAACATTATAAAACAATCGAATTATACACTTTTTACGATAGAATTATATAAAATTTCAAACTCGCATATCTCCGTTACTCTTGAAGATACAGAAGTGATTTTACACTCAATTTAATCAGTTCGACCTAACCTAACCTAAACTGACCTGACCTAACCTAACTTAACTTTAATTAACCTAACCTAACCTAACCTAATAACAATAAAATAAAAACAATCTATTTGTGCCCGATTGTAGTCGTTGTCGACGAGATTTGAAATATAGATTTTGATTGTTGAAACATTATAAAACAATCGAATTTCACACATTTTACAATATAATTATATAACATTTCAAACTCGCATATCTCCGTTACTATTGAAGATACAGAAGTGATTTTGCACTCAATGGAATCAGGTCGACGCTCTCTATTGGATCATGGGGAAAAATGTAATCCATGTGTAATATTCATGCTTAGTTATCATGGAAACTCTCATAATAATAAATTAAACAATCTATTTATTACCTATTGTATTCGTTGTCGAGGAGATTTCAAATATAGATTTTGATTGTTGAAACATTATAAAACAATCGAATTATACACTTTTTACGATAGAATTATATAAAATTTCAAACTCGCATATCTCCGTTACTGTTGAAGATACAGAAGTGATTTTACACTCAATTTAATAAGTTCGACCTAACCTAACCTAAACTGACCTGACCTAACCTAACTTAACTTTAATTAACCTAACCTAACCTAACCTAATAACAATAAAATAAAAACAATCTATTTGTGCCCGATTGTAGTCGTTGTCGAGGAGATTTGAAATATAGATTTTGATTGTTGAAACATTATAAAACAATCGAATTTCACACATTTTACAATATAATTATATAACATTTCAAACTCGCATATCTCCGTTACTATTGAAGATACAGAAGTGATTTTGCACTCAATGGAATCAGGTCGACGCTCTCTATTGGATCATAGGGAAAAATGTAATCCATGTGTAATATTCATGCTTAGTTATCATGGAAACTCTCATAACAATAAATTAAACAATCTATTTATTACCTATTGTATTCGTTGTCGAGGAGATTTCAAATATAGATTTTGATTGTTGAAACATTATAAAACAATCGAATTATACACTTTTTACGATAGAATTATATAAAATTTCAAACTCGCATATCTCCGTTACTGTTGAAGATACAGAAGTGATTTTACACTCAATTTAATCAGTTCGACCTAACCTAACCTAAACTGACCTGACCTAACCTAACTTAACTTTAATTAACCTAACCTAACCTAACCTAATAACAATAAAATAAAAACAATCTATTTGTGCCCGATTGTAGTCGTTGTCGACGAGATTTGAAATATAGACTTTGATTGTTGAAACATTATAAAACAATCGAATTTCACACATTTTACAATATAATTATATAACATTTCAAACTCGCATATCTCCGTTACTATTGAAGATACAGAAGTGATTTTGCACTCAATGGAATCAGGTCGACGCTCTCTATTGGCTCATGGGGAAAAATGTAATCCATGTGTAATATTCATGCTTAGTTATCATGGAAACTCTCATAAAATAAATTAAACAATCTATTTATTACCTATTGTATTCGTTGTCGAGGAGATTTCAAATATAGATTTTGATTGTTGAAACATTATAAAACAATCGAATTATACACTTTTTACGATAGAATTATATAAAATTTCAAACTCGCATATCTCCGTTACTGTTGAAGATACAGAAGTGATTTTACACTCAATTTAATCAGGTCGACCTAACCTAACCTAAACTGACCTGACCTAACCTAACTTAACTTAACTTTAATTAACCTAACCAAATAGCAATAAAATAAAAACAATCTATTTGTGCCCGATTGTAGTCGTTGTCGAGGAGATTTGAAATATAGATTTTGATTGTTGAAACATTATAAAACAATCGAATTTCACACATTTTACAATATAATTATATAACATTTCAAACTCGCATATCTCCGTTACTATTGAAGATACAGAAGTGATTTTGCACTCAATGGAATCAGGTCGACGCTCTCTATTGGATCATGGGGAAAAATGTAATCCATGTGTAATATTCATGCTTAGTTATCATGGAAACTCTCATAACAATAAATTAAACAATCTATTTATTACCTATTGTATTCGTTGTCGAGGAGATTTCAAATATAGATTTTGATTGTTGAAACATTATAAAACAATCGAATTTCACACATTTTACAATATAATTATATAACATTTCAAACTCGCATATCTCCGTTACTATTGAAGATACAGAAGTGATTTTGCACTCAATGGAATCAGGTCGACGCTCTCTATTGGCTCATGGGGAAAAATGTAATCCATGTGTAATATTCATGCTTAGATACCATGGAAAAAATCCTAACAATAAATTAAACAATCTATTTATTACCTATTGTATTCGTTGTCGAGGAGATTTCAAATAGAGATTTTGATTGTTGAAACATTATAAAACAATCGAATTATACACTTTTTACGATAGAATTATATAAAATTTCAAACTCGCATATCTCCGTTACTCTTGAAGATACAGAAGTGATTTTACACTCAATTTAATCAGTTCGACCTAACCTAACCTAAACTGACCTGACCTAACCTAACTTAACTTTAATTAACCTAACCTAACCTAACCTAATAACAATAAAATAAAAACAATCTATTTGTGCCCGATTGTAGTCGTTGTCGACGAGATTTGAAATATAGATTTTGATTGTTGAAACATTATAAAACAATCGAATTTCACACATTTTACAATATAATTATATAACATTTCAAACTCGCATATCTCCGTTACTATTGAAGATACAGAAGTGATTTTGCACTCAATGGAATCAGGTCGACGCTCTCTATTGGATCATGGGGAAAAATGTAATCCATGTGTAATATTCATGCTTAGTTATCATGGAAACTCTCATAACAATAAATTAAACAATCTATTTATTACCTATTGTATTCGTTGTCGAGGAGATTTCAAATATAGATTTTGATTGTTGAAACATTATAAAACAATCGAATTATACACTTTTTACGATAGAATTATTTAAAATTTCAAACTCGCATATCTCCGTTACTGTTGAAGATACAGAAGTGATTTTACACTCAATTTAATCAGGTCGACCTAACCTAACCTAAACTGACCTGACCTAACCTAACTTAACTTAACTTTAATTAACCTAACCAAATAGCAATAAAATAAAAACAATCTATTTGTGCCCGATTGTAGTCGTTGTCGAGGAGATTTGAAATATAGATTTTGATTGTTGAAACATTATAAAACAATCGAATTTCACACATTTTACAATATAATTATATAACATTTCAAACTCGCATATCTCCGTTACTATTGAAGATACAGAAGTGATTTTGCACTCAATGGAATCAGGTCGACGCTCTCTATTGGATCATAGGGAAAAATGTAATCCATGTGTAATATTCATGCTTAGTTATCATGGAAACTCTCATAACAATAAATTAAACAATCTATTTATTACCTATTGTATTCGTTGTCGAGGAGATTTCAAATATAGATTTTGATTGTTGAAACATTATAAAACAATCGAATTATACACTTTTTACGATAGAATTATATAAAATTTCAAACTCGCATATCTACGTTACTGTTGAAGATACAGAAGTGATTTTACACTCAATTTAATCAGTTCGACCTAACCTAACCTAAACTGACCTAACCTAACTTAACTTTAATTAACCTAACCTAACCTAACCTAATAACAATAAAATAAAAACAATCTATTTGTGCCCGATTGTAGTCGTTGTCGACGAGATTTGAAATATAGATTTTGATTGTTGAAACATTATAAAACAATCGAATTTCACACATTTTACAATATAATTATATAACATTTCAAACTCGCTTATCTCCGTTACTATTGAAGATAAAGTAGTGATTTTGCACTCAATGGAATCAGCTCGACGCTCTCTATTGGCTCATGGGGAAAAATGTAATCCATGTGTAATATTCATGCTTAGTTATCATGGAAACTCTCATAACAATAAATTAAACAATCTATTTATTACCTATTGTATTCGTTGTCGAGGAGATTTCAAATATAGATTTTGATTGTTGAAACATTATAAAACAATCGAATTATACACTTTTTACGATAGAATTATTTAAAATTTCAAACTCGCATATCTCCGTTACTGTTGAAGATACAGAAGTGATTTTACACTCAATTTAATCAGGTCGACCTAACCTAACCTAAACTGACCTGACCTAACCTAACTTAACTTAACTTTAATTAACCTAACCAAATAGCAATAAAATAAAAACAATCTATTTGTGCCCGATTGTAGTCGTTGTCGAGGAGATTTGAAATATAGATTTTGATTGTTGAAACATTATAAAACAATCGAATTTCACACATTTTACAATATAATTATATAACATTTCAAACTCGCATATCTCCGTTACTATTGAAGATACAGAAGTGATTTTGCACTCAATGGAATCAGGTCGACGCTCTCTATTGGATCATAGGGAAAAATGTAATCCATGTGTAATATTCATGCTTAGTTATCATGGAAACTCTCATAACAATAAATTAAACAATCTATTTATTACCTATTGTATTCGTTGTCGAGGAGATTTCAAATATAGATTTTGATTGTTGAAACATTATAAAACAATCGAATTATACACTTTTTACGATAGAATTATATAAAATTTCAAACTCGCATATCTCCGTTACTGTTGAAGATACAGAAGTGATTTTACACTCAATTTAATCAGTTCGACCTAACCTAACCTAAACTGACCTGACCTAACCTAACTTAACTTTAATTAACCTAACCTAACCTAACCTAATAACAATAAAATAAAAACAATCTATTTGTGCCCGATTGTAGTCGTTGTCGACGAGATTTGAAATATAGACTTTGATTGTTGAAACATTATAAAACAATCGAATTTCACACATTTTACAATATAATTATATAACATTTCAAACTCGCATATCTCCGTTACTATTGAAGATACAGAAGTGATTTTGCACTCAATGGAATCAGGTCGACGCTCTCTATTGGCTCATGGGGAAAAATGTAATCCATGTGTAATATTCATGCTTAGTTATCATGGAAACTCTCATAAAATAAATTAAACAATCTATTTATTACCTATTGTATTCGTTGTCGAGGAGATTTCAAATATAGATTTTGATTGTTGAAACATTATAAAACAATCGTATTATACACTTTTTACGATAGAATTATATAAAATTTCAAACTCGCATATCTCCGTTACTGTTGAAGATACAGAAGTGATTTTACACTCAATTTAATCAGGTCGACCTAACCTAACCTAAACTGACCTGACCTAACCTAACTTAACTTAACTTTAATTAACCTAACCAAATAGCAATAAAATAAAAACAATCTATTTGTGCCCGATTGTAGTCGTTGTCGAGGAGATTTGAAATATAGATTTTGATTGTTGAAACATTATAAAACAATCGAATTTCACACATTTTACAATATAATTATATAACATTTCAAACTCGCATATCTCCGTTACTATTGAAGATACAGAAGTGATTTTGCACTCAATGGAATCAGGTCGACGCTCTCTATTGGATCATGGGGAAAAATGTAATCCATGTGTAATATTCATGCTTAGTTATCATGGAAACTCTCATAACAATTAATTAAACAATCTATTTATTACCTATTGTATTCGTTGTCGAGGAGATTTCAAATATAGATTTTGATTGTTGAAACATTATAAAACAATCGAATTTCACACATTTTACAATATAATTATATAACATTTCAAACTCGCATATCTCCGTTACTATTGAAGATACAGAAGTGATTTTGCACTCAATGGAATCAGGTCGACGCTCTCTATTGGCTCATGGGGAAAAATGTAATCCATGTGTAATATTCATGCTTAGATACCATGGAAAAAATCCTAACAATAAATTAAACAATCTATTTATTACCTATTGTATTCGTTGTCGAGGAGATTTCAAATAGAGATTTTGATTGTTGAAACATTATAAAACAATCGAATTATACACTTTTTACGATAGAATTATATAAAATTTCAAACTCGCATATCTCCGTTACTCTTGAAGATACAGAAGTGATTTTACACTCAATTTAATCAGTTCGACCTAACCTAACCTAAACTGACCTGACCTAACCTAACTTAACTTTAATTAACCTAACCTAACCTAACCTAATAACAATAAAATAAAAACAATCTATTTGTGCCCGATTGTAGTCGTTGTCGACGAGATTTGAAATATAGATTTTGATTGTTGAAACATTATAAAACAATCGAATTTCACACATTTTACAATATAATTATATAACATTTCAAACTCGCATATCTCCGTTACTATTGAAGATACAGAAGTGATTTTGCACTCAATGGAATCAGGTCGACGCTCTCTATTGGATCATGGGGAAAAATGTAATCCATGTGTAATATTCATGCTTAGTTATCATGGAAACTCTCATAATAATAAATTAAACAATCTATTTATTACCTATTGTATTCGTTGTCGAGGAGATTTCAAATATAGATTTTGATTGTTGAAACATTATAAAACAATCGAATTATACACTTTTTACGATAGAATTATATAAAATTTCAAACTCGCATATCTCCGTTACTGTTGAAGATACAGAAGTGATTTTACACTCAATTTAATAAGTTCGACCTAACCTAACCTAAACTGACCTGACCTAACCTAACTTAACTTTAATTAACCTAACCTAACCTAACCTAATAACAATAAAATAAAAACAATCTATTTGTGCCCGATTGTAGTCGTTGTCGAGGAGATTTGAAATATAGATTTTGATTGTTGAAACATTATAAAACAATCGAATTTCACACATTTTACAATATAATTATATAACATTTCAAACTCGCATATCTCCGTTACTATTGAAGATACAGAAGTGATTTTGCACTCAATGGAATCAGGTCGACGCTCTCTATTGGATCATAGGGAAAAATGTAATCCATGTGTAATATTCATGCTTAGTTATCATGGAAACTCTCATAACAATAAATTAAACAATCTATTTATTACCTATTGTATTCGTTGTCGAGGAGATTTCAAATATAGATTTTGATTGTTGAAACATTATAAAACAATCGAATTATACACTTTTTACGATAGAATTATATAAAATTTCAAACTCGCATATCTACGTTACTGTTGAAGATACAGAAGTGATTTTACACTCAATTTAATCAGGTCGACCTAACCTAACCTAAACTGACCTGACCTAACCTAACTTAACTTAACTTTAATTAACCTAACCAAATAGCAATAAAATAAAAAGAATCTATTTGTGCCTGATTGTAGTCGTTGTCGAGGAGATTTGAAATATAGATTTTGATTGTTGAAACATTATAAAACAATCGAATTTCACACATTTTACAATATAATTATATAACATTTCAAACTCGCTTATCTCCGTTACTATTGAAGATAAAGTAGTGATTTTGCACTCAATGGAATCAGCTCGACGCTCTCTATTGGCTCATGGGGAAAAATGTAATCCATGTGTAATATTCATGCTTAGTTATCATGGAAACTCTCATAACAATAAATTAAACAATCTATTTATTACCTATTGTATTCGTTGTCGAGGAGATTTCAAATATAGATTTTGATTGTTGAAACATTATAAAACAATCGAATTATACGCTTTTTACGATAGAATTATATAAAATTTCAAACTCGCATATCTCCGTTACTGTTGAAGATACAGAAGTGATTTTACACTCAATTTAATCAGTTCGACCTAACCTAACCTAAACTGACCTAACCTAACTTAACTTTAATTAACCTAACCTAACCTAACCTAATAACAATAAAATAAAAACAATCTATTTGTGCCCGATTGTAGTCGTTGTCGACGAGATTTGAAATATAGATTTTGATTGTTGAAACATTATAAAACAATCGAATTTCACACATTTTACAATATAATTATATAACATTTCAAACTCGCTTATCTCCGTTACTATTGAAGATAAAGTAGTGATTTTGCACTCAATGGAATCAGCTCGACGCTCTCTATTGGCTCATGGGGAAAAATGTAATCCATGTGTAATATTCATGCTTAGTTATCATGGAAACTCTCATAACAATAAATTAAACAATCTATTTATTACCTATTGTATTCGTTGTCGAGGAGATTTCAAATATAGATTTTGATTGTTGAAACATTATAAAACAATCGAATTATACACTTTTTACGATAGAATTATTTAAAATTTCAAACTCGCATATCTCCGTTACTGTTGAAGATACAGAAGTGATTTTACACTCAATTTAATCAGGTCGACCTAACCTAACCTAAACTGACCTGACCTAACCTAACTTAACTTAACTTTAATTAACCTAACCAAATAGCAATAAAATAAAAACAATCTATTTGTGCCCGATTGTAGTCGTTGTCGAGGAGATTTGAAATATAGATTTTGATTGTTGAAACATTATAAAACAATCGAATTTCACACATTTTACAATATAATTATATAACATTTCAAACTCGCATATCTCCGTTACTATTGAAGATACAGAAGTGATTTTGCACTCAATGGAATCAGGTCGACGCTCTCTATTGGATCATAGGGAAAAATGTAATCCATGTGTAATATTCATGCTTAGTTATCATGGAAACTCTCATAACAATAAATTAAACAATCTATTTATTACCTATTGTATTCGTTGTCGAGGAGATTTCAAATATAGATTTTGATTGTTGAAACATTATAAAACAATCGAATTATACACTTTTTACGATAGAATTATATAAAATTTCAAACTCGCATATCTCCGTTACTGTTGAAGATACAGAAGTGATTTTACACTCAATTTAATCAGTTCGACCTAACCTAACCTAAACTGACCTGACCTAACCTAACTTAACTTTAATTAACCTAACCTAACCTAACCTAATAACAATAAAATAAAAACAATCTATTTGTGCCCGATTGTAGTCGTTGTCGACGAGATTTGAAATATAGACTTTGATTGTTGAAACATTATAAAACAATCGAATTTCACACATTTTACAATATAATTATATAACATTTCAAACTCGCATATCTCCGTTACTATTGAAGATACAGAAGTGATTTTGCACTCAATGGAATCAGGTCGACGCTCTCTATTGGCTCATGGGGAAAAATGTAATCCATGTGTAATATTCATGCTTAGTTATCATGGAAACTCTCATAAAATAAATTAAACAATCTATTTATTACCTATTGTATTCGTTGTCGAGGAGATTTCAAATATAGATTTTGATTGTTGAAACATTATAAAACAATCGAATTATACACTTTTTACGATAGAATTATATAAAATTTCAAACTCGCATATCTCCGTTACTGTTGAAGATACAGAAGTGATTTTACACTCAATTTAATCAGGTCGACCTAACCTAACCTAAACTGACCTGACCTAACCTAACTTAACTTAACTTTAATTAACCTAACCAAATAGCAATAAAATAAAAACAATCTATTTGTGCCCGATTGTAGTCGTTGTCGAGGAGATTTGAAATATAGATTTTGATTGTTGAAACATTATAAAACAATCGAATTTCACACATTTTACAATATAATTATATAACATTTCAAACTCGCATATCTCCGTTACTATTGAAGATACAGAAGTGATTTTGCACTCAATGGAATCAGGTCGACGCTCTCTATTGGATCATAGGGAAAAATGTAATCCATGTGTAATATTCATGCTTAGTTATCATGGAAACTCTCATAACAATAAATTAAACAATCTATTTATTACCTATTGTATTCGTTGTCGAGGAGATTTCAAATATAGATTTTGATTGTTGAAACATTATAAAACAATCGAATTATACACTTTTTACGATAGAATTATATAAAATTTCAAACTCGCATATCTACGTTACTGTTGAAGATACAGAAGTGATTTTACACTCAATTTAATCAGGTCGACCTAACCTAACCTAAACTGACCTGACCTAACCTAACTTAACTTAACTTTAATTAACCTAACCAAATAGCAATAAAATAAAAAGAATCTATTTGTGCCTGATTGTAGTCGTTGTCGAGGAGATTTGAAATATAGATTTTGATTGTTGAAACATTATAAAACAATCGAATTTCACACATTTTACAATATAATTATATAACATTTCAAACTCGCTTATCTCCGTTACTATTGAAGATAAAGTAGTGATTTTGCACTCAATGGAATCAGCTCGACGCTCTCTATTGGCTCATGGGGAAAAATGTAATCCATGTGTAATATTCATGCTTAGTTATCATGGAAACTCTCATAACAATAAATTAAACAATCTATTTATTACCTATTGTATTCGTTGTCGAGGAGATTTCAAATATAGATTTTGATTGTTGAAACATTATAAAACAATCGAATTATACGCTTTTTACGATAGAATTATATAAAATTTCAAACTCGCATATCTCCGTTACTGTTGAAGATACAGAAGTGATTTTACACTCAATTTAATCAGTTCGACCTAACCTAACCTAAACTGACCTAACCTAACTTAACTTTAATTAACCTAACCTAACCTAACCTAATAACAATAAAATAAAAACAATCTATTTGTGCCCGATTGTAGTCGTTGTCGACGAGATTTGAAATATAGATTTTGATTGTTGAAACATTATAAAACAATCGAATTTCACACATTTTACAATATAATTATATAACATTTCAAACTCGCTTATCTCCGTTACTATTGAAGATAAAGTAGTGATTTTGCACTCAATGGAATCAGCTCGACGCTCTCTATTGGCTCATGGGGAAAAATGTAATCCATGTGTAATATTCATGCTTAGTTATCATGGAAACTCTCATAACAATAAATTAAACAATCTATTTATTACCTATTGTATTCGTTGTCGAGGAGATTTCAAATATAGATTTTGATTGTTGAAACATTATAAAACAATCGAATTATACACTTTTTACGATAGAATTATTTAAAATTTCAAACTCGCATATCTCCGTTACTGTTGAAGATACAGAAGTGATTTTACACTCAATTTAATCAGGTCGACCTAACCTAACCTAAACTGACCTGACCTAACCTAACTTAACTTAACTTTAATTAACCTAACCAAATAGCAATAAAATAAAAACAATCTATTTGTGCCCGATTGTAGTCGTTGTCGAGGAGATTTGAAATATAGATTTTGATTGTTGAAACATTATAAAACAATCGAATTTCACACATTTTACAATATAATTATATAACATTTCAAACTCGCATATCTCCGTTACTATTGAAGATACAGAAGTGATTTTGCACTCAATGGAATCAGGTCGACGCTCTCTATTGGATCATAGGGAAAAATGTAATCCATGTGTAATATTCATGCTTAGTTATCATGGAAACTCTCATAACAATAAATTAAACAATCTATTTATTACCTATTGTATTCGTTGTCGAGGAGATTTCAAATATAGATTTTGATTGTTGAAACATTATAAAACAATCGAATTATACACTTTTTACGATAGAATTATATAAAATTTCAAACTCGCATATCTCCGTTACTGTTGAAGATACAGAAGTGATTTTACACTCAATTTAATCAGTTCGACCTAACCTAACCTAAACTGACCTGACCTAACCTAACTTAACTTTAATTAACCTAACCTAACCTAACCTAATAACAATAAAATAAAAACAATCTATTTGTGCCCGATTGTAGTCGTTGTCGACGAGATTTGAAATATAGACTTTGATTGTTGAAACATTATAAAACAATCGAATTTCACACATTTTACAATATAATTATATAACATTTCAAACTCGCATATCTCCGTTACTATTGAAGATACAGAAGTGATTTTGCACTCAATGGAATCAGGTCGACGCTCTCTATTGGCTCATGGGGAAAAATGTAATCCATGTGTAATATTCATGCTTAGTTATCATGGAAACTCTCATAAAATAAATTAAACAATCTATTTATTACCTATTGTATTCGTTGTCGAGGAGATTTCAAATATAGATTTTGATTGTTGAAACATTATAAAACAATCGTATTATACACTTTTTACGATAGAATTATATAAAATTTCAAACTCGCATATCTCCGTTACTGTTGAAGATACAGAAGTGATTTTACACTCAATTTAATCAGGTCGACCTAACCTAACCTAAACTGACCTGACCTAACCTAACTTAACTTAACTTTAATTAACCTAACCAAATAGCAATAAAATAAAAACAATCTATTTGTGCCCGATTGTAGTCGTTGTCGAGGAGATTTGAAATATAGATTTTGATTGTTGAAACATTATAAAACAATCGAATTTCACACATTTTACAATATAATTATATAACATTTCAAACTCGCATATCTCCGTTACTATTGAAGATACAGAAGTGATTTTGCACTCAATGGAATCAGGTCGACGCTCTCTATTGGATCATGGGGAAAAATGTAATCCATGTGTAATATTCATGCTTAGTTATCATGGAAACTCTCATAACAATTAATTAAACAATCTATTTATTACCTATTGTATTCGTTGTCGAGGAGATTTCAAATATAGATTTTGATTGTTGAAACATTATAAAACAATCGAATTTCACACATTTTACAATATAATTATATAACATTTCAAACTCGCATATCTCCGTTACTATTGAAGATACAGAAGTGATTTTGCACTCAATGGAATCAGGTCGACGCTCTCTATTGGCTCATGGGGAAAAATGTAATCCATGTGTAATATTCATGCTTAGATACCATGGAAAAAATCCTAACAATAAATTAAACAATCTATTTATTACCTATTGTATTCGTTGTCGAGGAGATTTCAAATAGAGATTTTGATTGTTGAAACATTATAAAACAATCGAATTATACACTTTTTACGATAGAATTATATAAAATTTCAAACTCGCATATCTCCGTTACTCTTGAAGATACAGAAGTGATTTTACACTCAATTTAATCAGTTCGACCTAACCTAACCTAAACTGACCTGACCTAACCTAACTTAACTTTAATTAACCTAACCTAACCTAACCTAATAACAATAAAATAAAAACAATCTATTTGTGCCCGATTGTAGTCGTTGTCGACGAGATTTGAAATATAGATTTTGATTGTTGAAACATTATAAAACAATCGAATTTCACACATTTTACAATATAATTATATAACATTTCAAACTCGCATATCTCCGTTACTATTGAAGATACAGAAGTGATTTTGCACTCAATGGAATCAGGTCGACGCTCTCTATTGGATCATGGGGAAAAATGTAATCCATGTGTAATATTCGTGCTTAGTTATCATGGAAACTCTCATAATAATAAATTAAACAATCTATTTATTACCTATTGTATTCGTTGTCGAGGAGATTTCAAATATAGATTTTGATTGTTGAAACATTATAAAACAATCGAATTATACACTTTTTACGATAGAATTATATAAAATTTCAAACTCGCATATCTCCGTTACTGTTGAAGATACAGAAGTGATTTTACACTCAATTTAATAAGTTCGACCTAACCTAACCTAAACTGACCTGACCTAACCTAACTTAACTTTAATTAACCTAACCTAACCTAACCTAATAACAATAAAATAAAAACAATCTATTTGTGCCCGATTGTAGTCGTTGTCGAGGAGATTTGAAATATAGATTTTGATTGTTGAAACATTATAAAACAATCGAATTTCACACATTTTACAATATAATTATATAACATTTCAAACTCGCATATCTCCGTTACTATTGAAGATACAGAAGTGATTTTGCACTCAATGGAATCAGGTCGACGCTCTCTATTGGATCATAGGGAAAAATGTAATCCATGTGTAATATTCATGCTTAGTTATCATGGAAACTCTCATAACAATAAATTAAACAATCTATTTATTACCTATTGTATTCGTTGTCGAGGAGATTTCAAATATAGATTTTGATTGTTGAAACATTATAAAACAATCGAATTATACACTTTTTACGATAGAATTATATAAAATTTCAAACTCGCATATCTACGTTACTGTTGAAGATACAGAAGTGATTTTACACTCAATTTAATCAGGTCGACCTAACCTAACCTAAACTGACCTGACCTAACCTAACTTAACTTAACTTTAATTAACCTAACCAAATAGCAATAAAATAAAAAGAATCTATTTGTGCCTGATTGTAGTCGTTGTCGAGGAGATTTGAAATATAGATTTTGATTGTTGAAACATTATAAAACAATCGAATTTCACACATTTTACAATATAATTATATAACATTTCAAACTCGCTTATCTCCGTTACTATTGAAGATAAAGTAGTGATTTTGCACTCAATGGAATCAGCTCGACGCTCTCTATTGGCTCATGGGGAAAAATGTAATCCATGTGTAATATTCATGCTTAGTTATCATGGAAACTCTCATAACAATAAATTAAACAATCTATTTATTACCTATTGTATTCGTTGTCGAGGAGATTTCAAATATAGATTTTGATTGTTGAAACATTATAAAACAATCGAATTATACGCTTTTTACGATAGAATTATATAAAATTTCAAACTCGCATATCTCCGTTACTGTTGAAGATACAGAAGTGATTTTACACTCAATTTAATCAGTTCGACCTAACCTAACCTAAACTGACCTAACCTAACTTAACTTTAATTAACCTAACCTAACCTAACCTAATAACAATAAAATAAAAACAATCTATTTGTGCCCGATTGTAGTCGTTGTCGACGAGATTTGAAATATAGATTTTGATTGTTGAAACATTATAAAACAATCGAATTTCACACATTTTACAATATAATTATATAACATTTCAAACTCGCTTATCTCCGTTACTATTGAAGATAAAGTAGTGATTTTGCACTCAATGGAATCAGCTCGACGCTCTCTATTGGCTCATGGGGAAAAATGTAATCCATGTGTAATATTCATGCTTAGTTATCATGGAAACTCTCATAACAATAAATTAAACAATCTATTTATTACCTATTGTATTCGTTGTCGAGGAGATTTCAAATATAGATTTTGATTGTTGAAACATTATAAAACAATCGAATTATACACTTTTTACGATAGAATTATTTAAAATTTCAAACTCGCATATCTCCGTTACTGTTGAAGATACAGAAGTGATTTTACACTCAATTTAATCAGGTCGACCTAACCTAACCTAAACTGACCTGACCTAACCTAACTTAACTTAACTTTAATTAACCTAACCAAATAGCAATAAAATAAAAACAATCTATTTGTGCCCGATTGTAGTCGTTGTCGAGGAGATTTGAAATATAGATTTTGATTGTTGAAACATTATAAAACAATCGAATTTCACACATTTTACAATATAATTATATAACATTTCAAACTCGCATATCTCCGTTACTATTGAAGATACAGAAGTGATTTTGCACTCAATGGAATCAGGTCGACGCTCTCTATTGGATCATAGGGAAAAATGTAATCCATGTGTAATATTCATGCTTAGTTATCATGGAAACTCTCATAACAATAAATTAAACAATCTATTTATTACCTATTGTATTCGTTGTCGAGGAGATTTCAAATATAGATTTTGATTGTTGAAACATTATAAAACAATCGAATTATACACTTTTTACGATAGAATTATATAAAATTTCAAACTCGCATATCTCCGTTACTGTTGAAGATACAGAAGTGATTTTACACTCAATTTAATCAGTTCGACCTAACCTAACCTAAACTGACCTGACCTAACCTAACTTAACTTTAATTAACCTAACCTAACCTAACCTAATAACAATAAAATAAAAACAATCTATTTGTGCCCGATTGTAGTCGTTGTCGACGAGATTTGAAATATAGACTTTGATTGTTGAAACATTATAAAACAATCGAATTTCACACATTTTACAATATAATTATATAACATTTCAAACTCGCATATCTCCGTTACTATTGAAGATACAGAAGTGATTTTGCACTCAATGGAATCAGGTCGACGCTCTCTATTGGCTCATGGGGAAAAATGTAATCCATGTGTAATATTCATGCTTAGTTATCATGGAAACTCTCATAAAATAAATTAAACAATCTATTTATTACCTATTGTATTCGTTGTCGAGGAGATTTCAAATATAGATTTTGATTGTTGAAACATTATAAAACAATCGAATTATACACTTTTTACGATAGAATTATATAAAATTTCAAACTCGCATATCTCCGTTACTGTTGAAGATACAGAAGTGATTTTACACTCAATTTAATCAGGTCGACCTAACCTAACCTAAACTGACCTGACCTAACCTAACTTAACTTAACTTTAATTAACCTAACCAAATAGCAATAAAATAAAAACAATCTATTTGTGCCCGATTGTAGTCGTTGTCGAGGAGATTTGAAATATAGATTTTGATTGTTGAAACATTATAAAACAATCGAATTTCACACATTTTACAATATAATTATATAACATTTCAAACTCGCATATCTCCGTTACTATTGAAGATACAGAAGTGATTTTGCACTCAATGGAATCAGGTCGACGCTCTCTATTGGATCATGGGGAAAAATGTAATCCATGTGTAATATTCATGCTTAGTTATCATGGAAACTCTCATAACAATTAATTAAACAATCTATTTATTACCTATTGTATTCGTTGTCGAGGAGATTTCAAATATAGATTTTGATTGTTGAAACATTATAAAACAATCGAATTTCACACATTTTACAATATAATTATATAACATTTCAAACTCGCATATCTCCGTTACTATTGAAGATACAGAAGTGATTTTGCACTCAATGGAATCAGGTCGACGCTCTCTATTGGCTCATGGGGAAAAATGTAATCCATGTGTAATATTCATGCTTAGATACCATGGAAAAAATCCTAACAATAAATTAAACAATCTATTTATTACCTATTGTATTCGTTGTCGAGGAGATTTCAAATAGAGATTTTGATTGTTGAAACATTATAAAACAATCGAATTATACACTTTTTACGATAGAATTATATAAAATTTCAAACTCGCATATCTCCGTTACTCTTGAAGATACAGAAGTGATTTTACACTCAATTTAATCAGTTCGACCTAACCTAACCTAAACTGACCTGACCTAACCTAACTTAACTTTAATTAACCTAACCTAACCTAACCTAATAACAATAAAATAAAAACAATCTATTTGTGCCCGATTGTAGTCGTTGTCGACGAGATTTGAAATATAGATTTTGATTGTTGAAACATTATAAAACAATCGAATTTCACACATTTTACAATATAATTATATAACATTTCAAACTCGCATATCTCCGTTACTATTGAAGATACAGAAGTGATTTTGCACTCAATGGAATCAGGTCGACGCTCTCTATTGGATCATGGGGAAAAATGTAATCCATGTGTAATATTCATGCTTAGTTATCATGGAAACTCTCATAATAATAAATTAAACAATCTATTTATTACCTATTGTATTCGTTGTCGAGGAGATTTCAAATATAGATTTTGATTGTTGAAACATTATAAAACAATCGAATTATACACTTTTTACGATAGAATTATATAAAATTTCAAACTCGCATATCTCCGTTACTGTTGAAGATACAGAAGTGATTTTACACTCAATTTAATAAGTTCGACCTAACCTAACCTAAACTGACCTGACCTAACCTAACTTAACTTTAATTAACCTAACCTAACCTAACCTAATAACAATAAAATAAAAACAATCTATTTGTGCCCGATTGTAGTCGTTGTCGAGGAGATTTGAAATATAGATTTTGATTGTTGAAACATTATAAAACAATCGAATTTCACACATTTTACAATATAATTATATAACATTTCAAACTCGCATATCTCCGTTACTATTGAAGATACAGAAGTGATTTTGCACTCAATGGAATCAGGTCGACGCTCTCTATTGGATCATGGGGAAAAATGTAATCCATGTGTAATATTCATGCTTAGTTATCATGGAAACTCTCATAACAATAAATTAAACAACCTATTTATTACCTATTGTATTCGTTGTCGAGGAGATTTCAAATATAGATTTTGATTGTTGAAACATTATAAAACAATCGAATTATACACTTTTTACGATAGAATTATTTAAAATTTCAAACTCGCATATCTCCGTTACTGTTGAAGATACAGAAGTGATTTTACACTCAATTTAATCAGGTCGACCTAACCTAACCTAAACTGACCTGACCTAACCTAACTTAACTTAACTTTAATTAACCTAACCAAATAGCAATAAAATAAAAACAATCTATTTGTGCCCGATTGTAGTCGTTGTCGACGAGATTTGAAATATAGATTTTGATTGTTGAAACATTATAAAACAATCGAATTTCACACATTTTACAATATAATTATATAACATTTCAAACTCGCATATCTCCGTTACTATTGAAGATAAAGAAGTGATTTTGCACTCAATGGAATCAGCTCGACGCTCTCTATTGGCTCATGGGAAAAAATGTAATCCATGTGTAATATTCATGCTTAGTTATCATGGAAACTCTCATAACAATAAATTAAACAATCTATTTATTACCTATTGTATTCGTTGTCGAGGAGATTTCAAATATAGATTTTGATTGTTGAAACATTATAAAACAATCGAATTTCACACATTTTACAATATAATTATATAACATTTCAAACTCGCATATCTCCGTTACTATTGAAGATCCAGAAGTGATTTTGCACTCAATGGAATCAGGTCGACGCTCTCTATTGGCTCATGGGGAAAAATGTAATCCATGTGTAATATTCATGCTTAGATACCATGGAAAAAATCCTAACAATAAATTAAACAATCTATTTATTACCTATTGTATTCGTTGTCGAGGAGATTTCAAATAGAGATTTTGATTGTTGAAACATTATAAAACAATCGAATTATACACTTTTTACGATAGAATTATATAAAATTTCAAACTCGCATATCTCCGTTACTCTTGAAGATACAGAAGTGATTTTACACTCAATTTAATCAGTTCGACCTAACCTAACCTAAACTGACCTGACCTAACCTAACTTAACTTTAATTAACCTAACCTAACCTAACCTAATAACAATAAAATAAAAACAATCTATTTGTGCCCGATTGTAGTCGTTGTCGACGAGATTTGAAATATAGATTTTGATTGTTGAAACATTATAAAACAATCGAATTTCACACATTTTACAATATAATTATATAACATTTCAAACTCGCATATCTCCGTTACTATTGAAGATACAGAAGTGATTTTGCACTCAATGGAATCAGGTCGACGCTCTCTATTGGATCATGGGGAAAAATGTAATCCATGTGTAATATTCATGCTTAGTTATCATGGAAACTCTCATAATAATAAATTAAACAATCTATTTATTACCTATTGTATTCGTTGTCGAGGAGATTTCAAATATAGATTTTGATTGTTGAAACATTATAAAACAATCGAATTATACACTTTTTACGATAGAATTATATAAAATTTCAAACTCGCATATCTCCGTTACTGTTGAAGATACAGAAGTGATTTTACACTCAATTTAATCAGGTCGACCTAACCTAACCTAAACTGACCTGACCTAACCTAACTTAACTTAACTTTAATTAACCTAACCAAATAGCAATAAAATAAAAACAATCTATTTGTGCCCGATTGTAGTCGTTGTCGACGAGATTTGAAATATAGATTTTGATTGTTGAAACATTATAAAACAATCGAATTTCACACATTTTTCAATATAATTATATAACATTTCAAACTCGCATATCTCCGTTACTATTGAAGATACAGAAGTGATTTTGCACTCAATGGAATCAGGTCGACGCTCTCTATTGGCTCATGGGGAAAAATGTAATCCATGTGTAATATTCATGCTTAGATACCATGGAAAAAATCCTAACAATAAATTAAACAATCTATTTATTACCTATTGTATTCGTTGTCGAGGAGATTTCAAATAGAGATTTTGATTGTTGAAACATTATAAAACAATCGAATTATACACTTTTTACGATAGAATTATATAAAATTTCAAACTCGCATATCTCCGTTACTCTTGAAGATACAGAAGTGATTTTACACTCAATTTAATCAGTTCGACCTAACCTAACCTAAACTGACCTGACCTAACCTAACTTAACTTTAATTAACCTAACCTAACCTAACCTAATAACAATAAAATAAAAACAATCTATTTGTGCCCGATTGTAGTCGTTGTCGACGAGATTTGAAATATAGATTTTGATTGTTGAAACATTATAAAACAATCGAATTTCACACATTTTACAATATAATTATATAACATTTCAAACTCGCATATCTCCGTTACTATTGAAGATACAGAAGTGATATTGCACTCAATGGAATCAGGTCGACGCTCTCTATTGGCTCATGGGGAAAAATGTAATCCATGTGTAATATTCATGCTTAGTTATCATGGAAACTCTCATAACAATAAATTAAACAATCTATTTATTACCTATTGTATTCGTTGTCGAGGAGATTTCAAATATAGATTTTGATTGTTGAAACATTATAAAACAATCGAATTATACACTTTTTACGATAGAATTATATAAAATTTCAAACTCGCATATCTACGTTACTGTTGAAGATACAGAAGTGATTTTACACTCAATTTAATCAGGTCGACCTAACCTAACCTAAACTGACCTGACCTAACCTAACTTAACTTAACTTTAATTAACCTAACCAAATAGCAATAAAATAAAAACAATCTATTTGTGCCCGATTGTAGTCGTTGTCGACGAGATTTGAAATATAGATTTTGATTGTTGAAACATTATAAAACAATCGAATTTCACACATTTTTCAATATAATTATATAACATTTCAAACTCGCATATCTCCGTTACTATTGAAGATACAGAAGTGATTTTGCACTCAATGGAATCAGGTCGACGCTCTCTATTGGATCATGGGGAAAAATGTAATCCATGTGTAATATTCATGCTTAGTTATCATGGAAACTCTCATAACAATAAATTAAACAATCTATTTATTACCTATTGTATTCGTTGTCGAGGAGATTTCAAATATAGATTTTGATTGTTGAAACATTATAAAACAATCGAATTATACACTTTTTACGATAGAATTATATAAAATTTCAAACTCGCATATCTCCGTTACTCTTGAAGATACAGAAGTGATTTTACACTCAATTTAATCAGTTCGACCTAACCTAACCTAAACTGACCTGACCTAACCTAACTTAACTTTAATTAACCTAACCTAACCTAACCTAATAACAATAAAATAAAAACAATCTATTTGTGCCCGATTGTAGTCGTTGTCGACGAGATTTGAAATATAGATTTTGATTGTTGAAACATTATAAAACAATCGAATTTCACACATTTTACAATATAATTATATAACATTTCAAACTCGCATATCTCCGTTACTATTGAAGATACAGAAGTGATTTTGCACTCAATGGAATCAGGTCGACGCTCTCTATTGGATCATGGGGAAAAATGTAATCCATGTGTAATATTCATGCTTAGTTATCATGGAAACTCTCATAATAATAAATTAAACAATCTATTTATTACCTATTGTATTCGTTGTCGAGGAGATTTCAAATATAGATTTTGATTGTTGAAACATTATAAAACAATCGAATTATACACTTTTTACGATAGAATTATATAAAATTTCAAACTCGCATATCTCCGTTACTGTTGAAGATACAGAAGTGATTTTACACTCAATTTAATCAGTTCGACCTAACCTAACCTAAACTGACCTGACCTAACCTAACTTAACTTTAATTAACCTAACCTAACCTAACCTAATAACAATAAAATAAAAACAATCTATTTGTGCCCGATTGTAGTCGTTGTCGACGAGATTTGAAATATAGATTTTGATTGTTGAAACATTATAAAACAATCGAATTTCACACATTTTACAATATAATTATATAACATTTCAAACTCGCATATCTCCGTTACTATTGAAGATACAGAAGTGATTTTGCACTCAATGGAATCAGGTCGACGCTCTCTATTGGATCATGGGGAAAAATGTAATCCATGTGTAATATTCATGCTTAGTTATCATGGAAACTCTCATAACAATAAATTAAACAATCTATTTATTACCTATTGTATTCGTTGTCGAGGAGATTTCAAATATAGATTTTGATTGTTGAAACATTATAAAACAATCGAATTATACACTTTTTACGATAGAATTATTTAAAATTTCAAACTCGCATATCTCCGTTACTGTTGAAGATACAGAAGTGATTTTACACTCAATTTAATCAGGTCGACCTAACCTAACCTAAACTGACCTGACCTAACCTAACTTAACTTAACTTTAATTAACCTAACCAAATAGCAATAAAATAAAAACAATCTATTTGTGCCCGATTGTAGTCGTTGTCGAGGAGATTTGAAATATAGATTTTGATTGTTGAAACATTATAAAACAATCGAATTTCACACATTTTACAATATAATTATATAACATTTCAAACTCGCATATCTCCGTTACTATTGAAGATACAGAAGTGATTTTGCACTCAATGGAATCAGGTCGACGCTCTCTATTGGATCATGGGGAAAAATGTAATCCATGTGTAATATTCATGCTTAGTTATCATGGAAACTCTCATAACAATAAATTAAACAATCTATTTATTACCTATTGTATTCGTTGTCGAGGAGATTTCAAATATAGATTTTGATTGTTGAAACACTATAAAACAATCGAATTTCACACATTTTACAATATAATTATATAACATTTCAAACTCGCATATCTCCGTTACTATTGAAGATACAGAAGTGATTTTGCACTCAATGGAATCAGGTCGACGCTCTCTATTGGCTCATGGGGAAAAATGTAATCCATGTGTAATATTCATGCTTAGATACCATGGAAAAAATCCTAACAATAAATTAAACAATCTATTTATTACCTATTGTATTCGTTGTCGAGGAGATTTCAAATAGAGATTTTGATTGTTGAAACATTATAAAACAATCGAATTATACACTTTTTACGATAGAATTATATAAAATTTCAAACTCGCATATCTCCGTTACTCTTGAAGATACAGAAGTGATTTTACACTCAATTTAATCAGTTCGACCTAACCTAACCTAAACTGACCTGACCTAACCTAACTTAACTTTAATTAACCTAACCTAACCTAACCTAATAACAATAAAATAAAAACAATCTATTTGTGCCCGATTGTAGTCGTTGTCGACGAGATTTGAAATATAGATTTTGATTGTTGAAACATTATAAAACAATCGAATTTCACACATTTTACAATATAATTATATAACATTTCAAACTCGCATATCTCCGTTACTATTGAAGATACAGAAGTGATTTTGCACTCAATGGAATCAAGTCGACGCTCTCTATTGGATCATGGGGAAAAATGTAATCCATGTGTAATATTCATGCTTAGTTATCATGGAAACTCTCATAACAATAAATTAAACAACCTATTTATTACCTATTGTATTCGTTGTCGAGGAGATTTCAAATATAGATTTTGATTGTTGAAACATTATAAAACAATCGAATTATACACTTTTTACGATAGAATTATATAAAATTTCAAACTCGCATATCTCCGTTACTGTTGAAGATACAGAAGTGATTTTACACTCAATTTAATAAGTTCGACCTAACCTAACCTAAACTGACCTGACCTAACCTAACTTAACTTTAATTAACCTAACCTAACCTAACCTAATAACAATAAAATAAAAACAATCTATTTGTGCCCGATTGTAGTCGTTGTCGAGGAGATTTGAAATATAGATTTTGATTGTTGAAACATTATAAAACAATCGAATTTCACACATTTTACAATATAATTATATAACATTTCAAACTCGCATATCTCCGTTACTATTGAAGATACAGAAGTGATTTTGCACTCAATGGAATCAAGTCGACGCTCTCTATTGGATCATGGGGAAAAATGTAATCCATGTGTAATATTCATGCTTAGTTATCATGGAAACTCTCATAACAATAAATTAAACAACCTATTTATTACCTATTGTATTCGTTGTCGAGGAGATTTCAAATATAGATTTTGATTGTTGAAACATTATAAAACAATCGAATTATACACTTTTTACGATAGAATTATTTAAAATTTCAAACTCGCATATCTCCGTTACTGTTGAAGATACAGAAGTGATTTTACACTCAATTTAATCAGGTCGACCTAACCTAACCTAAACTGACCTGACCTAACCTAACTTAACTTAACTTTAATTAACCTAACCAAATAGCAATAAAATAAAAACAATCTATTTGTGCCCGATTGTAGTCGTTGTCGACGAGATTTGAAATATAGATTTTGATTGTTGAAACATTATAAAACAATCGAATTTCACACATTTTACAATATAATTATATAACATTTCAAACTCGCATATCTCCGTTACTATTGAAGATAAAGAAGTGATTTTGCACTCAATGGAATCAGCTCGACGCTCTCTATTGGCTCATGGGGAAAAATGTAATCCATGTGTAATATTCATGCTTAGTTATCATGGAAACTCTCATAACAATAAATTAAACAATCTATTTATTACCTATTGTATTCGTTGTCGAGGAGATTTCAAATATAGATTTTGATTGTTGAAACATTATAAAACAATCGAATTTCACACATTTTACAATATAATTATATAACATTTCAATTCGCATATCTCCGTTACTATTGAAGATACAGAAGTGATTTTGCACTCAATGGAATCAGGTCGACGCTCTCTATTGGCTCATGGGGAAAAATGTAATCCATGTGTAATATTCATGCTTAGATACCATGGAAAAAATCCTAACAATAAATTAAACAATCTATTTATTACCTATTGTATTCGTTGTCGAGGAGATTTCAAATAGAGATTTTGATTGTTGAAACATTATAAAACAATCGAATTATACACTTTTTACGATAGAATTATATAAAATTTCAAACTCGCATATCTCCGTTACTCTTGAAGATACAGAAGTGATTTTACACTCAATTTAATCAGTTCGACCTAACCTAACCTAAACTGACCTGACCTAACCTAACTTAACTTTAATTAACCTAACCTAACCTAACCTAATAACAATAAAATAAAAACAATCTATTTGTGCCCGATTGTAGTCGTTGTCGACGAGATTTGAAATATAGATTTTGATTGTTGAAACATTATAAAACAATCGAATTTCACACATTTTACAATATAATTATATAACATTTCAAACTCGCATATCTCCGTTACTATTGAAGATACAGAAGTGATTTTGCACTCAATGGAATCAGGTCGACGCTCTCTATTGGATCATGGGGAAAAATGTAATCCATGTGTAATATTCATGCTTAGTTATCATGGAAACTCTCATAATAATAAATTAAACAATCTATTTATTACCTATTGTATTCGTTGTCGAGGAGATTTCAAATATAGATTTTGATTGTTGAAACATTATAAAACAATCGAATTATACACTTTTTACGATAGAATTATATAAAATTTCAAACTCGCATATCTCCGTTACTGTTGAAGATACAGAAGTGATTTTACACTCAATTTAATCAGGTCGACCTAACCTAACCTAAACTGACCTGACCTAACCTAACTTAACTTAACTTTAATTAACCTAACCAAATAGCAATAAAATAAAAACAATCTATTTGTGCCCGATTGTAGTCGTTGTCGACGAGATTTGAAATATAGATTTTGATTGTTGAAACATTATAAAACAATCGAATTTCACACATTTTTCAATATAATTATATAACATTTCAAACTCGCATATCTCCGTTACTATTGAAGATACAGAAGTGATTTTGCACTCAATGGAATCAGGTCGACGCTCTCTATTGGCTCATGGGGAAAAATGTAATCCATGTGTAATATTCATGCTTAGATACCATGGAAAAAATCCTAACAATAAATTAAACAATCTATTTATTACCTATTGTATTCGTTGTCGAGGAGATTTCAAATAGAGATTTTGATTGTTGAAACATTATAAAACAATCGAATTATACACTTTTTACGATAGAATTATATAAAATTTCAAACTCGCATATCTCCGTTACTCTTGAAGATACAGAAGTGATTTTACACTCAATTTAATCAGTTCGACCTAACCTAACCTAAACTGACCTGACCTAACCTAACTTAACTTTAATTAACCTAACCTAACCTAACCTAATAACAATAAAATAAAAACAATCTATTTGTGCCCGATTGTAGTCGTTGTCGACGAGATTTGAAATATAGATTTTGATTGTTGAAACATTATAAAACAATCGAATTTCACACATTTTACAATATAATTATATAACATTTCAAACTCGCATATCTCCGTTACTATTGAAGATACAGAAGTGATATTGCACTCAATGGAATCAGGTCGACGCTCTCTATTGGCTCATGGGGAAAAATGTAATCCATGTGTAATATTCATGCTTAGTTATCATGGAAACTCTCATAACAATAAATTAAACAATCTATTTATTACCTATTGTATTCGTTGTCGAGGAGATTTCAAATATAGATTTTGATTGTTGAAACATTATAAAACAATCGAATTATACACTTTTTACGATAGAATTATATAAAATTTCAAACTCGCATATCTACGTTACTGTTGAAGATACAGAAGTGATTTTACACTCAATTTAATCAGGTCGACCTAACCTAACCTAAACTGACCTGACCTAACCTAACTTAACTTAACTTTAATTAACCTAACCAAATAGCAATAAAATAAAAACAATCTATTTGTGCCCGATTGTAGTCGTTGTCGACGAGATTTGAAATATAGATTTTGATTGTTGAAACATTATAAAACAATCGAATTTCACACATTTTTCAATATAATTATATAACATTTCAAACTCGCATATCTCCGTTACTATTGAAGATACAGAAGTGATTTTGCACTCAATGGAATCAGGTCGACGCTCTCTATTGGATCATGGGGAAAAATGTAATCCATGTGTAATATTCATGCTTAGTTATCATGGAAACTCTCATAACAATAAATTAAACAATCTATTTATTACCTATTGTATTCGTTGTCGAGGAGATTTCAAATATAGATTTTGATTGTTGAAACATTATAAAACAATCGAATTATACACTTTTTACGATAGAATTATATAAAATTTCAAACTCGCATATCTCCGTTACTCTTGAAGATACAGAAGTGATTTTACACTCAATTTAATCAGTTCGACCTAACCTAACCTAAACTGACCTGACCTAACCTAACTTAACTTTAATTAACCTAACCTAACCTAACCTAATAACAATAAAATAAAAACAATCTATTTGTGCCCGATTGTAGTCGTTGTCGACGAGATTTGAAATATAGATTTTGATTGTTGAAACATTATAAAACAATCGAATTTCACACATTTTACAATATAATTATATAACATTTCAAACTCGCATATCTCCGTTACTATTGAAGATACAGAAGTGATTTTGCACTCAATGGAATCAGGTCGACGCTCTCTATTGGATCATGGGGAAAAATGTAATCCATGTGTAATATTCATGCTTAGTTATCATGGAAACTCTCATAATAATAAATTAAACAATCTATTTATTACCTATTGTATTCGTTGTCGAGGAGATTTCAAATATAGATTTTGATTGTTGAAACATTATAAAACAATCGAATTATACACTTTTTACGATAGAATTATATAAAATTTCAAACTCGCATATCTCCGTTACTGTTGAAGATACAGAAGTGATTTTACACTCAATTTAATAAGTTCGACCTAACCTAACCTAAACTGACCTGACCTAACCTAACTTAACTTTAATTAACCTAACCTAACCTAACCTAATAACAATAAAATAAAAACAATCTATTTGTGCCCGATTGTAGTCGTTGTCGAGGAGATTTGAAATATAGATTTTGATTGTTGAAACATTATAAAACAATCGAATTTCACACATTTTACAATATAATTATATAACATTTCAAACTCGCATATCTCCGTTACTATTGAAGATACAGAAGTGATTTTGCACTCAATGGAATCAGGTCGACGCTCTCTATTGGATCATGGGGAAAAATGTAATCCATGTGTAATATTCATGCTTAGTTATCATGGAAACTCTCATAACAATAAATTAAACAACCTATTTATTACCTATTGTATTCGTTGTCGAGGAGATTTCAAATATAGATTTTGATTGTTGAAACATTATAAAACAATCGAATTATACACTTTTTACGATAGAATTATTTAAAATTTCAAACTCGCATATCTCCGTTACTGTTGAAGATAGAGAAGTGATTTTACACTCAATTTAATCAGGTCGACCTAACCTAACCTAAACTGACCTGACCTAACCTAACTTAACTTAACTTTAATTAACCTAACCAAATAGCAATAAAATAAAAACAATCTATTTGTGCCCGATTGTAGTCGTTGTCGACGAGATTTGAAATATAGATTTTGATTGTTGAAACATTATAAAACAATCGAATTTCACACATTTTACAATATAATTATATAACATTTCAAACTCGCATATCTCCGTTACTATTGAAGATAAAGAAGTGATTTTGCACTCAATGGAATCAGCTCGACGCTCTCTATTGGCTCATGGGGAAAAATGTAATCCATGTGTAATATTCATGCTTAGTTATCATGGAAACTCTTATAACAATAAATTAAACAATCTATTTATTACCTATTGTATTCGTTGTCGAGGAGATTTCAAATATAGATTTTGATTGTTGAAACATTATAAAACAATCGAATTTCACACATTTTACAATATAATTATATAACATTTCAAACTCGCATATCTCCGTTACTATTGAAGATCCAGAAGTGATTTTGCACTCAATGGAATCAGGTCGACGCTCTCTATTGGCTCATGGGGAAAAATGTAATCCATGTGTAATATTCATGCTTAGATACCATGGAAAAAATCCTAACAATAAATTAAACAATCTATTTATTACCTATTGTATTCGTTGTCGAGGAGATTTCAAATAGAGATTTTGATTGTTGAAACATTATAAAACAATCGAATTATACACTTTTTACGATAGAATTATATAAAATTTCAAACTCGCATATCTCCGTTACTCTTGAAGATACAGAAGTGATTTTACACTCAATTTAATCAGTTCGACCTAACCTAACCTAAACTGACCTGACCTAACCTAACTTAACTTTAATTAACCTAACCTAACCTAACCTAATAACAATAAAATAAAAACAATCTATTTGTGCCCGATTGTAGTCGTTGTCGACGAGATTTGAAATATAGATTTTGATTGTTGAAACATTATAAAACAATCGAATTTCACACATTTTACAATATAATTATATAACATTTCAAACTCGCATATCTCCGTTACTATTGAAGATACAGAAGTGATTTTGCACTCAATGGAATCAGGTCGACGCTCTCTATTGGATCATGGGGAAAAATGTAATCCATGTGTAATATTCATGCTTAGTTATCATGGAAACTCTCATAATAATAAATTAAACAATCTATTTATTACCTATTGTATTCGTTGTCGAGGAGATTTCAAATATAGATTTTGATTGTTGAAACATTATAAAACAATCGAATTATACACTTTTTACGATAGAATTATATAAAATTTCAAACTCGCATATCTCCGTTACTGTTGAAGATACAGAAGTGATTTTACACTCAATTTAATCAGGTCGACCTAACCTAACCTAAACTGACCTGACCTAACCTAACTTAACTTAACTTTAATTAACCTAACCAAATAGCAATAAAATAAAAACAATCTATTTGTGCCCGATTGTAGTCGTTGTCGACGAGATTTGAAATATAGATTTTGATTGTTGAAACATTATAAAACAATCGAATTTCACACATTTTTCAATATAATTATATAACATTTCAAACTCGCATATCTCCGTTACTATTGAAGATACAGAAGTGATTTTGCACTCAATGGAATCAGGTCGACGCTCTCTATTGGCTCATGGGGAAAAATGTAATCCATGTGTAATATTCATGCTTAGATACCATGGAAAAAATCCTAACAATAAATTAAACAATCTATTTATTACCTATTGTATTCGTTGTCGAGGAGATTTCAAATAGAGATTTTGATTGTTGAAACATTATAAAACAATCGAATTATACACTTTTTACGATAGAATTATATAAAATTTCAAACTCGCATATCTCCGTTACTCTTGAAGATACAGAAGTGATTTTACACTCAATTTAATCAGTTCGACCTAACCTAACCTAAACTGACCTGACCTAACCTAACTTAACTTTAATTAACCTAACCTAACCTAACCTAATAACAATAAAATAAAAACAATCTATTTGTGCCCGATTGTAGTCGTTGTCGACGAGATTTGAAATATAGATTTTGATTGTTGAAACATTATAAAACAATCGAATTTCACACATTTTACAATATAATTATATAACATTTCAAACTCGCATATCTCCGTTACTATTGAAGATCCAGAAGTGATTTTGCACTCAATGGAATCAGGTCGACGCTCTCTATTGGCTCATGGGGAAAAATGTAATCCATGTGTAATATTCATGCTTAGATACCATGGAAAAAATCCTAACAATAAATTAAACAATCTATTTATTACCTATTGTATTCGTTGTCGAGGAGATTTCAAATAGAGATTTTGATTGTTGAAACATTATAAAACAATCGAATTATACACTTTTTACGATAGAATTATATAAAATTTCAAACTCGCATATCTCCGTTACTCTTGAAGATACAGAAGTGATTTTACACTCAATTTAATCAGTTCGACCTAACCTAACCTAAACTGACCTGACCTAACCTAACTTAACTTTAATTAACCTAACCTAACCTAACCTAATAACAATAAAATAAAAACAATCTATTTGTGCCCGATTGTAGTCGTTGTCGACGAGATTTGAAATATAGATTTTGATTGTTGAAACATTATAAAACAATCGAATTTCACACATTTTACAATATAATTATATAACATTTCAAACTCGCATATCTCCGTTACTATTGAAGATACAGAAGTGATTTTGCACTCAATGGAATCAGGTCGACGCTCTCTATTGGATCATGGGGAAAAATGTAATCCATGTGTAATATTCATGCTTAGTTATCATGGAAACTCTCATAATAATAAATTAAACAATCTATTTATTACCTATTGTATTCGTTGTCGAGGAGATTTCAAATATAGATTTTGATTGTTGAAACATTATAAAACAATCGAATTATACACTTTTTACGATAGAATTATATAAAATTTCAAACTCGCATATCTCCGTTACTGTTGAAGATACAGAAGTGATTTTACACTCAATTTAATCAGGTCGACCTAACCTAACCTAAACTGACCTGACCTAACCTAACTTAACTTAACTTTAATTAACCTAACCAAATAGCAATAAAATAAAAACAATCTATTTGTGCCCGATTGTAGTCGTTGTCGACGAGATTTGAAATATAGATTTTGATTGTTGAAACATTATAAAACAATCGAATTTCACACATTTTTCAATATAATTATATAACATTTCAAACTCGCATATCTCCGTTACTATTGAAGATACAGAAGTGATTTTGCACTCAATGGAATCAGGTCGACGCTCTCTATTGGCTCATGGGGAAAAATGTAATCCATGTGTAATATTCATGCTTAGATACCATGGAAAAAATCCTAACAATAAATTAAACAATCTATTTATTACCTATTGTATTCGTTGTCGAGGAGATTTCAAATAGAGATTTTGATTGTTGAAACATTATAAAACAATCGAATTATACACTTTTTACGATAGAATTATATAAAATTTCAAACTCGCATATCTCCGTTACTCTTGAAGATACAGAAGTGATTTTACACTCAATTTAATCAGTTCGACCTAACCTAACCTAAACTGACCTGACCTAACCTAACTTAACTTTAATTAACCTAACCTAACCTAACCTAATAACAATAAAATAAAAACAATCTATTTGTGCCCGATTGTAGTCGTTGTCGACGAGATTTGAAATATAGATTTTGATTGTTGAAACATTATAAAACAATCGAATTTCACACATTTTACAATATAATTATATAACATTTCAAACTCGCATATCTCCGTTACTATTGAAGATACAGAAGTGATATTGCACTCAATGGAATCAGGTCGACGCTCTCTATTGGCTCATGGGGAAAAATGTAATCCATGTGTAATATTCATGCTTAGTTATCATGGAAACTCTCATAACAATAAATTAAACAATCTATTTATTACCTATTGTATTCGTTGTCGAGGAGATTTCAAATATAGATTTTGATTGTTGAAACATTATAAAACAATCGAATTATACACTTTTTACGATAGAATTATATAAAATTTCAAACTCGCATATCTACGTTACTGTTGAAGATACAGAAGTGATTTTACACTCAATTTAATCAGGTCGACCTAACCTAACCTAAACTGACCTGACCTAACCTAACTTAACTTAACTTTAATTAACCTAACCAAATAGCAATAAAATAAAAACAATCTATTTGTGCCCGATTGTAGTCGTTGTCGACGAGATTTGAAATATAGATTTTGATTGTTGAAACATTATAAAACAATCGAATTTCACACATTTTTCAATATAATTATATAACATTTCAAACTCGCATATCTCCGTTACTATTGAAGATACAGAAGTGATTTTGCACTCAATGGAATCAGGTCGACGCTCTCTATTGGATCATGGGGAAAAATGTAATCCATGTGTAATATTCATGCTTAGTTATCATGGAAACTCTCATAACAATAAATTAAACAATCTATTTATTACCTATTGTATTCGTTGTCGAGGAGATTTCAAATATAGATTTTGATTGTTGAAACATTATAAAACAATCGAATTATACACTTTTTACGATAGAATTATATAAAATTTCAAACTCGCATATCTCCGTTACTCTTGAAGATACAGAAGTGATTTTACACTCAATTTAATCAGTTCGACCTAACCTAACCTAAACTGACCTGACCTAACCTAACTTAACTTTAATTAACCTAACCTAACCTAACCTAATAACAATAAAATAAAAACAATCTATTTGTGCCCGATTGTAGTCGTTGTCGACGAGATTTGAAATATAGATTTTGATTGTTGAAACATTATAAAACAATCGAATTTCACACATTTTACAATATAATTATATAACATTTCAAACTCGCATATCTCCGTTACTATTGAAGATACAGAAGTGATTTTGCACTCAATGGAATCAGGTCGACGCTCTCTATTGGATCATGGGGAAAAATGTAATCCATGTGTAATATTCATGCTTAGTTATCATGGAAACTCTCATAATAATAAATTAAACAATCTATTTATTACCTATTGTATTCGTTGTCGAGGAGATTTCAAATATAGATTTTGATTGTTGAAACATTATAAAACAATCGAATTATACACTTTTTACGATAGAATTATATAAAATTTCAAACTCGCATATCTCCGTTACTGTTGAAGATACAGAAGTGATTTTACACTCAATTTAATCAGGTCGACCTAACCTAACCTAAACTGACCTGACCTAACCTAACTTAACTTAACTTTAATTAACCTAACCAAATAGCAATAAAATAAAAACAATCTATTTGTGCCCGATTGTAGTCGTTGTCGACGAGATTTGAAATATAGATTTTGATTGTTGAAACATTATAAAACAATCGAATTTCACACATTTTTCAATATAATTATATAACATTTCAAACTCGCATATCTCCGTTACTATTGAAGATACAGAAGTGATTTTGCACTCAATGGAATCAGGTCGACGCTCTCTATTGGCTCATGGGGAAAAATGTAATCCATGTGTAATATTCATGCTTAGATACCATGGAAAAAATCCTAACAATAAATTAAACAATCTATTTATTACCTATTGTATTCGTTGTCGAGGAGATTTCAAATAGAGATTTTGATTGTTGAAACATTATAAAACAATCGAATTATACACTTTTTACGATAGAATTATATAAAATTTCAAACTCGCATATCTCCGTTACTCTTGAAGATACAGAAGTGATTTTACACTCAATTTAATCAGTTCGACCTAACCTAACCTAAACTGACCTGACCTAACCTAACTTAACTTTAATTAACCTAACCTAACCTAACCTAATAACAATAAAATAAAAACAATCTATTTGTGCCCGATTGTAGTCGTTGTCGACGAGATTTGAAATATAGATTTTGATTGTTGAAACATTATAAAACAATCGAATTTCACACATTTTACAATATAATTATATAACATTTCAAACTCGCATATCTCCGTTACTATTGAAGATACAGAAGTGATATTGCACTCAATGGAATCAGGTCGACGCTCTCTATTGGCTCATGGGGAAAAATGTAATCCATGTGTAATATTCATGCTTAGTTATCATGGAAACTCTCATAACAATAAATTAAACAATCTATTTATTACCTATTGTATTCGTTGTCGAGGAGATTTCAAATATAGATTTTGATTGTTGAAACATTATAAAACAATCGAATTATACACTTTTTACGATAGAATTATATAAAATTTCAAACTCGCATATCTACGTTACTGTTGAAGATACAGAAGTGATTTTACACTCAATTTAATCAGGTCGACCTAACCTAACCTAAACTGACCTGACCTAACCTAACTTAACTTAACTTTAATTAACCTAACCAAATAGCAATAAAATAAAAACAATCTATTTGTGCCCGATTGTAGTCGTTGTCGACGAGATTTGAAATATAGATTTTGATTGTTGAAACATTATAAAACAATCGAATTTCACACATTTTTCAATATAATTATATAACATTTCAAACTCGCATATCTCCGTTACTATTGAAGATACAGAAGTGATTTTGCACTCAATGGAATCAGGTCGACGCTCTCTATTGGCTCATGGGGAAAAATGTAATCCATGTGTAATATTCATGCTTAGATACCATGGAAAAAATCCTAACAATAAATTAAACAATCTATTTATTACCTATTGTATTCGTTGTCGAGGAGATTTCAAATAGAGATTTTGATTGTTGAAACATTATAAAACAATCGAATTATACACTTTTTACGATAGAATTATATAAAATTTCAAACTCGCATATCTCCGTTACTCTTGAAGATACAGAAGTGATTTTACACTCAATTTAATCAGTTCGACCTAACCTAACCTAAACTGACCTGACCTAACCTAACTTAACTTTAATTAACCTAACCTAACCTAACCTAATAACAATAAAATAAAAACAATCTATTTGTGCCCGATTGTAGTCGTTGTCGACGAGATTTGAAATATAGATTTTGATTGTTGAAACATTATAAAACAATCGAATTTCACACATTTTACAATATAATTATATAACATTTCAAACTCGCATATCTCCGTTACTATTGAAGATACAGAAGTGATATTGCACTCAATGGAATCAGGTCGACGCTCTCTATTGGCTCATGGGGAAAAATGTAATCCATGTGTAATATTCATGCTTAGTTATCATGGAAACTCTCATAACAATAAATTAAACAATCTATTTATTACCTATTGTATTCGTTGTCGAGGAGATTTCAAATATAGATTTTGATTGTTGAAACATTATAAAACAATCGAATTATACACTTTTTACGATAGAATTATATAAAATTTCAAACTCGCATATCTACGTTACTGTTGAAGATACAGAAGTGATTTTACACTCAATTTAATCAGGTCGACCTAACCTAACCTAAACTGACCTGACCTAACCTAACTTAACTTAACTTTAATTAACCTAACCAAATAGCAATAAAATAAAAACAATCTATTTGTGCCCGATTGTAGTCGTTGTCGACGAGATTTGAAATATAGATTTTGATTGTTGAAACATTATAAAACAATCGAATTTCACACATTTTTCAATATAATTATATAACATTTCAAACTCGCATATCTCCGTTACTATTGAAGATACAGAAGTGATTTTGCACTCAATGGAATCAGGTCGACGCTCTCTATTGGATCATGGGGAAAAATGTAATCCATGTGTAATATTCATGCTTAGTTATCATGGAAACTCTCATAACAATAAATTAAACAATCTATTTATTACCTATTGTATTCGTTGTCGAGGAGATTTCAAATATAGATTTTGATTGTTGAAACATTATAAAACAATCGAATTATACACTTTTTACGATAGAATTATATAAAATTTCAAACTCGCATATCTCCGTTACTCTTGAAGATACAGAAGTGATTTTACACTCAATTTAATCAGTTCGACCTAACCTAACCTAAACTGACCTGACCTAACCTAACTTAACTTTAATTAACCTAACCTAACCTAACCTAATAACAATAAAATAAAAACAATCTATTTGTGCCCGATTGTAGTCGTTGTCGACGAGATTTGAAATATAGATTTTGATTGTTGAAACATTATAAAACAATCGAATTTCACACATTTTACAATATAATTATATAACATTTCAAACTCGCATATCTCCGTTACTATTGAAGATACAGAAGTGATTTTGCACTCAATGGAATCAGGTCGACGCTCTCTATTGGATCATGGGGAAAAATGTAATCCATGTGTAATATTCATGCTTAGTTATCATGGAAACTCTCATAATAATAAATTAAACAATCTATTTATTACCTATTGTATTCGTTGTCGAGGAGATTTCAAATATAGATTTTGATTGTTGAAACATTATAAAACAATCGAATTATACACTTTTTACGATAGAATTATATAAAATTTCAAACTCGCATATCTCCGTTACTGTTGAAGATACAGAAGTGATTTTACACTCAATTTAATAAGTTCGACCTAACCTAACCTAAACTGACCTGACCTAACCTAACTTAACTTTAATTAACCTAACCTAACCTAACCTAATAACAATAAAATAAAAACAATCTATTTGTGCCCGATTGTAGTCGTTGTCGAGGAGATTTGAAATATAGATTTTGATTGTTGAAACATTATAAAACAATCGAATTTCACACATTTTACAATATAATTATATAACATTTCAAACTCGCATATCTCCGTTACTATTGAAGATACAGAAGTGATTTTGCACTCAATGGAATCAGGTCGACGCTCTCTATTGGATCATGGGGAAAAATGTAATCCATGTGTAATATTCATGCTTAGTTATCATGGAAACTCTCATAACAATAAATTAAACAACCTATTTATTACCTATTGTATTCGTTGTCGAGGAGATTTCAAATATAGATTTTGATTGTTGAAACATTATAAAACAATCGAATTATACACTTTTTACGATAGAATTATTTAAAATTTCAAACTCGCATATCTCCGTTACTGTTGAAGATACAGAAGTGATTTTACACTCAATTTAATCAGGTCGACCTAACCTAACCTAAACTGACCTGACCTAACCTAACTTAACTTAACTTTAATTAACCTAACCAAATAGCAATAAAATAAAAACAATCTATTTGTGCCCGATTGTAGTCGTTGTCGACGAGATTTGAAATATAGATTTTGATTGTTGAAACATTATAAAACAATCGAATTTCACACATTTTACAATATAATTATATAACATTTCAAACTCGCATATCTCCGTTACTATTGAAGATAAAGAAGTGATTTTGCACTCAATGGAATCAGCTCGACGCTCTCTATTGGCTCATGGGGAAAAATGTAATCCATGTGTAATATTCATGCTTAGTTATCATGGAAACTCTCATAACAATAAATTAAACAATCTATTTATTACCTATTGTATTCGTTGTCGAGGAGATTTCAAATATAGATTTTGATTGTTGAAACATTATAAAACAATCGAATTTCACACATTTTACAATATAATTATATAACATTTCAAACTCGCATATCTCCGTTACTATTGAAGATCCAGAAGTGATTTTGCACTCAATGGAATCAGGTCGACGCTCTCTATTGGCTCATGGGGAAAAATGTAATCCATGTGTAATATTCATGCTTAGATACCATGGAAAAAATCCTAACAATAAATTAAACAATCTATTTATTACCTATTGTATTCGTTGTCGAGGAGATTTCAAATAGAGATTTTGATTGTTGAAACATTATAAAACAATCGAATTATACACTTTTTACGATAGAATTATATAAAATTTCAAACTCGCATATCTCCGTTACTCTTGAAGATACAGAAGTGATTTTACACTCAATTTAATCAGTTCGACCTAACCTAACCTAAACTGACCTGACCTAACCTAACTTAACTTTAATTAACCTAACCTAACCTAACCTAATAACAATAAAATAAAAACAATCTATTTGTGCCCGATTGTAGTCGTTGTCGACGAGATTTGAAATATAGATTTTGATTGTTGAAACATTATAAAACAATCGAATTTCACACATTTTACAATATAATTATATAACATTTCAAACTCGCATATCTCCGTTACTATTGAAGATACAGAAGTGATTTTGCACTCAATGGAATCAGGTCGACGCTCTCTATTGGATCATGGGGAAAAATGTAATCCATGTGTAATATTCATGCTTAGTTATCATGGAAACTCTCATAATAATAAATTAAACAATCTATTTATTACCTATTGTATTCGTTGTCGAGGAGATTTCAAATATAGATTTTGATTGTTGAAACATTATAAAACAATCGAATTATACACTTTTTACGATAGAATTATATAAAATTTCAAACTCGCATATCTCCGTTACTGTTGAAGATACAGAAGTGATTTTACACTCAATTTAATCAGGTCGACCTAACCTAACCTAAACTGACCTGACCTAACCTAACTTAACTTAACTTTAATTAACCTAACCAAATAGCAATAAAATAAAAACAATCTATTTGTGCCCGATTGTAGTCGTTGTCGACGAGATTTGAAATATAGATTTTGATTGTTGAAACATTATAAAACAATCGAATTTCACACATTTTTCAATATAATTATATAACATTTCAAACTCGCATATCTCCGTTACTATTGAAGATACAGAAGTGATTTTGCACTCAATGGAATCAGGTCGACGCTCTCTATTGGCTCATGGGGAAAAATGTAATCCATGTGTAATATTCATGCTTAGATACCATGGAAAAAATCCTAACAATAAATTAAACAATCTATTTATTACCTATTGTATTCGTTGTCGAGGAGATTTCAAATAGAGATTTTGATTGTTGAAACATTATAAAACAATCGAATTATACACTTTTTACGATAGAATTATATAAAATTTCAAACTCGCATATCTCCGTTACTCTTGAAGATACAGAAGTGATTTTACACTCAATTTAATCAGTTCGACCTAACCTAACCTAAACTGACCTGACCTAACCTAACTTAACTTTAATTAACCTAACCTAACCTAACCTAATAACAATAAAATAAAAACAATCTATTTGTGCCCGATTGTAGTCGTTGTCGACGAGATTTGAAATATAGATTTTGATTGTTGAAACATTATAAAACAATCGAATTTCACACATTTTACAATATAATTATATAACATTTCAAACTCGCATATCTCCGTTACTATTGAAGATACAGAAGTGATATTGCACTCAATGGAATCAGGTCGACGCTCTCTATTGGCTCATGGGGAAAAATGTAATCCATGTGTAATATTCATGCTTAGTTATCATGGAAACTCTCATAACAATAAATTAAACAATCTATTTATTACCTATTGTATTCGTTGTCGAGGAGATTTCAAATATAGATTTTGATTGTTGAAACATTATAAAACAATCGAATTATACACTTTTTACGATAGAATTATATAAAATTTCAAACTCGCATATCTACGTTACTGTTGAAGATACAGAAGTGATTTTACACTCAATTTAATCAGGTCGACCTAACCTAACCTAAACTGACCTGACCTAACCTAACTTAACTTAACTTTAATTAACCTAACCAAATAGCAATAAAATAAAAACAATCTATTTGTGCCCGATTGTAGTCGTTGTCGACGAGATTTGAAATATAGATTTTGATTGTTGAAACATTATAAAACAATCGAATTTCACACATTTTTCAATATAATTATATAACATTTCAAACTCGCATATCTCCGTTACTATTGAAGATACAGAAGTGATTTTGCACTCAATGGAATCAGGTCGACGCTCTCTATTGGATCATGGGGAAAAATGTAATCCATGTGTAATATTCATGCTTAGTTATCATGGAAACTCTCATAACAATAAATTAAACAATCTATTTATTACCTATTGTATTCGTTGTCGAGGAGATTTCAAATATAGATTTTGATTGTTGAAACATTATAAAACAATCGAATTATACACTTTTTACGATAGAATTATATAAAATTTCAAACTCGCATATCTCCGTTACTCTTGAAGATACAGAAGTGATTTTACACTCAATTTAATCAGTTCGACCTAACCTAACCTAAACTGACCTGACCTAACCTAACTTAACTTTAATTAACCTAACCTAACCTAACCTAATAACAATAAAATAAAAACAATCTATTTGTGCCCGATTGTAGTCGTTGTCGACGAGATTTGAAATATAGATTTTGATTGTTGAAACATTATAAAACAATCGAATTTCACACATTTTACAATATAATTATATAACATTTCAAACTCGCATATCTCCGTTACTATTGAAGATACAGAAGTGATTTTGCACTCAATGGAATCAGGTCGACGCTCTCTATTGGATCATGGGGAAAAATGTAATCCATGTGTAATATTCATGCTTAGTTATCATGGAAACTCTCATAATAATAAATTAAACAATCTATTTATTACCTATTGTATTCGTTGTCGAGGAGATTTCAAATATAGATTTTGATTGTTGAAACATTATAAAACAATCGAATTATACACTTTTTACGATAGAATTATATAAAATTTCAAACTCGCATATCTCCGTTACTGTTGAAGATACAGAAGTGATTTTACACTCAATTTAATCAGTTCGACCTAACCTAACCTAAACTGACCTGACCTAACCTAACTTAACTTTAATTAACCTAACCTAACCTAACCTAATAACAATAAAATAAAAACAATCTATTTGTGCCCGATTGTAGTCGTTGTCGACGAGATTTGAAATATAGATTTTGATTGTTGAAACATTATAAAACAATCGAATTTCACACATTTTACAATATAATTATATAACATTTCAAACTCGCATATCTCCGTTACTATTGAAGATAAAGCAGTGATTTTGCACTCAATGGAATCAGCTCGACGCTCTCTATTGGCTCATGGGGAAAAATGTAATCCATGTGTAATATTCATGCTTAGTTATCATGGAAACTCTCATAACAATAAATTAAACAATCTATTTATTACCTATTGTATTCGTTGTCGAGGAGATTTCAAATATAGATTTTGATTGTTGAAACATTATAAAACAATCGAATTATACACTTTTTACGATAGAATTATTTAAAATTTCAAACTCGCATATCTCCGTTACTGTTGAAGATACAGAAGTGATTTTACACTCAATTTAATCAGGTCGACCTAACCTAACCTAAACTGACCTGACCTAACCTAACTTAACTTAACTTTAATTAACCTAACCAAATAGCAATAAAATAAAAACAATCTATTTGTGCCCGATTGTAGTCGTTGTCGACGAGATTTGAAATATAGATTTTGATTGTTGAAACATTATAAAACAATCGAATTTCACACATTTTTCAATATAATTATATAACATTTCAAACTCGCATATCTCCGTTACTATTGAAGATACAGAAGTGATTTTGCACTCAATGGAATCAGGTCGACGCTCTCTATTGGCTCATGGGGAAAAATGTAATCCATGTGTAATATTCATGCTTAGATACCATGGAAAAAATCCTAACAATAAATTAAACAATCTATTTATTACCTATTGTATTCGTTGTCGAGGAGATTTCAAATAGAGATTTTGATTGTTGAAACATTATAAAACAATCGAATTATACACTTTTTACGATAGAATTATATAAAATTTCAAACTCGCATATCTCCGTTACTCTTGAAGATACAGAAGTGATTTTACACTCAATTTAATCAGTTCGACCTAACCTAACCTAAACTGACCTGACCTAACCTAACTTAACTTTAATTAACCTAACCTAACCTAACCTAATAACAATAAAATAAAAACAATCTATTTGTGCCCGATTGTAGTCGTTGTCGACGAGATTTGAAATATAGATTTTGATTGTTGAAACATTATAAAACAATCGAATTTCACACATTTTACAATATAATTATATAACATTTCAAACTCGCATATCTCCGTTACTATTGAAGATACAGAAGTGATATTGCACTCAATGGAATCAGGTCGACGCTCTCTATTGGCTCATGGGGAAAAATGTAATCCATGTGTAATATTCATGCTTAGTTATCATGGAAACTCTCATAACAATAAATTAAACAATCTATTTATTACCTATTGTATTCGTTGTCGAGGAGATTTCAAATATAGATTTTGATTGTTGAAACATTATAAAACAATCGAATTATACACTTTTTACGATAGAATTATATAAAATTTCAAACTCGCATATCTACGTTACTGTTGAAGATACAGAAGTGATTTTACACTCAATTTAATCAGGTCGACCTAACCTAACCTAAACTGACCTGACCTAACCTAACTTAACTTAACTTTAATTAACCTAACCAAATAGCAATAAAATAAAAACAATCTATTTGTGCCCGATTGTAGTCGTTGTCGACGAGATTTGAAATATAGATTTTGATTGTTGAAACATTATAAAACAATCGAATTTCACACATTTTTCAATATAATTATATAACATTTCAAACTCGCATATCTCCGTTACTATTGAAGATACAGAAGTGATTTTGCACTCAATGGAATCAGGTCGACGCTCTCTATTGGATCATGGGGAAAAATGTAATCCATGTGTAATATTCATGCTTAGTTATCATGGAAACTCTCATAACAATAAATTAAACAATCTATTTATTACCTATTGTATTCGTTGTCGAGGAGATTTCAAATATAGATTTTGATTGTTGAAACATTATAAAACAATCGAATTATACACTTTTTACGATAGAATTATATAAAATTTCAAACTCGCATATCTCCGTTACTCTTGAAGATACAGAAGTGATTTTACACTCAATTTAATCAGTTCGACCTAACCTAACCTAAACTGACCTGACCTAACCTAACTTAACTTTAATTAACCTAACCTAACCTAACCTAATAACAATAAAATAAAAACAATCTATTTGTGCCCGATTGTAGTCGTTGTCGACGAGATTTGAAATATAGATTTTGATTGTTGAAACATTATAAAACAATCGAATTTCACACATTTTACAATATAATTATATAACATTTCAAACTCGCATATCTCCGTTACTATTGAAGATACAGAAGTGATTTTGCACTCAATGGAATCAGGTCGACGCTCTCTATTGGCTCATGGGGAAAAATGTAATCCATGTGTAATATTCATGCTTAGATACCATGGAAAAAATCCTAACAATAAATTAAACAATCTATTTATTACCTATTGTATTCGTTGTCGAGGAGATTTCAAATAGAGATTTTGATTGTTGAAACATTATAAAACAATCGAATTATACACTTTTTACGATAGAATTATATAAAATTTCAAACTCGCATATCTCCGTTACTCTTGAAGATACAGAAGTGATTTTACACTCAATTTAATCAGTTCGACCTAACCTAACCTAAACTGACCTGACCTAACCTAACTTAACTTTAATTAACCTAACCTAACCTAACCTAATAACAATAAAATAAAAACAATCTATTTGTGCCCGATTGTAGTCGTTGTCGACGAGATTTGAAATATAGATTTTGATTGTTGAAACATTATAAAACAATCGAATTTCACACATTTTACAATATAATTATATAACATTTCAAACTCGCATATCTCCGTTACTATTGAAGATACAGAAGTGATATTGCACTCAATGGAATCAGGTCGACGCTCTCTATTGGCTCATGGGGAAAAATGTAATCCATGTGTAATATTCATGCTTAGTTATCATGGAAACTCTCATAACAATAAATTAAACAATCTATTTATTACCTATTGTATTCGTTGTCGAGGAGATTTCAAATATAGATTTTGATTGTTGAAACATTATAAAACAATCGAATTATACACTTTTTACGATAGAATTATATAAAATTTCAAACTCGCATATCTACGTTACTGTTGAAGATACAGAAGTGATTTTACACTCAATTTAATCAGGTCGACCTAACCTAACCTAAACTGACCTGACCTAACCTAACTTAACTTAACTTTAATTAACCTAACCAAATAGCAATAAAATAAAAACAATCTATTTGTGCCCGATTGTAGTCGTTGTCGACGAGATTTGAAATATAGATTTTGATTGTTGAAACATTATAAAACAATCGAATTTCACACATTTTTCAATATAATTATATAACATTTCAAACTCGCATATCTCCGTTACTATTGAAGATACAGAAGTGATTTTGCACTCAATGGAATCAGGTCGACGCTCTCTATTGGATCATGGGGAAAAATGTAATCCATGTGTAATATTCATGCTTAGTTATCATGGAAACTCTCATAACAATAAATTAAACAATCTATTTATTACCTATTGTATTCGTTGTCGAGGAGATTTCAAATATAGATTTTGATTGTTGAAACATTATAAAACAATCGAATTATACACTTTTTACGATAGAATTATATAAAATTTCAAACTCGCATATCTCCGTTACTCTTGAAGATACAGAAGTGATTTTACACTCAATTTAATCAGTTCGACCTAACCTAACCTAAACTGACCTGACCTAACCTAACTTAACTTTAATTAACCTAACCTAACCTAACCTAATAACAATAAAATAAAAACAATCTATTTGTGCCCGATTGTAGTCGTTGTCGACGAGATTTGAAATATAGATTTTGATTGTTGAAACATTATAAAACAATCGAATTTCACACATTTTACAATATAATTATATAACATTTCAAACTCGCATATCTCCGTTACTATTGAAGATACAGAAGTGATTTTGCACTCAATGGAATCAGGTCGACGCTCTCTATTGGATCATGGGGAAAAATGTAATCCATGTGTAATATTCATGCTTAGTTATCATGGAAACTCTCATAATAATAAATTAAACAATCTATTTATTACCTATTGTATTCGTTGTCGAGGAGATTTCAAATATAGATTTTGATTGTTGAAACATTATAAAACAATCGAATTATACACTTTTTACGATAGAATTATATAAAATTTCAAACTCGCATATCTCCGTTACTGTTGAAGATACAGAAGTGATTTTACACTCAATTTAATCAGTTCGACCTAACCTAACCTAAACTGACCTGACCTAACCTAACTTAACTTTAATTAACCTAACCTAACCTAACCTAATAACAATAAAATAAAAACAATCTATTTGTGCCCGATTGTAGTCGTTGTCGACGAGATTTGAAATATAGATTTTGATTGTTGAAACATTATAAAACAATCGAATTTCACACATTTTACAATATAATTATATAACATTTCAAACTCGCATATCTCCGTTACTATTGAAGATAAAGCAGTGATTTTGCACTCAATGGAATCAGCTCGACGCTCTCTATTGGCTCATGGGGAAAAATGTAATCCATGTGTAATATTCATGCTTAGTTATCATGGAAACTCTCATAACAATAAATTAAACAATCTATTTATTACCTATTGTATTCGTTGTCGAGGAGATTTCAAATATAGATTTTGATTGTTGAAACATTATAAAACAATCGAATTATACACTTTTTACGATAGAATTATTTAAAATTTCAAACTCGCATATCTCCGTTACTGTTGAAGATACAGAAGTGATTTTACACTCAATTTAATCAGGTCGACCTAACCTAACCTAAACTGACCTGACCTAACCTAACTTAACTTAACTTTAATTAACCTAACCAAATAGCAATAAAATAAAAACAATCTATTTGTGCCCGATTGTAGTCGTTGTCGACGAGATTTGAAATATAGATTTTGATTGTTGAAACATTATAAAACAATCGAATTTCACACATTTTTCAATATAATTATATAACATTTCAAACTCGCATATCTCCGTTACTATTGAAGATACAGAAGTGATTTTGCACTCAATGGAATCAGGTCGACGCTCTCTATTGGCTCATGGGGAAAAATGTAATCCATGTGTAATATTCATGCTTAGATACCATGGAAAAAATCCTAACAATAAATTAAACAATCTATTTATTACCTATTGTATTCGTTGTCGAGGAGATTTCAAATAGAGATTTTGATTGTTGAAACATTATAAAACAATCGAATTATACACTTTTTACGATAGAATTATATAAAATTTCAAACTCGCATATCTCCGTTACTCTTGAAGATACAGAAGTGATTTTACACTCAATTTAATCAGTTCGACCTAACCTAACCTAAACTGACCTGACCTAACCTAACTTAACTTTAATTAACCTAACCTAACCTAACCTAATAACAATAAAATAAAAACAATCTATTTGTGCCCGATTGTAGTCGTTGTCGACGAGATTTGAAATATAGATTTTGATTGTTGAAACATTATAAAACAATCGAATTTCACACATTTTACAATATAATTATATAACATTTCAAACTCGCATATCTCCGTTACTATTGAAGATACAGAAGTGATATTGCACTCAATGGAATCAGGTCGACGCTCTCTATTGGCTCATGGGGAAAAATGTAATCCATGTGTAATATTCATGCTTAGTTATCATGGAAACTCTCATAACAATAAATTAAACAATCTATTTATTACCTATTGTATTCGTTGTCGAGGAGATTTCAAATATAGATTTTGATTGTTGAAACATTATAAAACAATCGAATTATACACTTTTTACGATAGAATTATATAAAATTTCAAACTCGCATATCTACGTTACTGTTGAAGATACAGAAGTGATTTTACACTCAATTTAATCAGGTCGACCTAACCTAACCTAAACTGACCTGACCTAACCTAACTTAACTTAACTTTAATTAACCTAACCAAATAGCAATAAAATAAAAACAATCTATTTGTGCCCGATTGTAGTCGTTGTCGACGAGATTTGAAATATAGATTTTGATTGTTGAAACATTATAAAACAATCGAATTTCACACATTTTTCAATATAATTATATAACATTTCAAACTCGCATATCTCCGTTACTATTGAAGATACAGAAGTGATTTTGCACTCAATGGAATCAGGTCGACGCTCTCTATTGGATCATGGGGAAAAATGTAATCCATGTGTAATATTCATGCTTAGTTATCATGGAAACTCTCATAACAATAAATTAAACAATCTATTTATTACCTATTGTATTCGTTGTCGAGGAGATTTCAAATATAGATTTTGATTGTTGAAACATTATAAAACAATCGAATTATACACTTTTTACGATAGAATTATATAAAATTTCAAACTCGCATATCTCCGTTACTCTTGAAGATACAGAAGTGATTTTACACTCAATTTAATCAGTTCGACCTAACCTAACCTAAACTGACCTGACCTAACCTAACTTAACTTTAATTAACCTAACCTAACCTAACCTAATAACAATAAAATAAAAACAATCTATTTGTGCCCGATTGTAGTCGTTGTCGACGAGATTTGAAATATAGATTTTGATTGTTGAAACATTATAAAACAATCGAATTTCACACATTTTACAATATAATTATATAACATTTCAAACTCGCATATCTCCGTTACTATTGAAGATACAGAAGTGATTTTGCACTCAATGGAATCAGGTCGACGCTCTCTATTGGATCATGGGGAAAAATGTAATCCATGTGTAATATTCATGCTTAGTTATCATGGAAACTCTCATAATAATAAATTAAACAATCTATTTATTACCTATTGTATTCGTTGTCGAGGAGATTTCAAATATAGATTTTGATTGTTGAAACATTATAAAACAATCGAATTATACACTTTTTACGATAGAATTATATAAAATTTCAAACTCGCATATCTCCGTTACTGTTGAAGATACAGAAGTGATTTTACACTCAATTTAATCAGTTCGACCTAACCTAACCTAAACTGACCTGACCTAACCTAACTTAACTTTAATTAACCTAACCTAACCTAACCTAATAACAATAAAATAAAAACAATCTATTTGTGCCCGATTGTAGTCGTTGTCGACGAGATTTGAAATATAGATTTTGATTGTTGAAACATTATAAAACAATCGAATTTCACACATTTTACAATATAATTATATAACATTTCAAACTCGCATATCTCCGTTACTATTGAAGATAAAGCAGTGATTTTGCACTCAATGGAATCAGCTCGACGCTCTCTATTGGCTCATGGGGAAAAATGTAATCCATGTGTAATATTCATGCTTAGTTATCATGGAAACTCTCATAACAATAAATTAAACAATCTATTTATTACCTATTGTATTCGTTGTCGAGGAGATTTCAAATATAGATTTTGATTGTTGAAACATTATAAAACAATCGAATTATACACTTTTTACGATAGAATTATTTAAAATTTCAAACTCGCATATCTCCGTTACTGTTGAAGATACAGAAGTGATTTTACACTCAATTTAATCAGGTCGACCTAACCTAACCTAAACTGACCTGACCTAACCTAACTTAACTTAACTTTAATTAACCTAACCAAATAGCAATAAAATAAAAACAATCTATTTGTGCCCGATTGTAGTCGTTGTCGAGGAGATTTGAAATATAGATTTTGATTGTTGAAACATTATAAAACAATCGAATTTCACACATTTTACAATATAATTATATAACATTTCAAACTCGCATATCTCCGTTACTATTGAAGATACAGAAGTGATTTTGCACTCAATGGAATCAGGTCGACGCTCTCTATTGGATCATGGGGAAAAATGTAATCCATGTGTAATATTCATGCTTAGTTATCATGGAAACTCTCATAACAATAAATTAAACAATCTATTTATTACCTATTGTATTCGTTGTCGAGGAGATTTCAAATATAGATTTTGATTGTTGAAACATTATAAAACAATCGAATTTCACACATTTTACAATATAATTATATAACATTTCAAACTCGCATATCTCCGTTACTATTGAAGATACAGAAGTGATTTTGCACTCAATGGAATCAGGTCGACGCTCTCTATTGGCTCATGGGGAAAAATGTAATCCATGTGTAATATTCATGCTTAGATACCATGGAAAAAATCCTAACAATAAATTAAACAATCTATTTATTACCTATTGTATTCGTTGTCGAGGAGATTTCAAATAGAGATTTTGATTGTTGAAACATTATAAAACAATCGAATTATACACTTTTTACGATAGAATTATATAAAATTTCAAACTCGCATATCTCCGTTACTCTTGAAGATACAGAAGTGATTTTACACTCAATTTAATCAGTTCGACCTAACCTAACCTAAACTGACCTGACCTAACCTAACTTAACTTTAATTAACCTAACCTAACCTAACCTAATAACAATAAAATAAAAACAATCTATTTGTGCCCGATTGTAGTCGTTGTCGACGAGATTTGAAATATAGATTTTGATTGTTGAAACATTATAAAACAATCGAATTTCACACATTTTACAATATAATTATATAACATTTCAAACTCGCATATCTCCGTTACTATTGAAGATACAGAAGTGATTTTGCACTCAATGGAATCAGGTCGACGCTCTCTATTGGATCATGGGGAAAAATGTAATCCATGTGTAATATTCATGCTTAGTTATCATGGAAACTCTCATAATAATAAATTAAACAATCTATTTATTACCTATTGTATTCGTTGTCGAGGAGATTTCAAATATAGATTTTGATTGTTGAAACATTATAAAACAATCGAATTATACACTTTTTACGATAGAATTATATAAAATTTCAAACTCGCATATCTCCGTTACTGTTGAAGATACAGAAGTGATTTTACACTCAATTTAATAAGTTCGACCTAACCTAACCTAAACTGACCTGACCTAACCTAACTTAACTTTAATTAACCTAACCTAACCTAACCTAATAACAATAAAATAAAAACAATCTATTTGTGCCCGATTGTAGTCGTTGTCGAGGAGATTTGAAATATAGATTTTGATTGTTGAAACATTATAAAACAATCGAATTTCACACATTTTACAATATAATTATATAACATTTAAAACTCGCATATCTCCGTTACTATTGAAGATACAGAAGTGATTTTGCACTCAATGGAATCAGGTCGACGCTCTCTATTGGATCATGGGGAAAAATGTAATCCATGTGTAATATTCATGCTTAGTTATCATGGAAACTCTCATAACAATAAATTAAACAACCTATTTATTACCTATTGTATTCGTTGTCGAGGAGATTTCAAATATAGATTTTGATTGTTGAAACATTATAAAACAATCGAATTATACACTTTTTACGATAGAATTATTTAAAATTTCAAACTCGCATATCTCCGTTACTGTTGAAGATACAGAAGTGATTTTACACTCAATTTAATCAGGTCGACCTAACCTAACCTAAACTGACCTGACCTAACCTAACTTAACTTAACTTTAATTAACCTAACCAAATAGCAATAAAATAAAAACAATCTATTTGTGCCCGATTGTAGTCGTTGTCGACGAGATTTGAAATATAGATTTTGATTGTTGAAACATTATAAAACAATCGAATTTCACACATTTTACAATATAATTATATAACATTTCAAACTCGCATATCTCCGTTACTATTGAAGATAAAGAAGTGATTTTGCACTCAATGGAATCAGCTCGACGCTCTCTATTGGCTCATGGGGAAAAATGTAATCCATGTGTAATATTCATGCTTAGTTATCATGGAAACTCTCATAACAATAAATTAAACAATCTATTTATTACCTATTGTATTCGTTGTCGAGGAGATTTCAAATATAGATTTTGATTGTTGAAACATTATAAAACAATCGAATTTCACACATTTTACAATATAATTATATAACATTTCAAACTCGCATATCTCCGTTACTATTGAAGATACAGAAGTGATTTTGCACTCAATGGAATCAGGTCGACGCTCTCTATTGGCTCATGGGGAAAAATGTAATCCATGTGTAATATTCATGCTTAGATACAATGGAAAAAATCCTAACAATAAATTAAACAATCTATTTATTACCTATTGTATTCGTTGTCGAGGAGATTTCAAATAGAGATTTTGATTGTTGAAACATTATAAAACAATCGAATTATACACTTTTTACGATAGAATTATATAAAATTTCAAACTCGCATATCTCCGTTACTCTTGAAGATACAGAAGTGATTTTACACTCAATTTAATCAGTTCGACCTAACCTAACCTAAACTGACCTGACCTAACCTAACTTAACTTTAATTAACCTAACCTAACCTAACCTAATAACAATAAAATAAAAACAATCTATTTGTGCCCGATTGTAGTCGTTGTCGACGAGATTTGAAATATAGATTTTGATTGTTGAAACATTATAAAACAATCGAATTTCACACATTTTACAATATAATTATATAACATTTCAAACTCGCATATCTCCGTTACTATTGAAGATACAGAAGTGATTTTGCACTCAATGGAATCAGGTCGACGCTCTCTATTGGATCATGGGGAAAAATGTAATCCATGTGTAATATTCATGCTTAGTTATCATGGAAACTCTCATAATAATAAATTAAACAATCTATTTATTACCTATTGTATTCGTTGTCGAGGAGATTTCAAATATAGATTTTGATTGTTGAAACATTATAAAACAATCGAATTATACACTTTTTACGATAGAATTATATAAAATTTCAAACTCGCATATCTCCGTTACTGTTGAAGATACAGAAGTGATTTTACACTCAATTTAATCAGTTCGACCTAACCTAACCTAAACTGACCTGACCTAACCTAACTTAACTTTAATTAACCTAACCTAACCTAACCTAATAACAATAAAATAAAAACAATCTATTTGTGCCCGATTGTAGTCGTTGTCGACGAGATTTGAAATATAGATTTTGATTGTTGAAACATTATAAAACAATCGAATTTCACACATTTTACAATATAATTATATAACATTTCAAACTCGCATATCTCCGTTACTATTGAAGATAAAGCAGTGATTTTGCACTCAATGGAATCAGCTCGACGCTCTCTATTGGCTCATGGGGAAAAATGTAATCCATGTGTAATATTCATGCTTAGTTATCATGGAAACTCTCATAACAATAAATTAAACAATCTATTTATTACCTATTGTATTCGTTGTCGAGGAGATTTCAAATATAGATTTTGATTGTTGAAACATTATAAAACAATCGAATTATACACTTTTTACGATAGAATTATTTAAAATTTCAAACTCGCATATCTCCGTTACTGTTGAAGATACAGAAGTGATTTTACACTCAATTTAATCAGGTCGACCTAACCTAACCTAAACTGACCTGACCTAACCTAACTTAACTTAACTTTAATTAACCTAACCAAATAGCAATAAAATAAAAACAATCTATTTGTGCCCGATTGTAGTCGTTGTCGAGGAGATTTGAAATATAGATTTTGATTGTTGAAACATTATAAAACAATCGAATTTCACACATTTTACAATATAATTATATAACATTTCAAACTCGCATATCTCCGTTACTATTGAAGATACAGAAGTGATTTTGCACTCAATGGAATCAGGTCGACGCTCTCTATTGGATCATGGGGAAAAATGTAATCCATGTGTAATATTCATGCTTAGTTATCATGGAAACTCTCATAACAATAAATTAAACAATCTATTTATTACCTATTGTATTCGTTGTCGAGGAGATTTCAAATATAGATTTTGATTGTTGAAACATTATAAAACAATCGAATTTCACACATTTTACAATATAATTATATAACATTTCAAACTCGCATATCTCCGTTACTATTGAAGATACAGAAGTGATTTTGCACTCAATGGAATCAGGTCGACGCTCTCTATTGGCTCATGGGGAAAAATGTAATCCATGTGTAATATTCATGCTTAGATACCATGGAAAAAATCCTAACAATAAATTAAACAATCTATTTATTACCTATTGTATTCGTTGTCGAGGAGATTTCAAATAGAGATTTTGATTGTTGAAACATTATAAAACAATCGAATTATACACTTTTTACGATAGAATTATATAAAATTTCAAACTCGCATATCTCCGTTACTCTTGAAGATACAGAAGTGATTTTACACTCAATTTAATCAGTTCGACCTAACCTAACCTAAACTGACCTGACCTAACCTAACTTAACTTTAATTAACCTAACCTAACCTAACCTAATAACAATAAAATAAAAACAATCTATTTGTGCCCGATTGTAGTCGTTGTCGACGAGATTTGAAATATAGATTTTGATTGTTGAAACATTATAAAACAATCGAATTTCACACATTTTACAATATAATTATATAACATTTCAAACTCGCATATCTCCGTTACTATTGAAGATACAGAAGTGATTTTGCACTCAATGGAATCAGGTCGACGCTCTCTATTGGATCATGGGGAAAAATGTAATCCATGTGTAATATTCATGCTTAGTTATCATGGAAACTCTCATAATAATAAATTAAACAATCTATTTATTACCTATTGTATTCGTTGTCGAGGAGATTTCAAATATAGATTTTGATTGTTGAAACATTATAAAACAATCGAATTATACACTTTTTACGATAGAATTATATAAAATTTCAAACTCGCATATCTCCGTTACTGTTGAAGATACAGAAGTGATTTTACACTCAATTTAATAAGTTCGACCTAACCTAACCTAAACTGACCTGACCTAACCTAACTTAACTTTAATTAACCTAACCTAACCTAACCTAATAACAATAAAATAAAAACAATCTATTTGTGCCCGATTGTAGTCGTTGTCGAGGAGATTTGAAATATAGATTTTGATTGTTGAAACATTATAAAACAATCGAATTTCACACATTTTACAATATAATTATATAACATTTAAAACTCGCATATCTCCGTTACTATTGAAGATACAGAAGTGATTTTGCACTCAATGGAATCAGGTCGACGCTCTCTATTGGATCATGGGGAAAAATGTAATCCATGTGTAATATTCATGCTTAGTTATCATGGAAACTCTCATAACAATAAATTAAACAACCTATTTATTACCTATTGTATTCGTTGTCGAGGAGATTTCAAATATAGATTTTGATTGTTGAAACATTATAAAACAATCGAATTATACACTTTTTACGATAGAATTATTTAAAATTTCAAACTCGCATATCTCCGTTACTGTTGAAGATACAGAAGTGATTTTACACTCAATTTAATCAGGTCGACCTAACCTAACCTAAACTGACCTGACCTAACCTAACTTAACTTAACTTTAATTAACCTAACCAAATAGCAATAAAATAAAAACAATCTATTTGTGCCCGATTGTAGTCGTTGTCGACGAGATTTGAAATATAGATTTTGATTGTTGAAACATTATAAAACAATCGAATTTCACACATTTTACAATATAATTATATAACATTTCAAACTCGCATATCTCCGTTACTATTGAAGATAAAGAAGTGATTTTGCACTCAATGGAATCAGCTCGACGCTCTCTATTGGCTCATGGGGAAAAATGTAATCCATGTGTAATATTCATGCTTAGTTATCATGGAAACTCTCATAACAATAAATTAAACAATCTATTTATTACCTATTGTATTCGTTGTCGAGGAGATTTCAAATATAGATTTTGATTGTTGAAACATTATAAAACAATCGAATTTCACACATTTTACAATATAATTATATAACATTTCAAACTCGCATATCTCCGTTACTATTGAAGATACAGAAGTGATTTTGCACTCAATGGAATCAGGTCGACGCTCTCTATTGGCTCATGGGGAAAAATGTAATCCATGTGTAATATTCATGCTTAGATACAATGGAAAAAATCCTAACAATAAATTAAACAATCTATTTATTACCTATTGTATTCGTTGTCGAGGAGATTTCAAATAGAGATTTTGATTGTTGAAACATTATAAAACAATCGAATTATACACTTTTTACGATAGAATTATATAAAATTTCAAACTCGCATATCTCCGTTACTCTTGAAGATACAGAAGTGATTTTACACTCAATTTAATCAGTTCGACCTAACCTAACCTAAACTGACCTGACCTAACCTAACTTAACTTTAATTAACCTAACCTAACCTAACCTAATAACAATAAAATAAAAACAATCTATTTGTGCCCGATTGTAGTCGTTGTCGACGAGATTTGAAATATAGATTTTGATTGTTGAAACATTATAAAACAATCGAATTTCACACATTTTACAATATAATTATATAACATTTCAAACTCGCATATCTCCGTTACTATTGAAGATACAGAAGTGATTTTGCACTCAATGGAATCAGGTCGACGCTCTCTATTGGATCATGGGGAAAAATGTAATCCATGTGTAATATTCATGCTTAGTTATCATGGAAACTCTCATAATAATAAATTAAACAATCTATTTATTACCTATTGTATTCGTTGTCGAGGAGATTTCAAATATAGATTTTGATTGTTGAAACATTATAAAACAATCGAATTATACACTTTTTACGATAGAATTATATAAAATTTCAAACTCGCATATCTCCGTTACTGTTGAAGATACAGAAGTGATTTTACACTCAATTTAATCAGGTCGACCTAACCTAACCTAAACTGACCTGACCTAACCTAACTTAACTTAACTTTAATTAACCTAACCAAATAGCAATAAAATAAAAACAATCTATTAGTGCCCGATTGTAGTCGTTGTCGACGAGATTTGAAATATAGATTTTGATTGTTGAAACATTATAAAACAATCGAATTTCACACATTTTTCAATATAATTATATAACATTTCAAACTCGCATATCTCCGTTACTATTGAAGATACAGAAGTGATTTTGCACTCAATGGAATCAGGTCGACGCTCTCTATTGGCTCATGGGGAAAAATGTAATCCATGTGTAATATTCATGCTTAGATACCATGGAAAAAATCCTAACAATAAATTAAACAATCTATTTATTACCTATTGTATTCGTTGTCGAGGAGATTTCAAATAGAGATTTTGATTGTTGAAACATTATAAAACAATCGAATTATACACTTTTTACGATAGAATTATATAAAATTTCAAACTCGCATATCTCCGTTACTCTTGAAGATACAGAAGTGATTTTACACTCAATTTAATCAGTTCGACCTAACCTAACCTAAACTGACCTGACCTAACCTAACTTAACTTTAATTAACCTAACCTAACCTAACCTAATAACAATAAAATAAAAACAATCTATTTGTGCCCGATTGTAGTCGTTGTCGACGAGATTTGAAATATAGATTTTGATTGTTGAAACATTATAAAACAATCGAATTTCACACATTTTACAATATAATTATATAACATTTCAAACTCGCATATCTCCGTTACTATTGAAGATACAGAAGTGATATTGCACTCAATGGAATCAGGTCGACGCTCTCTATTGGCTCATGGGGAAAAATGTAATCCATGTGTAATATTCATGCTTAGTTATCATGGAAACTCTCATAACAATAAATTAAACAATCTATTTATTACCTATTGTATTCGTTGTCGAGGAGATTTCAAATATAGATTTTGATTGTTGAAACATTATAAAACAATCGAATTATACACTTTTTACGATAGAATTATATAAAATTTCAAACTCGCATATCTACGTTACTGTTGAAGATACAGAAGTGATTTTACACTCAATTTAATCAGGTCGACCTAACCTAACCTAAACTGACCTGACCTAACCTAACTTAACTTAACTTTAATTAACCTAACCAAATAGCAATAAAATAAAAACAATCTATTTGTGCCCGATTGTAGTCGTTGTCGACGAGATTTGAAATATAGATTTTGATTGTTGAAACATTATAAAACAATCGAATTTCACACATTTTTCAATATAATTATATAACATTTCAAACTCGCATATCTCCGTTACTATTGAAGATACAGAAGTGATTTTGCACTCAATGGAATCAGGTCGACGCTCTCTATTGGATCATGGGGAAAAATGTAATCCATGTGTAATATTCATGCTTAGTTATCATGGAAACTCTCATAACAATAAATTAAACAATCTATTTATTACCTATTGTATTCGTTGTCGAGGAGATTTCAAATATAGATTTTGATTGTTGAAACATTATAAAACAATCGAATTATACACTTTTTACGATAGAATTATATAAAATTTCAAACTCGCATATCTCCGTTACTCTTGAAGATACAGAAGTGATTTTACACTCAATTTAATCAGTTCGACCTAACCTAACCTAAACTGACCTGACCTAACCTAACTTAACTTTAATTAACCTAACCTAACCTAACCTAATAACAATAAAATAAAAACAATCTATTTGTGCCCGATTGTAGTCGTTGTCGACGAGATTTGAAATATAGATTTTGATTGTTGAAACATTATAAAACAATCGAATTTCACACATTTTACAATATAATTATATAACATTTCAAACTCGCATATCTCCGTTACTATTGAAGATACAGAAGTGATTTTGCACTCAATGGAATCAGGTCGACGCTCTCTATTGGATCATGGGGAAAAATGTAATCCATGTGTAATATTCATGCTTAGTTATCATGGAAACTCTCATAATAATAAATTAAACAATCTATTTATTACCTATTGTATTCGTTGTCGAGGAGATTTCAAATATAGATTTTGATTGTTGAAACATTATAAAACAATCGAATTATACACTTTTTACGATAGAATTATATAAAATTTCAAACTCGCATATCTCCGTTACTGTTGAAGATACAGAAGTGATTTTACACTCAATTTAATCAGTTCGACCTAACCTAACCTAAACTGACCTGACCTAACCTAACTTAACTTTAATTAACCTAACCTAACCTAACCTAATAACAATAAAATAAAAACAATCTATTTGTGCCCGATTGTAGTCGTTGTCGACGAGATTTGAAATATAGATTTTGATTGTTGAAACATTATAAAACAATCGAATTTCACACATTTTACAATATAATTATATAACATTTCAAACTCGCATATCTCCGTTACTATTGAAGATAAAGCAGTGATTTTGCACTCAATGGAATCAGCTCGACGCTCTCTATTGGCTCATGGGGAAAAATGTAATCCATGTGTAATATTCATGCTTAGTTATCATGGAAACTCTCATAACAATAAATTAAACAATCTATTTATTACCTATAGTATTCGTTGTCGAGGAGATTTCAAATATAGATTTTGATTGTTGAAACATTATAAAACAATCGAATTATACACTTTTTACGATAGAATTATTTAAAATTTCAAACTCGCATATCTCCGTTACTGTTGAAGATACAGAAGTGATTTTACACTCAATTTAATCAGGTCGACCTAACCTAACCTAAACTGACCTGACCTAACCTAACTTAACTTAACTTTAATTAACCTAACCAAATAGCAATAAAATAAAAACAATCTATTTGTGCCCGATTGTAGTCGTTGTCGAGGAGATTTGAAATATAGATTTTGATTGTTGAAACATTATAAATCAATCGAATTTCACACATTTTACAATATAATTATATAACATTTCAAACTCGCATATCTCCGTTACTATTGAAGATACAGAAGTGATTTTGCACTCAATGGAATCAGGTCGACGCTCTCTATTGGATCATGGGGAAAAATGTAATCCATGTGTAATATTCATGCTTAGTTATCATGGAAACTCTCATAACAATAAATTAAACAATCTATTTATTACCTATTGTATTCGTTGTCGAGGAGATTTCAAATATAGATTTTGATTGTTGAAACATTATAAAACAATCGAATTTCACACATTTTACAATATAATTATATAACATTTCAAACTCGCATATCTCCGTTACTATTGAAGATACAGAAGTGATTTTGCACTCAATGGAATCAGGTCGACGCTCTCTATTGGCTCATGGGGAAAAATGTAATCCATGTGTAATATTCATGCTTAGATACCATGGAAAAAATCCTAACAATAAATTAAACAATCTATTTATTACCTATTGTATTCGTTGTCGAGGAGATTTCAAATAGAGATTTTGATTGTTGAAACATTATAAAACAATCGAATTATACACTTTTTACGATAGAATTATATAAAATTTCAAACTCGCATATCTCCGTTACTCTTGAAGATACAGAAGTGATTTTACACTCAATTTAATCAGTTCGACCTAACCTAACCTAAACTGACCTGACCTAACCTAACTTAACTTTAATTAACCTAACCTAACCTAACCTAATAACAATAAAATAAAAACAATCTATTTGTGCCCGATTGTAGTCGTTGTCGACGAGATTTGAAATATAGATTTTGATTGTTGAAACATTATAAAACAATCGAATTTCACACATTTTACAATATAATTATATAACATTTCAAACTCGCATATCTCCGTTACTATTGAAGATACAGAAGTGATTTTGCACTCAATGGAATCAGGTCGACGCTCTCTATTGGATCATGGGGAAAAATGTAATCCATGTGTAATATTCATGCTTAGTTATCATGGAAACTCTCATAACAATTAATTAAACAATCTATTTATTACCTATTGTATTCGTTGTCGAGGAGATTTCAAATATAGATTTTGATTGTTGAAACATTATAAAACAATCGAATTTCACACATTTTACAATATAATTATATAACATTTCAAACTCGCATATCTCCGTTACTATTGAAGATACAGAAGTGATTTTGCACTCAATGGAATCAGGTCGACGCTCTCTATTGGCTCATGGGGAAAAATGTAATCCATGTGTAATATTCATGCTTAGATACCATGGAAAAAATCCTAACAATAAATTAAACAATCTATTTATTACCTATTGTATTCGTTGTCGAGGAGATTTCAAATAGAGATTTTGATTGTTGAAACATTATAAAACAATCGAATTATACACTTTTTACGATAGAATTATATAAAATTTCAAACTCGCATATCTCCGTTACTCTTGAAGATACAGAAGTGATTTTACACTCAATTTAATCAGTTCGACCTAACCTAACCTAAACTGACCTGACCTAACCTAACTTAACTTTAATTAACCTAACCTAACCTAACCTAATAACAATAAAATAAAAACAATCTATTTGTGCCCGATTGTAGTCGTTGTCGACGAGATTTGAAATATAGATTTTGATTGTTGAAACATTATAAAACAATCGAATTTCACACATTTTACAATATAATTATATAACATTTCAAACTCGCATATCTCCGTTACTATTGAAGATACAGAAGTGATTTTGCACTCAATGGAATCAGGTCGACGCTCTCTATTGGATCATGGGGAAAAATGTAATCCATGTGTAATATTCATGCTTAGTTATCATGGAAACTCTCATAATAATAAATTAAACAATCTATTTATTACCTATTGTATTCGTTGTCGAGGAGATTTCAAATATAGATTTTGATTGTTGAAACATTATAAAACAATCGAATTATACACTTTTTACGATAGAATTATATAAAATTTCAAACTCGCATATCTCCGTTACTGTTGAAGATACAGAAGTGATTTTACACTCAATTTAATAAGTTCGACCTAACCTAACCTAAACTGACCTGACCTAACCTAACTTAACTTTAATTAACCTAACCTAACCTAACCTAATAACAATAAAATAAAAACAATCTATTTGTGCCCGATTGTAGTCGTTGTCGAGGAGATTTGAAATATAGATTTTGATTGTTGAAACATTATAAAACAATCGAATTTCACACATTTTACAATATAATTATATAACATTTCAAACTCGCATATCTCCGTTACTATTGAAGATACAGAAGTGATTTTGCACTCAATGGAATCAGGTCGACGCTCTCTATTGGATCATGGGGAAAAATGTAATCCATGTGTAATATTCATGCTTAGTTATCATGGAAACTCTCATAACAATAAATTAAACAACCTATTTATTACCTATTGTATTCGTTGTCGAGGAGATTTCAAATATAGATTTTGATTGTTGAAACATTATAAAACAATCGAATTATACACTTTTTACGATAGAATTATTTAAAATTTCAAACTCGCATATCTCCGTTACTGTTGAAGATACAGAAGTGATTTTACACTCAATTTAATCAGGTCGACCTAACCTAACCTAAACTGACCTGACCTAACCTAACTTAACTTAACTTTAATTAACCTAACCAAATAGCAATAAAATAAAAACAATCTATTTGTGCCCGATTGTAGTCGTTGTCGACGAGATTTGAAATATAGATTTTGATTGTTGAAACATTATAAAACAATCGAATTTCACACATTTTACAATATAATTATATAACATTTCAAACTCGCATATCTCCGTTACTATTGAAGATAAAGAAGTGATTTTGCACTCAATGGAATCAGCTCGACGCTCTCTATTGGCTCATGGGGAAAAATGTAATCCATGTGTAATATTCATGCTTAGTTATCATGGAAACTCTCATAACAATAAATTAAACAATCTATTTATTACCTATTGTATTCGTTGTCGAGGAGATTTCAAATATAGATTTTGATTGTTGAAACATTATAAAACAATCGAATTTCACACATTTTACAATATAATTATATAACATTTCAAACTCGCATATCTCCGTTACTATTGAAGATACAGAAGTGATTTTGCACTCAATGGAATCAGGTCGACGCTCTCTATTGGCTCATGGGGAAAAATGTAATCCATGTGTAATATTCATGCTTAGATACCATGGAAAAAATCCTAACAATAAATTAAACAATCTATTTATTACCTATTGTATTCGTTGTCGAGGAGATTTCAAATAGAGATTTTGATTGTTGAAACATTATAAAACAATCGAATTATACACTTTTTACGATAGAATTATATAAAATTTCAAACTCGCATATCTCCGTTACTCTTGAAGATACAGAAGTGATTTTACACTCAATTTAATCAGTTCGACCTAACCTAACCTAAACTGACCTGACCTAACCTAACTTAACTTTAATTAACCTAACCTAACCTAACCTAATAACAATAAAATAAAAACAATCTATTTGTGCCCGATTGTAGTCGTTGTCGACGAGATTTGAAATATAGATTTTGATTGTTGAAACATTATAAAACAATCGAATTTCACACATTTTACAATATAATTATATAACATTTCAAACTCGCATATCTCCGTTACTATTGAAGATACAGAAGTGATTTTGCACTCAATGGAATCAGGTCGACGCTCTCTATTGGATCATGGGGAAAAATGTAATCCATGTGTAATATTCATGCTTAGTTATCATGGAAACTCTCATAATAATAAATTAAACAATCTATTTATTACCTATTGTATTCGTTGTCGAGGAGATTTCAAATATAGATTTTGATTGTTGAAACATTATAAAACAATCGAATTATACACTTTTTACGATAGAATTATATAAAATTTCAAACTCGCATATCTCCGTTACTGTTGAAGATACAGAAGTGATTTTACACTCAATTTAATCAGGTCGACCTAACCTAACCTAAACTGACCTGACCTAACCTAACTTAACTTAACTTTAATTAACCTAACCAAATAGCAATAAAATAAAAACAATCTATTTGTGCCCGATTGTAGTCGTTGTCGACGAGATTTGAAATATAGATTTTGATTGTTGAAACATTATAAAACAATCGAATTTCACACATTTTTCAATATAATTATATAACATTTCAAACTCGCATATCTCCGTTACTATTGAAGATACAGAAGTGATTTTGCACTCAATGGAATCAGGTCGACGCTCTCTATTGGCTCATGGGGAAAAATGTAATCCATGTGTAATATTCATGCTTAGATACCATGGAAAAAATCCTAACAATAAATTAAACAATCTATTTATTACCTATTGTATTCGTTGTCGAGGAGATTTCAAATAGAGATTTTGATTGTTGAAACATTATAAAACAATCGAATTATACACTTTTTACGATAGAATTATATAAAATTTCAAACTCGCATATCTCCGTTACTCTTGAAGATACAGAAGTGATTTTACACTCAATTTAATCAGTTCGACCTAACCTAACCTAAACTGACCTGACCTAACCTAACTTAACTTTAATTAACCTAACCTAACCTAACCTAATAACAATAAAATAAAAACAATCTATTTGTGCCCGATTGTAGTCGTTGTCGACGAGATTTGAAATATAGATTTTGATTGTTGAAACATTATAAAACAATCGAATTTCACACATTTTACAATATAATTATATAACATTTCAAACTCGCATATCTCCGTTACTATTGAAGATACAGAAGTGATATTGCACTCAATGGAATCAGGTCGACGCTCTCTATTGGCTCATGGGGAAAAATGTAATCCATGTGTAATATTCATGCTTAGTTATCATGGAAACTCTCATAACAATAAATTAAACAATCTATTTATTACCTATTGTATTCGTTGTCGAGGAGATTTCAAATATAGATTTTGATTGTTGAAACATTATAAAACAATCGAATTATACACTTTTTACGATAGAATTATATAAAATTTCAAACTCGCATATCTACGTTACTGTTGAAGATACAGAAGTGATTTTACACTCAATTTAATCAGGTCGACCTAACCTAACCTAAACTGACCTGACCTAACCTAACTTAACTTAACTTTAATTAACCTAACCAAATAGCAATAAAATAAAAACAATCTATTTGTGCCCGATTGTAGTCGTTGTCGACGAGATTTGAAATATAGATTTTGATTGTTGAAACATTATAAAACAATCGAATTTCACACATTTTTCAATATAATTATATAACATTTCAAACTCGCATATCTCCGTTACTATTGAAGATACAGAAGTGATTTTGCACTCAATGGAATCAGGTCGACGCTCTCTATTGGATCATGGGGAAAAATGTAATCCATGTGTAATATTCATGCTTAGTTATCATGGAAACTCTCATAACAATAAATTAAACAATCTATTTATTACCTATTGTATTCGTTGTCGAGGAGATTTCAAATATAGATTTTGATTGTTGAAACATTATAAAACAATCGAATTATACACTTTTTACGATAGAATTATATAAAATTTCAAACTCGCATATCTCCGTTACTCTTGAAGATACAGAAGTGATTTTACACTCAATTTAATCAGTTCGACCTAACCTAACCTAAACTGACCTGACCTAACCTAACTTAACTTTAATTAACCTAACCTAACCTAACCTAATAACAATAAAATAAAAACAATCTATTTGTGCCCGATTGTAGTCGTTGTCGACGAGATTTGAAATATAGATTTTGATTGTTGAAACATTATAAAACAATCGAATTTCACACATTTTACAATATAATTATATAACATTTCAAACTCGCATATCTCCGTTACTATTGAAGATACAGAAGTGATTTTGCACTCAATGGAATCAGGTCGACGCTCTCTATTGGATCATGGGGAAAAATGTAATCCATGTGTAATATTCATGCTTAGTTATCATGGAAACTCTCATAATAATAAATTAAACAATCTATTTATTACCTATTGTATTCGTTGTCGAGGAGATTTCAAATATAGATTTTGATTGTTGAAACATTATAAAACAATCGAATTATACACTTTTTACGATAGAATTATATAAAATTTCAAACTCGCATATCTCCGTTACTGTTGAAGATACAGAAGTGATTTTACACTCAATTTAATCAGGTCGACCTAACCTAACCTAAACTGACCTGACCTAACCTAACTTAACTTAACTTTAATTAACCTAACCAAATAGCAATAAAATAAAAACAATCTATTTGTGCCCGATTGTAGTCGTTGTCGACGAGATTTGAAATATAGATTTTGATTGTTGAAACATTATAAAACAATCGAATTTCACACATTTTTCAATATAATTATATAACATTTCAAACTCGCATATCTCCGTTACTATTGAAGATACAGAAGTGATTTTGCACTCAATGGAATCAGGTCGACGCTCTCTATTGGATCATGGGGAAAAATGTAATCCATGTGTAATATTCATGCTTAGTTATCATGGAAACTCTCATAACAATAAATTAAACAATCTATTTATTACCTATTGTATTCGTTGTCGAGGAGATTTCAAATATAGATTTTGATTGTTGAAACATTATAAAACAATCGAATTTCACACATTTTACAATATAATTATATAACATTTCAAACTCGCATATCTCCGTTACTGTTGAAGATACAGAAGTGATTTTACACTCAATTTAATCAGGTCGACCTAACCTAACCTAAACTGACCTGACCTAACCTAACTTAACTTAACTTTAATTAACCTAACCAAATAGCAATAAAATAAAAACAATCTATTTGTGCCCGATTGTAGTCGTTGTCGACGAGATTTGAAATATAGATTTTGATTGTTGAAACATTATAAAACAATCGAATTTCACACATTTTACAATATAATTATATAACATTTCAAACTCGCATATCTCCGTTACTATTGAAGATAAAGAAGTGATTTTGCACTCAATGGAATCAGCTCGACGCTCTCTATTGGCTCATGGGGAAAAATGTAATCCATGTGTAATATTCATGCTTAGTTATCATGGAAACTCTCATAACAATAAATTAAACAATCTATTTATTACCTATTGTATTCGTTGTCGAGGAGATTTCAAATATAGATTTTGATTGTTGAAACATTATAAAACAATCGAATTTCACACATTTTACAATATAATTATATAACATTTCAAACTCGCATATCTCCGTTACTATTGAAGATACAGAAGTGATTTTGCACTCAATGGAATCAGCTCGACGCTCTCTATTGGCTCATGGGGAAAAATGTAATCCATGTGTAATATTCATGCTTAGATACCATGGAAAAAATCCTAACAATAAATTAAACAATCTATTTATTACCTATTGTATTCGTTGTCGAGGAGATTTCAAATAGAGATTTTGATTGTTGAAACATTATAAAACAATCGAATTATACACTTTTTACGATAGAATTATATAAAATTTCAAACTCGCATATCTCCGTTACTCTTGAAGATACAGAAGTGATTTTACACTCAATTTAATCAGTTCGACCTAACCTAACCTAAACTGACCTGACCTAACCTAACTTAACTTTAATTAACCTAACCTAACCTAACCTAATAACAATAAAATAAAAACAATCTATTTGTGCCCGATTGTAGTCGTTGTCGACGAGATTTGAAATATAGATTTTGATTGTTGAAACATTATAAAACAATCGAATTTCACACATTTTACAATATAATTATATAACATTTCAAACTCGCATATCTCCGTTACTATTGAAGATACAGAAGTGATTTTGCACTCAATGGAATCAGGTCGACGCTCTCTATTGGATCATGGGGAAAAATGTAATCCATGTGTAATATTCATGCTTAGTTATCATGGAAACTCTCATAATAATAAATTAAACAATCTATTTATTACCTATTGTATTCGTTGTCGAGGAGATTTCAAATATAGATTTTGATTGTTGAAACATTATAAAACAATCGAATTATACACTTTTTACGATAGAATTATATAAAATTTCAAACTCGCATATCTCCGTTACTGTTGAAGATACAGAAGTGATTTTACACTCAATTTAATCAGTTCGACCTAACCTAACCTAAACTGACCTGACCTAACCTAACTTAACTTAACTTTAATTAACCTAACCAAATAGCAATAAAATAAAAACAATCTATTTGTGCCCGATTGTAGTCGTTGTCGACGAGATTTGAAATATAGATTTTGATTGTTGAAACATTATAAAACAATCGAATTTCACACATTTTTCAATATAATTATATAACATTTCAAACTCGCATATCTCCGTTACTATTGAAGATACAGAAGTGATTTTGCACTCAATGGAATCAGGTCGACGCTCTCTATTGGATCATGGGGAAAAATGTAATCCATGTGTAATATTCATGCTTAGTTATCATGGAAACTCTCATAACAATAAATTAAACAATCTATTTATTACCTATTGTATTCGTTGTCGAGGAGATTTCAAATATAGATTTTGATTGTTGAAACATTATAAAACAATCGAATTATACACTTTTTACGATAGAATTATATAAAATTTCAAACTCGCATATCTCCGTTACTCTTGAAGATACAGAAGTGATTTTACACTCAATTTAATCAGTTCGACCTAACCTAACCTAAACTGACCTGACCTAACCTAACTTAACTTTAATTAACCTAACCTAACCTAACCTAATAACAATAAAATAAAAACAATCTATTTGTGCCCGATTGTAGTCGTTGTCGACGAGATTTGAAATATAGATTTTGATTGTTGAAACATTATAAAACAATCGAATTTCACACATTTTACAATATAATTATATAACATTTCAAACTCGCATATCTCCGTTACTATTGAAGATACAGAAGTGATTTTGCACTCAATGGAATCAGGTCGACGCTCTCTATTGGATCATGGGGAAAAATGTAATCCATGTGTAATATTCATGCTTAGTTATCATGGAAACTCTCATAATAATAAATTAAACAATCTATTTATTACCTATTGTATTCGTTGTCGAGGAGATTTCAAATATAGATTTTGATTGTTGAAACATTATAAAACAATCGAATTATACACTTTTTACGATAGAATTATATAAAATTTCAAACTCGCATATCTCCGTTACTGTTGAAGATACAGAAGTGATTTTACACTCAATTTAATCAGGTCGACCTAACCTAACCTAAACTGACCTGACCTAACCTAACTTAACTTAACTTTAATTAACCTAACCAAATAGCAATAAAATAAAAACAATCTATTTGTGCCCGATTGTAGTCGTTGTCGACGAGATTTGAAATATAGATTTTGATTGTTGAAACATTATAAAACAATCGAATTTCACACATTTTTCAATATAATTATATAACATTTCAAACTCGCATATCTCCGTTACTATTGAAGATACAGAAGTGATTTTGCACTCAATGGAATCAGGTCGACGCTCTCTATTGGATCATGGGGAAAAATGTAATCCATGTGTAATATTCATGCTTAGTTATCATGGAAACTCTCATAACAATAAATTAAACAATCTATTTATTACCTATTGTATTCGTTGTCGAGGAGATTTCAAATATAGATTTTGATTGTTGAAACATTATAAAACAATCGAATTTCACACATTTTACAATATAATTATATAACATTTCAAACTCGCATATCTCCGTTACTGTTGAAGATACAGAAGTGATTTTACACTCAATTTAATCAGGTCGACCTAACCTAACCTAAACTGACCTGACCTAACCTAACTTAACTTAACTTTAATTAACCTAACCAAATAGCAATAAAATAAAAACAATCTATTTGTGCCCGATTGTAGTCGTTGTCGACGAGATTTGAAATATAGATTTTGATTGTTGAAACATTATAAAACAATCGAATTTCACACATTTTACAATATAATTATATAACATTTCAAACTCGCATATCTCCGTTACTATTGAAGATAAAGAAGTGATTTTGCACTCAATGGAATCAGCTCGACGCTCTCTATTGGCTCATGGGGAAAAATGTAATCCATGTGTAATATTCATGCTTAGTTATCATGGAAACTCTCATAACAATAAATTAAACAATCTATTTATTACCTATTGTATTCGTTGTCGAGGAGATTTCAAATATAGATTTTGATTGTTGAAACATTATAAAACAATCGAATTTCACACATTTTACAATATAATTATATAACATTTCAAACTCGCATATCTCCGTTACTATTGAAGATACAGAAGTGATTTTGCACTCAATGGAATCAGGTCGACGCTCTCTATTGGCTCATGGGGAAAAATGTAATCCATGTGTAATATTCATGCTTAGATACCATGGAAAAAATCCTAACAATAAATTAAACAATCTATTTATTACCTATTGTATTCGTTGTCGAGGAGATTTCAAATAGAGATTTTGATTGTTGAAACATTATAAAACAATCGAATTATACACTTTTTACGATAGAATTATATAAAATTTCAAACTCGCATATCTCCGTTACTCTTGAAGATACAGAAGTGATTTTACACTCAATTTAATCAGTTCGACCTAACCTAACCTAAACTGACCTGACCTAACCTAACTTAACTTTAATTAACCTAACCTAACCTAACCTAATAACAATAAAATAAAAACAATCTATTTGTGCCCGATTGTAGTCGTTGTCGACGAGATTTGAAATATAGATTTTGATTGTTGAAACATTATAAAACAATCGAATTTCACACATTTTACAATATAATTATATAACATTTCAAACTCGCATATCTCCGTTACTATTGAAGATACAGAAGTGATTTTGCACTCAATGGAATCAGGTCGACGCTCTCTATTGGATCATGGGGAAAAATGTAATCCATGTGTAATATTCATGCTTAGTTATCATGGAAACTCTCATAATAATAAATTAAACAATCTATTTATTACCTATTGTATTCGTTGTCGAGGAGATTTCAAATATAGATTTTGATTGTTGAAACATTATAAAACAATCGAATTATACACTTTTTACGATAGAATTATATAAAATTTCAAACTCGCATATCTCCGTTACTGTTGAAGATACAGAAGTGATTTTACACTCAATTTAATCAGGTCGACCTAACCTAACCTAAACTGACCTGACCTAACCTAACTTAACTTAACTTTAATTAACCTAACCAAATAGCAATAAAATAAAAACAATCTATTTGTGCCCGATTGTAGTCGTTGTCGACGAGATTTGAAATATAGATTTTGATTGTTGAAACATTATAAAACAATCGAATTTCACACATTTTTCAATATAATTATATAACATTTCAAACTCGCATATCTCCGTTACTATTGAAGATACAGAAGTGATTTTGCACTCAATGGAATCAGGTCGACGCTCTCTATTGGCTCATGGGGAAAAATGTAATCCATGTGTAATATTCATGCTTAGATACCATGGAAAAAATCCTAACAATAAATTAAACAATCTATTTATTACCTATTGTATTCGTTGTCGAGGAGATTTCAAATAGAGATTTTGATTGTTGAAACATTATAAAACAATCGAATTATACACTTTTTACGATAGAATTATATAAAATTTCAAACTCGCATATCTCCGTTACTCTTGAAGATACAGAAGTGATTTTACACTCAATTTAATCAGTTCGACCTAACCTAACCTAAACTGACCTGACCTAACCTAACTTAACTTTAATTAACCTAACCTAACCTAACCTAATAACAATAAAATAAAAACAATCTATTTGTGCCCGATTGTAGTCGTTGTCGACGAGATTTGAAATATAGATTTTGATTGTTGAAACATTATAAAACAATCGAATTTCACACATTTTACAATATAATTATATAACATTTCAAACTCGCATATCTCCGTTACTATTGAAGATACAGAAGTGATATTGCACTCAATGGAATCAGGTCGACGCTCTCTATTGGCTCATGGGGAAAAATGTAATCCATGTGTAATATTCATGCTTAGTTATCATGGAAACTCTCATAACAATAAATTAAACAATCTATTTATTACCTATTGTATTCGTTGTCGAGGAGATTTCAAATATAGATTTTGATTGTTGAAACATTATAAAACAATCGAATTATACACTTTTTACGATAGAATTATATAAAATTTCAAACTCGCATATCTACGTTACTGTTGAAGATACAGAAGTGATTTTACACTCAATTTAATCAGGTCGACCTAACCTAACCTAAACTGACCTGACCTAACCTAACTTAACTTAACTTTAATTAACCTAACCAAATAGCAATAAAATAAAAACAATCTATTTGTGCCCGATTGTAGTCGTTGTCGACGAGATTTGAAATATAGATTTTGATTGTTGAAACATTATAAAACAATCGAATTTCACACATTTTTCAATATAATTATATAACATTTCAAACTCGCATATCTCCGTTACTATTGAAGATACAGAAGTGATTTTGCACTCAATGGAATCAGGTCGACGCTCTCTATTGGATCATGGGGAAAAATGTAATCCATGTGTAATATTCATGCTTAGTTATCATGGAAACTCTCATAACAATAAATTAAACAATCTATTTATTACCTATTGTATTCGTTGTCGAGGAGATTTCAAATATAGATTTTGATTGTTGAAACATTATAAAACAATCGAATTATACACTTTTTACGATAGAATTATATAAAATTTCAAACTCGCATATCTCCGTTACTCTTGAAGATACAGAAGTGATTTTACACTCAATTTAATCAGTTCGACCTAACCTAACCTAAACTGACCTGACCTAACCTAACTTAACTTTAATTAACCTAACCTAACCTAACCTAATAACAATAAAATAAAAACAATCTATTTGTGCCCGATTGTAGTCGTTGTCGACGAGATTTGAAATATAGATTTTGATTGTTGAAACATTATAAAACAATCGAATTTCACACATTTTACAATATAATTATATAACATTTCAAACTCGCATATCTCCGTTACTATTGAAGATACAGAAGTGATTTTGCACTCAATGGAATCAGGTCGACGCTCTCTATTGGATCATGGGGAAAAATGTAATCCATGTGTAATATTCATGCTTAGTTATCATGGAAACTCTCATAATAATAAATTAAACAATCTATTTATTACCTATTGTATTCGTTGTCGAGGAGATTTCAAATATAGATTTTGATTGTTGAAACATTATAAAACAATCGAATTATACACTTTTTACGATAGAATTATATAAAATTTCAAACTCGCATATCTCCGTTACTGTTGAAGATACAGAAGTGATTTTACACTCAATTTAATCAGTTCGACCTAACCTAACCTAAACTGACCTGACCTAACCTAACTTAACTTAACTTTAATTAACCTAACCAAATAGCAATAAAATAAAAACAATCTATTTGTGCCCGATTGTAGTCGTTGTCGACGAGATTTGAAATATAGATTTTGATTGTTGAAACATTATAAAACAATCGAATTTCACACATTTTTCAATATAATTATATAACATTTCAAACTCGCATATCTCCGTTACTATTGAAGATACAGAAGTGATTTTGCACTCAATGGAATCAGGTCGACGCTCTCTATTGGATCATGGGGAAAAATGTAATCCATGTGTAATATTCATGCTTAGTTATCATGGAAACTCTCATAACAATAAATTAAACAATCTATTTATTACCTATTGTATTCGTTGTCGAGGAGATTTCAAATATAGATTTTGATTGTTGAAACATTATAAAACAATCGAATTATACACTTTTTACGATAGAATTATATAAAATTTCAAACTCGCATATCTCCGTTACTCTTGAAGATACAGAAGTGATTTTACACTCAATTTAATCAGTTCGACCTAACCTAACCTAAACTGACCTGACCTAACCTAACTTAACTTTAATTAACCTAACCTAACCTAACCTAATGACAATAAAATAAAAACAATCTATTTGTGCCCGATTGTAGTCGTTGTCGACGAGATTTGAAATATAGATTTTGATTGTTGAAACATTATAAAACAATCGAATTTCACACATTTTACAATATAATTATATAACATTTCAAACTCGCATATCTCCGTTACTATTGAAGATACAGAAGTGATTTTGCACTCAATGGAATCAGGTCGACGCTCTCTATTGGATCATGGGGAAAAATGTAATCCATGTGTAATATTCATGCTTAGTTATCATGGAAACTCTCATAATAATAAATTAAACAATCTATTTATTACCTATTGTATTCGTTGTCGAGGAGATTTCAAATATAGATTTTGATTGTTGAAACATTATAAAACAATCGAATTATACACTTTTTACGATAGAATTATATAAAATTTCAAACTCGCATATCTCCGTTACTGTTGAAGATACAGAAGTGATTTTACACTCAATTTAATCAGGTCGACCTAACCTAACCTAAACTGACCTGACCTAACCTAACTTAACTTAACTTTAATTAACCTAACCAAATAGCAATAAAATAAAAACAATCTATTTGTGCCCGATTGTAGTCGTTGTCGACGAGATTTGAAATATAGATTTTGATTGTTGAAACATTATAAAACAATCGAATTTCACACATTTTTCAATATAATTATATAACATTTCAAACTCGCATATCTCCGTTACTATTGAAGATACAGAAGTGATTTTGCACTCAATGGAATCAGGTCGACGCTCTCTATTGGATCATGGGGAAAAATGTAATCCATGTGTAATATTCATGCTTAGTTATCATGGAAACTCTCATAACAATAAATTAAACAATCTATTTATTACCTATTGTATTCGTTGTCGAGGAGATTTCAAATATAGATTTTGATTGTTGAAACATTATAAAACAATCGAATTTCACACATTTTACAATATAATTATATAACATTTCAAACTCGCATATCTCCGTTACTATTGAAGATACAGAAGTGATTTTGCACTCAATGGAATCAGGTCGACGCTCTCTATTGGCTCATGGGGAAAAATGTAATCCATGTGTAATATTCATGCTTAGATACCATGGAAAAAATCCTAACAATAAATTAAACAATCTATTTATTACCTATTGTATTCGTTGTCGAGGAGATTTCAAATAGAGATTTTGATTGTTGAAACATTATAAAACAATCGAATTATACACTTTTTACGATAGAATTATATAAAATTTCAAACTCGCATATCTCCGTTACTCTTGAAGATACAGAAGTGATTTTACACTCAATTTAATCAGTTCGACCTAACCTAACCTAAACTGACCTGACCTAACCTAACTTAACTTTAATTAACCTAACCTAACCTAACCTAATAACAATAAAATAAAAGCAATCTATTTGTGCCCGATTGTAGTCGTTGTCGACGAGATTTGAAATATAGATTTTGATTGTTGAAACATTATAAAACAATCGAATTTCACACATTTTACAATATAATTATATAACATTTCAAACTCGCATATCTCCGTTACTATTGAAGATACAGAAGTGATTTTGCACTCAATGGAATCAGGTCGACGCTCTCTATTGGCTCATGGGGAAAAATGTAATCCATGTGTAATATTCATGCTTAGTTATCATGGAAACTCTCATAACAATAAATTAAACAATCTATTTATTACCTATTGTATTCGTTGTCGAGGAGATTTCAAATATAGATTTTGATTGTTGAAACATTATAAAACAATCGAATTATACACTTTTTACGATAGAATTATATAAAATTTCAAACTCGCATATCTACGTTACTGTTGAAGATACAGAAGTGATTTTACACTCAATTTAATCAGGTCGACCTAACCTAACCTAAACTGACCTGACCTAACCTAACTTAACTTAACTTTAATTAACCTAACCAAATAGCAATAAAATAAAAACAATCTATTTGTGCCCGATTGTAGTCGTTGTCGACGAGATTTGAAATATAGATTTTGATTGTTGAAACATTATAAAACAATCGAATTTCACACATTTTTCAATATAATTATATAACATTTCAAACTCGCATATCTCCGTTACTATTGAAGATACAGAAGTGATTTTGCACTCAATGGAATCAGGTCGACGCTCTCTATTGGATCATGGGGAAAAATGTAATCCATGTGTAATATTCATGCTTAGTTATCATGGAAACTCTCATAACAATAAATTAAACAATCTATTTATTACCTATTGTATTCGTTGTCGAGGAGATTTCAAATATAGATTTTGATTGTTGAAACATTATAAAACAATCGAATTATACACTTTTTACGATAGAATTATATAAAATTTCAAACTCGCATATCTACGTTACTGTTGAAGATACAGAAGTGATTTTACACTCAATTTAATCAGGTCGACCTAACCTAACCTAAACTGACCTGACCTAACCTAACTTAACTTAACTTTAATTAACCTAACCAAATAGCAATAAAATAAAAACAATCTATTTGTGCCCGATTGTAGTCGTTGTCGACGAGATTTGAAATATAGATTTTGATTGTTGAAACATTATAAAACAATCGAATTTCACACATTTTTCAATATAATTATATAACATTTCAAACTCGCATATCTCCGTTACTATTGAAGATACAGAAGTGATTTTGCACTCAATGGAATCAGGTCGACGCTCTCTATTGGATCATGGGGAAAAATGTAATCCATGTGTAATATTCATGCTTAGTTATCATGGAAACTCTCATAACAATAAATTAAACAATCTATTTATTACCTATTGTATTCGTTGTCGAGGAGATTTCAAATATAGATTTTGATTGTTGAAACATTATAAAACAATCGAATTTCACACATTTTACAATATAATTATATAACATTTCAAACTCGCATATCTCCGTTACTATTGAAGATACAGAAGTGATTTTGCACTCAATGGAATCAGGTCGACGCTCTCTATTGGCTCATGGGGAAAAATGTAATCCATGTGTAATATTCATGCTTAGATACCATGGAAAAAATCCTAACAATAAATTAAACAATCTATTTATTACCTATTGTATTCGTTGTCGAGGAGATTTCAAATAGAGATTTTGATTGTTGAAACATTATAAAACAATCGAATTATACACTTTTTACGATAGAATTATATAAAATTTCAAACTCGCATATCTCCGTTACTCTTGAAGATACAGAAGTGATTTTACACTCAATTTAATCAGTTCGACCTAACCTAACCTAAACTGACCTGACCTAACCTAACTTAACTTTAATTAACCTAACCTAACCTAACCTAATAACAATAAAATAAAAGCAATCTATTTGTGCCCGATTGTAGTCGTTGTCGACGAGATTTGAAATATAGATTTTGATTGTTGAAACATTATAAAACAATCGAATTTCACACATTTTACAATATAATTATATAACATTTCAAACTCGCATATCTCCGTTACTATTGAAGATACAGAAGTGATTTTGCACTCAATGGAATCAGGTCGACGCTCTCTATTGGCTCATGGGGAAAAATGTAATCCATGTGTAATATTCATGCTTAGTTATCATGGAAACTCTCATAACAATAAATTAAACAATCTATTTATTACCTATTGTATTCGTTGTCGAGGAGATTTCAAATATAGATTTTGATTGTTGAAACATTATAAAACAATCGAATTATACACTTCTTACGATAGAATTATATAAAATTTCAAACTCGCATATCTACGTTACTGTTGAAGATACAGAAGTGATTTTACACTCAATTTAATCAGGTCGACCTAACCTAACCTAAACTGACCTGACCTAACCTAACTTAACTTAACTTTAATTAACCTAACCAAATAGCAATAAAATAAAAACAATCTATTTGTGCCCGATTGTAGTCGTTGTCGACGAGATTTGAAATATAGATTTTGATTGTTGAAACATTATAAAACAATCGAATTTCACACATTTTTCAATATAATTATATAACATTTCAAACTCGCATATCTCCGTTACTATTGAAGATACAGAAGTGATTTTGCACTCAATGGAATCAGGTCGACGCTCTCTATTGGATCATGGGGAAAAATGTAATCCATGTGTAATATTCATGCTTAGTTATCATGGAAACTCTCATAACAATAAATTAAACAATCTATTTATTACCTATTGTATTCGTTGTCGAGGAGATTTCAAATATAGATTTTGATTGTTGAAACATTATAAAACAATCGAATTATACACTTTTTACGATAGAATTATATAAAATTTCAAACTCGCATATCTCCGTTACTCTTGAAGATACAGAAGTGATTTTACACTCAATTTAATCAGTTCGACCTAACCTAACCTAAACTGACCTGACCTAACCTAACTTAACTTTAATTAACCTAACCTAACCTAACCTAATAACAATAAAATAAAAACAATCTATTTGTGCCCGATTGTAGTCGTTGTCGACGAGATTTGAAATATAGATTTTGATTGTTGAAACATTATAAAACAATCGAATTTCACACATTTTACAATATAATTATATAACATTTCAAACTCGCATATCTCCGTTACTATTGAAGATACAGAAGTCATTTTGCACTCAATGGAATCAGGTCGACGCTCTCTATTGGATCATGGGGAAAAATGTAATCCATGTGTAATATTCATGCTTAGTTATCATGGAAACTCTCATAATAATAAATTAAACAATCTATTTATTACCTATTGTATTCGTTGTCGAGGAGATTTCAAATATAGATTTTGATTGTTGAAACATTATAAAACAATCGAATTATACACTTTTTACGATAGAATTATATAAAATTTCAAACTCGCATATCTCCGTTACTGTTGAAGATACAGAAGTGATTTTACACTCAATTTAATCAGGTCGACCTAACCTAACCTAAACTGACCTGACCTAACCTAACTTAACTTAACTTTAATTAACCTAACCAAATAGCAATAAAATAAAAACAATCTATTTGTGCCCGATTGTAGTCGTTGTCGACGAGATTTGAAATATAGATTTTGATTGTTGAAACATTATAAAACAATCGAATTTCACACATTTTTCAATATAATTATATAACATTTCAAACTCGCATATCTCCGTTACTATTGAAGATACAGAAGTGATTTTGCACTCAATGGAATCAGGTCGACGCTCTCTATTGGATCATGGGGAAAAATGTAATCCATGTGTAATATTCATGCTTAGTTATCATGGAAACTCTCATAACAATAAATTAAACAATCTATTTATTACCTATTGTATTCGTTGTCGAGGAGATTTCAAATATAGATTTTGATTGTTGAAACATTATAAAACAATCGAATTATACACTTTTTACGATAGAATTATATAAAATTTCAAACTCGCATATCTCCGTTACTCTTGAAGATACAGAAGTGATTTTACACTCAATTTAATCAGTTCGACCTAACCTAACCTAAACTGACCTGACCTAACCTAACTTAACTTTAATTAACCTAACCTAACCTAACCTAATAACAATAAAATAAAAACAATCTATTTGTGCCCGATTGTAGTCGTTGTCGACGAGATTTGAAATATAGATTTTGATTGTTGAAACATTATAAAACAATCGAATTTCACACATTTTACAATATAATTATATAACATTTCAAACTCGCATATCTCCGTTACTATTGAAGATACAGAAGTGATTTTGCACTCAATGGAATCAGGTCGACGCTCTCTATTGGCTCATGGGGAAAAATGTAATCCATGTGTAATATTCATGCTTAGTTATCATGGAAACTCTCATAACAATAAATTAAACAATCTATTTATTACCTATTGTATTCGTTGTCGAGGAGATTTCAAATATAGATTTTGATTGTTGAAACATTATAAAACAATCGAATTATACACTTTTTACGATAGAATTATATAAAATTTCAAACTCGCATATCTACGTTACTGTTGAAGATACAGAAGTGATTTTACACTCAATTTAATCAGGTCGACCTAACCTAACCTAAACTGACCTGACCTAACCTAACTTAACTTAACTTTAATTAACCTAACCAAATAGCAATAAAATAAAAACAATCTATTTGTGCCCGATTGTAGTCGTTGTCGAGGAGATTTGAAATATAGATTTTGATTGTTGAAACATTATAAAACAATCGAATTTCACACATTTTACAATATAATTATATAACATTTCAAACTCGCTTATCTCCGTTACTATTGAAGATAAAGAAGTGATTTTGCACTCAATGGAATCAGCTCGACGCTCTCTATTGGCTCATGGGGAAAAATGTAATCCATGTGTAATATTCATGCTTACTTATCATGGAAACTCTCATAACAATAAATTAAACAATCTATTTATTACCTATTGTATTCGTTGTCGAGGAGATTTCAAATAGAGATTTTGATTGTTGAAACATTATAAAACAATCGAATTATACACTTTTTACGATAGAATTATATAAAATTTCAAACTCGCATATCTCCGTTACTCTTGAAGATACAGAAGTGATTTTACACTCAATTTAATCAGTTCGACCTAACCTAACCTAAACTGACCTGACCTAACCTAACTTAACTTTAATTAACCTAACCTAACCTAACCTAATAACAATAAAATAAAAGCAATCTATTTGTGCCCGATTGTAGTCGTTGTCGACGAGATTTGAAATATAGATTTTGATTGTTGAAACATTATAAAACAATCGAATTTCACACATTTTACAATATAATTATATAACATTTCAAACTCGCATATCTCCGTTACTATTGAAGATACAGAAGTGATTTTGCACTCAATGGAATCAGGTCGACGCTCTCTATTGGCTCATGGGGAAAAATGTAATCCATGTGTAATATTCATGCTTAGTTATCATGGAAACTCTCATAACAATAAATTAAACAATCTATTTATTACCTATTGTATTCGTTGTCGAGGAGATTTCAAATATAGATTTTGATTGTTGAAACATTATAAAACAATCGAATTATACACTTTTTACGATAGAATTATATAAAATTTCAAACTCGCATATCTACGTTACTGTTGAAGATACAGAAGTGATTTTACACTCAATTTAATCAGGTCGACCTAACCTAACCTAAACTGACCTGACCTAACCTAACTTAACTTAACTTTAATTAACCTAACCAAATAGCAATAAAATAAAAACAATCTATTTGTGCCCGATTGTAGTCGTTGTCGACGAGATTTGAAATATAGATTTTGATTGTTGAAACATTATAAAACAATCGAATTTCACACATTTTTCAATATAATTATATAACATTTCAAACTCGCATATCTCCGTTACTATTGAAGATACAGAAGTGATTTTGCACTCAATGGAATCAGGTCGACGCTCTCTATTGGATCATGGGGAAAAATGTAATCCATGTGTAATATTCATGCTTAGTTATCATGGAAACTCTCATAACAATAAATTAAACAATCTATTTATTACCTATTGTATTCGTTGTCGAGGAGATTTCAAATATAGATTTTGATTGTTGAAACATTATAAAACAATCGAATTATACACTTTTTACGATAGAATTATATAAAATTTCAAACTCGCATATCTCCGTTACTCTTGAAGATACAGAAGTGATTTTACACTCAATTTAATCAGTTCGACCTAACCTAACCTAAACTGACCTGACCTAACCTAACTTAACTTTAATTAACCTAACCTAACCTAACCTAATAACAATAAAATAAAAACAATCTATTTGTGCCCGATTGTAGTCGTTGTCGACGAGATTTGAAATATAGATTTTGATTGTTGAAACATTATAAAACAATCGAATTTCACACATTTTACAATATAATTATATAACATTTCAAACTCGCATATCTCCGTTACTATTGAAGATACAGAAGTGATTTTGCACTCAATGGAATCAGGTCGACGCTCTCTATTGGATCATGGGGAAAAATGTAATCCATGTGTAATATTCATGCTTAGTTATCATGGAAACTCTCATAATAATAAATTAAACAATCTATTTATTACCTATTGTATTCGTTGTCGAGGAGATTTCAAATATAGATTTTGATTGTTGAAACATTATAAAACAATCGAATTATACACTTTTTACGATAGAATTATATAAAATTTCAAACTCGCATATCTCCGTTACTGTTGAAGATACAGAAGTGATTTTACACTCAATTTAATCAGGTCGACCTAACCTAACCTAAACTGACCTGACCTAACCTAACTTAACTTAACTTTAATTAACCTAACCAAATAGCAATAAAATAAAAACAATCTATTTGTGCCCGATTGTAGTCGTTGTCGACGAGATTTGAAATATAGATTTTGATTGTTGAAACATTATAAAACAATCGAATTTCACACATTTTTCAATATAATTATATAACATTTCAAACTCGCATATCTCCGTTACTCTTGAAGATACAGAAGTGATTTTACACTCAATTTAATCAGTTCGACCTAACCTAACCTAAACTGACCTGACCTAACCTAACTTAACTTTAATTAACCTAACCTAACCTAACCTAATAACAATAAAATAAAAACAATCTATTTGTGCCCGATTGCAGTCGTTGTCGACGAGATTTGAAATATAGATTTTGATTGTTGAAACATTATAAAACAATCGAATTTCACACATTTTACAATATAATTATATAACATTTCAAACTCGCATATCTCCGTTACTATTGAAGATACAGAAGTGATTTTACACTCAATTTAATCAGGTCGACCTAACCTAACCTAAACTGACCTGACCTAACCTAACTTAACTTAACTTTAATTAACCTAACCAAATAGCAATAAAATAAAAACAATCTATTTGTGCCCGATTGTAGTCGTTGTCGACGAGATTTGAAATATAGATTTTGATTGTTGAAACATTATAAAACAATCGAATTTCACACATTTTTCAATATAATTATATAACATTTCAAACTCGCATATCTCCGTTACTATTGAAGATACAGAAGTGATTTTGCACTCAATGGAATCAGGTCGACGCTCTCTATTGGCTCATGGGGAAAAATGTAATCCATGTGTAATATTCATGCTTAGATACCATGGAAAAAATCCTAACAATAAATTAAACAATCTATTTATTACCTATTGTATTCGTTGTCGAGGAGATTTCAAATAGAGATTTTGATTGTTGAAACATTATAAAACAATCGAATTATACACTTTTTACGATAGAATTATATAAAATTTCAAACTCGCATATCTCCGTTACTCTTGAAGATACAGAAGTGATTTTACACTCAATTTAATCAGTTCGACCTAACCTAACCTAAACTGACCTGACCTAACCTAACTTAACTTTAATTAACCTAACCTAACCTAACCTAATAACAATAAAATAAAAACAATCTATTTGTGCCCGATTGTAGTCGTTGTCGACGAGATTTGAAATATAGATTTTGATTGTTGAAACATTATAAAACAATCGAATTTCACACATTTTACAATATAATTATATAACATTTCAAACTCGCATATCTCCGTTACTATTGAAGATACAGAAGTGATATTGCACTCAATGGAATCAGGTCGACGCTCTCTATTGGCTCATGGGGAAAAATGTAATCCATGTGTAATATTCATGCTTAGTTATCATGGAAACTCTCATAACAATAAATTAAACAATCTATTTATTACCTATTGTATTCGTTGTCGAGGAGATTTCAAATATAGATTTTGATTGTTGAAACATTATAAAACAATCGAATTATACACTTTTTACGATAGAATTATATAAAATTTCAAACTCGCATATCTACGTTACTGTTGAAGATACAGAAGTGATTTTACACTCAATTTAATCAGGTCGACCTAACCTAACCTAAACTGACCTGACCTAACCTAACTTAACTTAACTTTAATTAACCTAACCAAATAGCAATAAAATAAAAACAATCTATTTGTGCCCGATTGTAGTCGTTGTCGAGGAGATTTGAAATATAGATTTTGATTGTTGAAACATTATAAAACAATCGAATTTCACACATTTTACAATATAATTATATAACATTTCAAACTCGCTTATCTCCGTTACTATTGAAGATAAAGAAGTGATTTTGCACTCAATGGAATCAGCTCGACGCTCTCTATTGGCTCATGGGGAAAAATGTAATCCATGTGTAATATTCATGCTTAGTTATCATGGAAACTCTCATAACAATAAATTAAACAATCTATTTATTACCTATTGTATTCGTTGTCGAGGAGATTTCAAATATAGATTTTGATTGTTGAAACATTATAAAACAATCGAATTATACACTTTTTACGATAGAATTATATAAAATTTCAAACTCGCATATCTCCGTTACTCTTGAAGATACAGAAGTGATTTTACACTCAATTTAATCAGTTCGACCTAACCTAACCTAAACTGACCTGACCTAACCTAACTTAACTTTAATTAACCTAACCTAACCTAACCTAATAACAATAAAATAAAAACAATCTATTTGTGCCCGATTGTAGTCGTTGTCGACGAGATTTGAAATATAGATTTTGATTGTTGAAACATTATAAAACAATCGAATTTCACACATTTTACAATATAATTATATAACATTTCAAACTCGCATATCTCCGTTACTATTGAAGATACAGAAGTGATTTTGCACTCAATGGAATCAGGTCGACGCTCTCTATTGGCTCATGGGAAAAAATGTAATCCATGTGTAATATTCATGCTTAGTTATCATGGAAACTCTCATAACAATAAATTAAACAATCTATTTATTACCTATTGTATTCGTTGTCGAGGAGATTTCAAATATAGATTTTGATTGTTGAAACATTATAAAACAATCGAATTATACACTTTTTACGATAGAATTATATAAAATTTCAAACTCGCATATCTACGTTACTGTTGAAGATACAGAAGTGATTTTACACTCAATTTAATCAGGTCGACCTAACCTAACCTAAACTGACCTGACCTAACCTAACTTAACTTAACTTTAATTAACCTAACCAAATAGCAATAAAATAAAAACAATCTATTTGTGCCCGATTGTAGTCGTTGTCGACGAGATTTGAAATATAGATTTTGATTGTTGAAACATTATAAAACAATCGAATTTCACACATTTTTCAATATAATTATATAACATTTCAAACTCGCATATCTCCGTTACTATTGAAGATACAGAAGTGATTTTGCACTCAATGGAATCAGGTCGACGCTCTCTATTGGATCATGGGGAAAAATGTAATCCATGTGTAATATTCATGCTTAGTTATCATGGAAACTCTCATAACAATAAATTAAACAATCTATTTATTACCTATTGTATTCGTTGTCGAGGAGATTTCAAATATAGATTTTGATTGTTGAAACATTATAAAACAATCGAATTATACACTTTTTACGATAGAATTATATAAAATTTCAAACTCGCATATCTCCGTTACTCTTGAAGATACAGAAGTGATTTTACACTCAATTTAATCAGTTCGACCTAACCTAACCTAAACTGACCTGACCTAACCTAACTTAACTTTAATTAACCTAACCTAACCTAACCTAATAACAATAAAATAAAAACAATCTATTTGTGCCCGATTGTAGTCGTTGTCGACGAGATTTGAAATATAGATTTTGATTGTTGAAACATTATAAAACAATCGAATTTCACACATTTTACAATATAATTATATAACATTTCAAACTCGCATATCTCCGTTACTATTGAAGATACAGAAGAGATTTTGCACTCAATGGAATCAGGTCTACGCTCTCTATTGGATCATGGGGAAAAATGTAATCCATGTGTAATATTCATGCTTAGTTATCATGGAAACTCTCATAATAATAAATTAAACAATCTATTTATTACCTATTGTATTCGTTGTCGAGGAGATTTCAAATATAGATTTTGATTGTTGAAACATTATAAAACAATCGAATTATACACTTTTTACGATAGAATTATATAAAATTTCAAACTCGCATATCTCCGTTACTGTTGAAGATACAGAAGTGATTTTACACTCAATTTAATCAGGTCACCTAACCTAACCTAAACTGACCTGACCTAACCTAACTTAACTTAACTTTAATTAACCTAACCAAATAGCAATAAAATAAAAACAATCTATTTGTGCCCGATTGTAGTCGTTGTCGACGAGATTTGAAATATAGATTTTGATTGTTGAAACATTATAAAACAATCGAATTTCACACATTTTTCAATATAATTATATAACATTTCAAACTCGCATATCTCCGTTACTATTGAAGATACAGAAGTGATTTTGCACTCAATGGAATCAGGTCGACGCTCTCTATTGGATCATGGGGAAAAATGTAATCCATGTGTAATATTCATGCTTAGTTATCATGGAAACTCTCATAACAATAAATTAAACAATCTATTTATTACCTATTGTATTCGTTGTCGAGGAGATTTCAAATATAGATTTTGATTGTTGAAACATTATAAAACAATCGAATTATACACTTTTTACGATAGAATTATATAAAATTTCAAACTCGCATATCTCCGTTACTCTTGAAGATACAGAAGTGATTTTACACTCAATTTAATCAGTTCGACCTAACCTAACCTAAACTGACCTGACCTAACCTAACTTAACTTTAATTAACCTAACCTAACCTAACCTAATAACAATAAAATAAAAACAATCTATTTGTGCCCGATTGTAGTCGTTGTCGACGAGATTTGAAATATAGATTTTGATTGTTGAAACATTATAAAACAATCGAATTTCACACATTTTACAATATAATTATATAACATTTCAAACTCGCATATCTCCGTTACTATTGAAGATACAGAAGTGATTTTGCACTCAATGGAATCAGGTCGACGCTCTCTATTGGCTCATGGGGAAAAATGTAATCCATGTGTAATATTCATGCTTAGTTATCATGGAAACTCTCATAACAATAAATTAAACAATCTATTTATTACCTATTGTATTCGTTGTCGAGGAGATTTCAAATATAGATTTTGATTGTTGAAACATTATAAAACAATCGAATTATACACTTTTTACGATAGAATTATATAAAATTTCAAACTCGCATATCTACGTTACTGTTGAAGATACAGAAGTGATTTTACACTCAATTTAATCAGGTCGACCTAACCTAACCTAAACTGACCTGACCTAACCTAACTTAACTTAACTTTAATTAACCTAACCAAATAGCAATAAAATAAAAACAATCTATTTGTGCCCGATTGTAGTCGTTGTCGAGGAGATTTGAAATATAGATTTTGATTGTTGAAACATTATAAAACAATCGAATTTCACACATTTTACAATATAATTATATAACATTTCAAACTCGCTTATCTCCGTTACTATTGAAGATAAAGAAGTGATTTTGCACTCAATGGAATCAGCTCGACGCTCTCTATTGGCTCATGGGGAAAAATGTAATCCATGTGTAATATTCATGCTTAGTTATCATGGAAACTCTCATAACAATAAATTAAACAATCTATTTATTACCTATTGTATTCGTTGTCGAGGAGATTTCAAATATAGATTTTGATTGTTGAAACATTATAAAACAATCGAATTATACACTTTTTACGATAGAATTATATAAAATTTCAAACTCGCATATCTCCGTTACTCTTGAAGATACAGAAGTGATTTTACACTCAATTTAATCAGTTCGACCTAACCTAACCTAAACTGACCTGACCTAACCTAACTTAACTTTAATTAACCTAACCTAACCTAACCTAATAACAATAAAATAAAAACAATCTATTTGTGCCCGATTGTAGTCGTTGTCGACGAGATTTGAAATATAGATTTTGATTGTTGAAACATTATAAAACAATCGAATTTCACACATTTTACAATATAATTATATAACATTTCAAACTCGCATATCTCCGTTACTATTGAAGATACAGAAGTGATTTTGCACTCAATGGAATCAGGTCGACGCTCTCTATTGGATCATGGGGAAAAATGTAATCCATGTGTAATATTCATGCTTAGTTATCATGGAAACTCTCATAATAATAAATTAAACAATCTATTTATTACCTATTGTATTCGTTGTCGAGGAGATTTCAAATATAGATTTTGATTGTTGAAACATTATAAAACAATCGAATTATACACTTTTTACGATAGAATTATATAAAATTTCAAACTCGCATATCTCCGTTACTGTTGAAGATACAGAAGTGATTTTACACTCAATTTAATCAGGTCGACCTAACCTAACCTAAACTGACCTGACCTAACCTAACTTAACTTAACTTTAATTAACCTAACCAAATAGCAATAAAATTAAAACAATCTATTTGTGCCCGATTGTAGTCGTTGTCGACGAGATTTGAAATATAGATTTTGATTGTTGAAACATTATAAAACAATCGAATTTCACACATTTTTCAATATAATTATATAACATTTCAAACTCGCATATCTCCGTTACTATTGAAGATACAGAAGTGATTTTGCACTCAATGGAATCAGGTCGACGCTCTCTATTGGATCATGGGGAAAAATGTAATCCATGTGTAATATTCATGCTTAGTTATCAAGGAAACTCTCATAACAATAAATTAAACAATCTATTTATTACCTATTGTATTCGTTGTCGAGGAGATTTCAAATATAGATTTTGATTGTTGAAACATTATAAAACAATCGAATTTCACACATTTTACAATATAATTATATAACATTTCAAACTCGCATATCTCCGTTACTATTGAAGATACAGAAGTGATTTTGCACTCAATGGAATCAGGTCGACGCTCTCTATTGGCTCATGGGGAAAAATGTAATCCATGTGTAATATTCATGCTTAGATACCATGGAAAAAATCCTAACAATAAATTAAACAATCTATTTATTACCTATTGTATTCGTTGTCGAGGAGATTTCAAATAGAGATTTTGATTGTTGAAACATTATAAAACAATCGAATTATACACTTTTTACGATAGAATTATATAAAATTTCAAACTCGCATATCTCCGTTACTCTTGAAGATACAGAAGTGATTTTACACTCAATTTAATCAGTTCGACCTAACCTAACCTAAACTGACCTGACCTAACCTAACTTAACTTTAATTAACCTAACCTAACCTAACCTAATAACAATAAAATAAAAACAATCTATTTGTGCCCGATTGTAGTCGTTGTCGACGAGATTTGAAATATAGATTTTGATTGTTGAAACATTATAAAACAATCGAATTTCACACATTTTACAATATAATTATATAACATTTCAAACTCGCATATCTCCGTTACTATTGAAGATACAGAAGTGATTTTGCACTCAATGGAATCAGGTCGACGCTCTCTATTGGATCATGGGGAAAAATGTAATCCATGTGTAATATTCATGCTTAGTTATCATGGAAACTCTCATAATAATAAATTAAACAATCTATTTATTACCTATTGTATTCGTTGTCGAGGAGATTTCAAATATAGATTTTGATTGTTGAAACATTATAAAACAATCGAATTATACACTTTTTACGATAGAATTATATAAAATTTCAAACTCGCATATCTACGTTACTGTTGAAGATACAGAAGTGATTTTACACTCAATTTAATCAGGTCGACCTAACCTAACCTAAACTGACCTGACCTAACCTAACTTAACTTTAATTAACCTAACCAAATAGCAATAAAATAAAAACAATCTATTTGTGCCCGATTGTAGTCGTTGTCGACGAGATTTGAAATATAGATTTTGATTGTTGAAACATTATAAAACAATCGAATTTCACACATTTTTCAATATAATTATATAACATTTCAAACTCGCATATCTCCGTTACTATTGAAGATACAGAAGTGATTTTGCACTCAATGGAATCAGGTCGACGCTCTCTATTGGATCATGGGGAAAAATGTAATCCATGTGTAATATTCATGCTTAGTTATCATGGAAACTCTCATAACAATAAATTAAACAATCTATTTATTACCTATTGTATTCGTTGTCGAGGAGATTTCAAATATAGATTTTGATTGTTGAAACATTATAAAACAATCGAATTATACACTTTTTACGATAGAATTATATAAAATTTCAAACTCGCATATCTCCGTTACTCTTGAAGATACAGAAGTGATTTTACACTCAATTTAATCAGTTCGACCTAACCTAACCTAAACTGACCTGACCTAACCTAACTTAACTTTAATTAACCTAACCTAACCTAACCTAATAACAATAAAATAAAAACAATCTATTTGTGCCCGATTGTAGTCGTTGTCGACGAGATTTGAAATATAGATTTTGATTGTTGAAACATTATAAAACAATCGAATTTCACACATTTTACAATATAATTATATAACATTTCAAACTCGCATATCTCCGTTACTATTGAAGATACAGAAGTGATTTTGCACTCAATGGAATCAGGTCGACGCTCTCTATTGGATCATGGGGAAAAATGTAATCCATGTGTAATATTCATGCTTAGTTATCATGGAAACTCTCATAATAATAAATTAAACAATCTATTTATTACCTATTGTATTCGTTGTCGAGGAGATTTCAAATATAGATTTTGATTGTTGAAACATTATAAAACAATCGAATTATACACTTTTTACGATAGAATTATATAAAATTTCAAACTCGCATATCTCCGTTACTGTTGAAGATACAGAAGTGATTTTACACTCAATTTAATCAGGTCGACCTAACCTAACCTAAACTGACCTGACCTAACCTAACTTAACTTAACTTTAATTAACCTAACCAAATAGCAGTAAAATAAAAACAATCTATTTGTGCCCGATTGTAGTCGTTGTCGACGAGATTTGAAATATAGATTTTGATTGTTGAAACATTATAAAACAATCGAATTTCACACATTTTACAATATAATTATATAACATTTCAAACTCGCATATCTCCGTTACTATTGAAGATAGAGAAGTGATTTTGCACTCAATGGAATCAGGTCGACGCTCTCTATTGGCTCATGGGGAAAAATGTAATCCATGTGTAATATTCATGCTTAGTTATCATGGAAACTCTCATAACAATAAATTAAACAATCTATTTATTACCTATTGTATTCGTTGTCGAGGAGATTTCAAATATAGATTTTGATTGTTGAAACATTATAAAACAATCGAATTATACACTTTTTACGATAGAATTATATAAAATTTCAAACTCGCATATCTCCGTTACTGTTGAAGATACAGAAGTGATTTTACACTCAATTTAATCAGTTCGACCTAACCTAACCTAAACTGACCTGACCTAACCTAACTTAACTTTAATTAACCTAACCTAACCTAACCTAATAACAATAAAATAAAAACAATCTATTTGTGCCCGATTGTAGTCGTTGTCGAGGAGATTTGAAATATAGATTTTGATTGTTGAAACATTATAAAACAATCGAATTTCACACATTTTACAATATAATTATATAACATTTCAAACTCGCATATCTCCGTTACTATTGAAGATACAGAAGTGATTTTGCACTCAATGGAATCAGGTCGACGCTCTCTATTGGATCATGGGGAAAAATGTAATCCATGTGTAATATTCATGCTTAGTTATCATGGAAACTCTCATAACAATAAATTAAACAACCTATTTATTACCTATTGTATTCGTTGTCGAGGAGATTTCAAATATAGATTTTGATTGTTGAAACATTATAAAACAATCGAATTATACACTTTTTACGATAGAATTATTTAAAATTTCAAACTCGCATATCTCCGTTACTGTTGAAGATACAGAAGTGATTTTACACTCAATTTAATCAGGTCGACCTAACCTAACCTAAACTGACCTGACCTAACCTAACTTAACTTAACTTTAATTAACCTAACCAAATAGCAATAAAATAAAAACAATCTATTTGTGCCCGATTGTAGTCGTTGTCGACGAGATTTGAAATATAGATTTTGATTGTTGAAACATTATAAAACAATCGAATTTCACACATTTTACAATATAATTATATAACATTTCAAACTCGCATATCTCCGTTACTATTGAAGATAAAGAAGTGATTTTGCACTCAATGGAATCAGCTCGACGCTCTCTATTGGCTCATGGGGAAAAATGTAATCCATGTGTAATATTCATGCTTAGTTATCATGGAAACTCTCATAACAATAAATTAAACAATCTATTTATTACCTATTGTATTCGTTGTCGAGGAGATTTCAAATATAGATTTTGATTGTTGAAACATAATAAAACAATCGAATTTCACACATTTTACAATATAATTATATAACATTTCAAACTCGCATATCTCCGTTACTATTGAAGATACAGAAGTGATTTTGCACTCAATGGAATCAGGTCGACGCTCTCTATTGGCTCATGGGGAAAAATGTAATCCATGTGTAATATTCATGCTTAGATACCATGGAAAAAATCCTAACAATAAATTAAACAATCTATTTATTACCTATTGTATTCGTTGTCGAGGAGATTTCAAATAGAGATTTTGATTGTTGAAACATTATAAAACAATCGAATTATACACTTTTTACGATAGAATTATATAAAATTTCAAACTCGCATATCTCCGTTACTCTTGAAGATACAGAAGTGATTTTACACTCAATTTAATCAGTTCGACCTAACCTAACCTAAACTGACCTGACCTAACCTAACTTAACTTTAATTAACCTAACCTAACCTAACCTAATAACAATAAAATAAAAACAATCTATTTGTGCCCGATTGTAGTCGTTGTCGACGAGATTTGAAATATAGATTTTGATTGTTGAAACATTATAAAACAATCGAATTTCACACATTTTACAATATAATTATATAACATTTCAAACTCGCATATCTCCGTTACTATTGAAGATACAGAAGTGATATTGCACTCAATGGAATCAGGTCGACGCTCTCTATTGGCTCATGGGGAAAAATGTAATCCATGTGTAATATTCATGCTTAGTTATCATGGAAACTCTCATAACAATAAATTAAACAATCTATTTATTACCTATTGTATTCGTTGTCGAGGAGATTTCAAATATAGATTTTGATTGTTGAAACATTATAAAACAATCGAATTATACACTTTTTACGATAGAATTATATAAAATTTCAAACTCGCATATCTACGTTACTGTTGAAGATACAGAAGTGATTTTACACTCAATTTAATCAGGTCGACCTAACCTAACCTAAACTGACCTGACCTAACCTAACTTAACTTAACTTTAATTAACCTAACCAAATAGCAATAAAATAAAAACAATCTATTTGTGCCCGATTGTAGTCGTTGTCGACGAGATTTGAAATATAGATTTTGATTGTTGAAACATTATAAAACAATCGAATTTCACACATTTTTCAATATAATTATATAACATTTCAAACTCGCATATCTCCGTTACTATTGAAGATACAGAAGTGATTTTGCACTCAATGGAATCAGGTCGACGCTCTCTATTGGATCATGGGGAAAAATGTAATCCATGTGTAATATTCATGCTTAGTTATCATGGAAACTCTCATAACAATAAATTAAACAATCTATTTATTACCTATTGTATTCGTTGTCGAGGAGATTTCAAATATAGATTTTGATTGTTGAAACATTATAAAACAATCGAATTATACACTTTTTACGATAGAATTATATAAAATTTCAAACTCGCATATCTCCGTTACTCTTGAAGATACAGAAGTGATTTTACACTCAATTTAATCAGTTCGACCTAACCTAACCTAAACTGACCTGACCTAACCTAACTTAACTTTAATTAACCTAACCTAACCTAACCTAATAACAATAAAATAAAAACAATCTATTTGTGCCCGATTGTAGTCGTTGTCGACGAGATTTGAAATATAGATTTTGATTGTTGAAACATTATAAAACAATCGAATTTCACACATTTTACAATATAATTATATAACATTTCAAACTCGCATATCTCCGTTACTATTGAAGATACAGAAGTGATTTTGCACTCAATGGAATCAGGTCGACGCTCTCTATTGGCTCATGGGGAAAAATGTAATCCATGTGTAATATTCATGCTTAGTTATCATGGAAACTCTCATAACAATAAATTAAACAATCTATTTATTACCTATTGTATTCGTTGTCGAGGAGATTTCAAATATAGATTTTGATTGTTGAAACATTATAAAACAATCGAATTATACACTTTTTACGATAGAATTATATAAAATTTCAAACTCGCATATCTACGTTACTGTTGAAGATACAGAAGTGATTTTACACTCAATTTAATCAGGTCGACCTAACCTAACCTAAACTGACCTGACCTAACCTAACTTAACTTAACTTTAATTAACCTAACCAAATAGCAATAAAATAAAAACAATCTATTTGTGCCCGATTGTAGTCGTTGTCGACGAGATTTGAAATATAGATTTTGATTGTTGAAACATTATAAAACAATCGAATTTCACACATTTTACAATATAATTATATAACATTTCAAACTCGCATATCTCCGTTACTATTGAAGATAAAGAAGTGATTTTGCACTCAATGGAATCAGCTCGACGCTCTCTATTGGCTCATGGGGAAAAATGTAATCCATGTGTAATATTCATGCTTAGTTATCATGGAAACTCTCATAACAATAAATTAAACAATCTATTTATTACCTATTGTATTCGTTGTCGAGGAGATTTCAAATATAGATTTTGATTGTTGAAACATAATAAAACAATCGAATTTCACACATTTTACAATATAATTATATAACATTTCAAACTCGCATATCTCCGTTACTATTGAAGATACAGAAGTGATTTTGCACTCAATGGAATCAGGTCGACGCTCTCTATTGGCTCATGGGGAAAAATGTAATCCATGTGTAATATTCATGCTTAGATACCATGGAAAAAATCCTAACAATAAATTAAACAATCTATTTATTACCTATTGTATTCGTTGTCGAGGAGATTTCAAATAGAGATTTTGATTGTTGAAACATTATAAAACAATCGAATTATACACTTTTTACGATAGAATTATATAAAATTTCAAACTCGCATATCTCCGTTACTCTTGAAGATACAGAAGTGATTTTACACTCAATTTAATCAGTTCGACCTAACCTAACCTAAACTGACCTGACCTAACCTAACTTAACTTTAATTAACCTAACCTAACCTAACCTAATAACAATAAAATAAAAACAATCTATTTGTGCCCGATTGTAGTCGTTGTCGACGAGATTTGAAATATAGATTTTGATTGTTGAAACATTATAAAACAATCGAATTTCACACATTTTACAATATAATTATATAACATTTCAAACTCGCATATCTCCGTTACTATTGAAGATACAGAAGTGATATTGCACTCAATGGAATCAGGTCGACGCTCTCTATTGGCTCATGGGGAAAAATGTAATCCATGTGTAATATTCATGCTTAGTTATCATGGAAACTCTCATAACAATAAATTAAACAATCTATTTATTACCTATTGTATTCGTTGTCGAGGAGATTTCAAATATAGATTTTGATTGTTGAAACATTATAAAACAATCGAATTATACACTTTTTACGATAGAATTATATAAAATTTCAAACTCGCATATCTACGTTACTGTTGAAGATACAGAAGTGATTTTACACTCAATTTAATCAGGTCGACCTAACCTAACCTAAACTGACCTGACCTAACCTAACTTAACTTAACTTTAATTAACCTAACCAAATAGCAATAAAATAAAAACAATCTATTTGTGCCCGATTGTAGTCGTTGTCGACGAGATTTGAAATATAGATTTTGATTGTTGAAACATTATAAAACAATCGAATTTCACACATTTTTCAATATAATTATATAACATTTCAAACTCGCATATCTCCGTTACTATTGAAGATACAGAAGTGATTTTGCACTCAATGGAATCAGGTCGACGCTCTCTATTGGATCATGGGGAAAAATGTAATCCATGTGTAATATTCATGCTTAGTTATCATGGAAACTCTCATAACAATAAATTAAACAATCTATTTATTACCTATTGTATTCGTTGTCGAGGAGATTTCAAATATAGATTTTGATTGTTGAAACATTATAAAACAATCGAATTATACACTTTTTACGATAGAATTATATAAAATTTCAAACTCGCATATCTCCGTTACTCTTGAAGATACAGAAGTGATTTTACACTCAATTTAATCAGTTCGACCTAACCTAACCTAAACTGACCTGACCTAACCTAACTTAACTTTAATTAACCTAACCTAACCTAACCTAATAACAATAAAATAAAAACAATCTATTTGTGCCCGATTGTAGTCGTTGTCGACGAGATTTGAAATATAGATTTTGATTGTTGAAACATTATAAAACAATCGAATTTCACACATTTTACAATATAATTATATAACATTTCAAACTCGCATATCTCCGTTACTATTGAAGATACAGAAGTGATTTTGCACTCAATGGAATCAGGTCGACGCTCTCTATTGGCTCATGGGGAAAAATGTAATCCATGTGTAATATTCATGCTTAGTTATCATGGAAACTCTCATAACAATAAATTAAACAATCTATTTATTACCTATTGTATTCGTTGTCGAGGAGATTTCAAATATAGATTTTGATTGTTGAAACATTATAAAACAATCGAATTATACACTTTTTACGATAGAATTATATAAAATTTCAAACTCGCATATCTACGTTACTGTTGAAGATACAGAAGTGATTTTACACTCAATTTAATCAGGTCGACCTAACCTAACCTAAACTGACCTGACCTAACCTAACTTAACTTAACTTTAATTAACCTAACCAAATAGCAATAAAATAAAAACAATCTATTTGTGCCCGATTGTAGTCGTTGTCGAGGAGATTTGAAATATAGATTTTGATTGTTGAAACATTATAAAACAATCGAATTTCACACATTTTACAATATAATTATATAACATTTCAAACTCGCTTATCTCCGTTACTATTGAAGATAAAGAAGTGATTTTGCACTCAATGGAATCAGCTCGACGCTCTCTATTGGCTCATGGGGAAAAATGTAATCCATGTGTAATATTCATGCTTAGTTATCATGGAAACTCTCATAACAATAAATTAAACAATCTATTTATTACCTATTGTATTCGTTGACGAGGAGATTTCAAATATAGATTTTGATTGTTGAAACATTATAAAACAATCGAATTATACACTTTTTACGATAGAATTATATAAAATTTCAAACTCGCATATCTCCGTTACTGTTGAAGATACAGAAGTGATTTTACACTCAATTTAATCAGTTCGACCTAACCTAACCTAAACTGACCTGACCTAACCTAACTTAACTTTAATTAACCTAACCTAACCTAACCTAATAACAATAAAATAAAAACAATCTATTTGTGCCCGATTGTAGTCGTTGTCGACGAGATTTGAAATATAGACTTTGATTGTTGAAACATTATAAAACAATCGAATTTCACACATTTTACAATATAATTATATAACATTTCAAACTCGCATATCTCCGTTACTATTGAAGATAAAGAAGTGATTTTGCACTCAATGGAATCAGCTCGACGCTCTCTATTGGCTCATGGGGAAAAATGTAATCCATGTGTAATATTCATGCTTAGTTATCATGGAAACTCTCATAACAATAAATTAAACAATCTATTTATTACCTATTGTATTCGTTGACGAGGAGATTTCAAATATAGATTTTGATTGTTGAAACATTATAAAACAATCGAATTATACACTTTTTACGATAGAATTATATAAAATTTCAAACTCGCATATCTCCGTTACTCTTGAAGATACAGAAGTGATTTTACACTCAATTTAATCAGTTCGACCTAACCTAACCTAAACTGACCTGACCTAACCTAACTTAACTTTAATTAACCTAACCTAACCTAACCTAATAACAATAAAATAAAAACAATCTATTTGTGCCCGATTGTAGTCGTTGTCGAGGAGATTTGAAATATAGATTTTGATTGTTGAAACATTATAAAACAATCGAATTTCACACATTTTACAATATAATTATATAACATTTCAAACTCGCATATCTCCGTTACTATTGAAGATACAGAAGTGATTTTGCACTCAATGGAATCAGGTCGACGCTCTCTATTGGATCATGGGGAAAAATGTAATCCATGTGTAATATTCATGCTTAGTTATCATGGAAACTCTCATAACAATAAATTAAACAATCTATTTATTACCTATTGTATTCGTTGTCGAGGAGATTTCAAATATAGATTTTGATTGTTGAAACATTATAAAACAATCGAATTATACACTTTTTACGATAGAATTATATAAAATTTCAAACTCGCATATCTCCGTTACTGTTGAAGATACAGAAGTGATTTTACACTCAATTTAATCAGGTCGACCTAACCTAACCTAAACTGACCTGACCTAACCTAACTTAACTTAACTTTAATTAACCTAACCAAATAGCAATAAAATAAAAACAATCTATTTGTGCCCGATTGTAGTCGTTGTCGACGAGATTTGAAATATAGATTTTGATTGTTGAAACATTATAAAACAATCGAATTTCACACATTTTTCAATATAATTATATAACATTTCAAACTCGCATATCTCCGTTACTATTGAAGATACAGAAGTGATTTTGCACTCAATGGAATCAGGTCGACGCTCTCTATTGGATCATGGGGAAAAATGTAATCCATGTGTAATATTCATGCTTAGTTATCATGGAAACTCTCATAACAATAAATTAAACAATCTATTTATTACCTATTGTATTCGTTGTCGAGGAGATTTCAAATATAGATTTTGATTGTTGAAACATTATAAAACAATCGAATTATACACTTTTTACGATAGAATTATATAAAATTTCAAACTCGCATATCTACGTTACTGTTGAAGATACAGAAGTGATTTTACACTCAATTTAATCAGGTCGACCTAACCTAACCTAAACTGACCTGACCTAACCTAACTTAACTTAACTTTAATTAACCTAACCAAATAGCAATAAAATAAAAACAATCTATTTGTGCCCGATTGTAGTCGTTGTCGACGAGATTTGAAATATAGATTTTGATTGTTGAAACATTATAAAACAATCGAATTTCACACATTTTTCAATATAATTATATAACATTTCAAACTCGCATATCTCCGTTACTATTGAAGATACAGAAGTGATTTTGCACTCAATGGAATCAGGTCGACGCTCTCTATTGGATCATGGGGAAAAATGTAATCCATGTGTAATATTCATGCTTAGTTATCATGGAAACTCTCATAACAATAAATTAAACAATCTATTTATTACCTATTGTATTCGTTGTCGAGGAGATTTCAAATATAGATTTTGATTGTTGAAACATTATAAAACAATCGAATTATACACTTTTTACGATAGAATTATATAAAATTTCAAACTCGCATATCTCCGTTACTCTTGAAGATACAGAAGTGATTTTACACTCAATTTAATCAGTTCGACCTAACCTAACCTAAACTGACCTGACCTAACCTAACTTAACTTTAATTAACCTAACCTAACCTAACCTAATAACAATAAAATAAAAACAATCTATTTGTGCCCGATTGTAGTCGTTGTCGACGAGATTTGAAATATAGATTTTGATTGTTGAAACATTATAAAACAATCGAATTTCACACATTTTACAATATAATTATATAACATTTCAAACTCGCATATCTCCGTTACTATTGAAGATACAGAAGTGATTTTGCACTCAATGGAATCAGGTCGACGCTCTCTATTGGCTCATGGGGAAAAATGTAATCCATGTGTAATATTCATGCTTAGTTATCATGGAAACTCTCATAACAATAAATTAAACAATCTATTTATTACCTATTGTATTCGTTGTCGAGGAGATTTCAAATATAGATTTTGATTGTTGAAACATTATAAAACAATCGAATTATACACTTTTTACGATAGAATTATATAAAATTTCAAACTCGCATATCTACGTTACTGTTGAAGATACAGAAGTGATTTTACACTCAATTTAATCAGGTCGACCTAACCTAACCTAAACTGACCTGACCTAACCTAACTTAACTTAACTTTAATTAACCTAACCAAATAGCAATAAAATAAAAACAATCTATTTGTGCCCGATTGTAGTCGTTGTCGAGGAGATTTGAAATATAGATTTTGATTGTTGAAACATTATAAAACAATCGAATTTCACACATTTTACAATATAATTATATAACATTTCAAACTCGCTTATCTCCGTTACTATTGAAGATAAAGAAGTGATTTTGCACTCAATGGAATCAGCTCGACGCTCTCTATTGGCTCATGGGGAAAAATGTAATCCATGTGTAATATTCATGCTTAGTTATCATGGAAACTCTCATAACAATAAATTAAACAATCTATTTATTACCTATTGTATTCGTTGACGAGGAGATTTCAAATATAGATTTTGATTGTTGAAACATTATAAAACAATCGAATTATACACTTTTTACGATAGAATTATATAAAATTTCAAACTCGCATATCTCCGTTACTGTTGAAGATACAGAAGTGATTTTACACTCAATTTAATCAGTTCGACCTAACCTAACCTAAACTGACCTGACCTAACCTAACTTAACTTTAATTAACCTAACCTAACCTAACCTAATAACAATAAAATAAAAACAATCTATTTGTGCCCGATTGTAGTCGTTGTCGACGAGATTTGAAATATAGACTTTGATTGTTGAAACATTATAAAACAATCGAATTTCACACATTTTACAATATAATTATATAACATTTCAAACTCGCATATCTCCGTTACTATTGAAGATAAAGAAGTGATTTTGCACTCAATGGAATCAGCTCGACGCTCTCTATTGGCTCATGGGGAAAAATGTAATCCATGTGTAATATTCATGCTTAGTTATCATGGAAACTCTCATAACAATAAATTAAACAATCTATTTATTACCTATTGTATTCGTTGACGAGGAGATTTCAAATATAGATTTTGATTGTTGAAACATTATAAAACAATCGAATTATACACTTTTTACGATAGAATTATATAAAATTTCAAACTCGCATATCTCCGTTACTCTTGAAGATACAGAAGTGATTTTACACTCAATTTAATCAGTTCGACCTAACCTAACCTAAACTGACCTGACCTAACCTAACTTAACTTTAATTAACCTAACCTAACCTAACCTAATAACAATAAAATAAAAACAATCTATTTGTGCCCGATTGTAGTCGTTGTCGAGGAGATTTGAAATATAGATTTTGATTGTTGAAACATTATAAAACAATCGAATTTCACACATTTTACAATATAATTATATAACATTTCAAACTCGCATATCTCCGTTACTATTGAAGATACAGAAGTGATTTTGCACTCAATGGAATCAGGTCGACGCTCTCTATTGGATCATGGGGAAAAATGTAATCCATGTGTAATATTCATGCTTAGTTATCATGGAAACTCTCATAACAATAAATTAAACAATCTATTTATTACCTATTGTATTCGTTGTCGAGGAGATTTCAAATATAGATTTTGATTGTTGAAACATTATAAAACAATCGAATTATACACTTTTTACGATAGAATTATATAAAATTTCAAACTCGCATATCTCCGTTACTGTTGAAGATACAGAAGTGATTTTACACTCAATTTAATCAGGTCGACCTAACCTAACCTAAACTGACCTGACCTAACCTAACTTAACTTAACTTTAATTAACCTAACCAAATAGCAATAAAATAAAAACAATCTATTTGTGCCCGATTGTAGTCGTTGTCGACGAGATTTGAAATATAGATTTTGATTGTTGAAACATTATAAAACAATCGAATTTCACACATTTTTCAATATAATTATATAACATTTCAAACTCGCATATCTCCGTTACTATTGAAGATACAGAAGTGATTTTGCACTCAATGGAATCAGGTCGACGCTCTCTATTGGATCATGGGGAAAAATGTAATCCATGTGTAATATTCATGCTTAGTTATCATGGAAACTCTCATAACAATAAATTAAACAATCTATTTATTACCTATTGTATTCGTTGTCGAGGAGATTTCAAATATAGATTTTGATTGTTGAAACATTATAAAACAATCGAATTATACACTTTTTACGATAGAATTATATAAAATTTCAAACTCGCATATCTACGTTACTGTTGAAGATACAGAAGTGATTTTACACTCAATTTAATCAGGTCGACCTAACCTAACCTAAACTGACCTGACCTAACCTAACTTAACTTAACTTTAATTAACCTAACCAAATAGCAATAAAATAAAAACAATCTATTTGTGCCCGATTGTAGTCGTTGTCGACGAGATTTGAAATATAGATTTTGATTGTTGAAACATTATAAAACAATCGAATTTCACACATTTTTCAATATAATTATATAACATTTCAAACTCGCATATCTCCGTTACTATTGAAGATACAGAAGTGATTTTGCACTCAATGGAATCAGGTCGACGCTCTCTATTGGATCATGGGGAAAAATGTAATCCATGTGTAATATTCATGCTTAGTTATCATGGAAACTCTCATAACAATAAATTAAACAATCTATTTATTACCTATTGTATTCGTTGTCGAGGAGATTTCAAATATAGATTTTGATTGTTGAAACATTATAAAACAATCGAATTATACACTTTTTACGATAGAATTATATAAAATTTCAAACTCGCATATCTCCGTTACTCTTGAAGATACAGAAGTGATTTTACACTCAATTTAATCAGTTCGACCTAACCTAACCTAAACTGACCTGACCTAACCTAACTTAACTTTAATTAACCTAACCTAACCTAACCTAATAACAATAAAATAAAAACAATCTATTTGTGCCCGATTGTAGTCGTTGTCGACGAGATTTGAAATATAGATTTTGATTGTTGAAACATTATAAAACAATCGAATTTCACACATTTTACAATATAATTATATAACATTTCAAACTCGCATATCTCCGTTACTATTGAAGATACAGAAGTGATTTTGCACTCAATGGAATCAGGTCGACGCTCTCTATTGGCTCATGGGGAAAAATGTAATCCATGTGTAATATTCATGCTTAGTTATCATGGAAACTCTCATAACAATAAATTAAACAATCTATTTATTACCTATTGTATTCGTTGTCGAGGAGATTTCAAATATAGATTTTGATTGTTGAAACATTATAAAACAATCGAATTATACACTTTTTACGATAGAATTATATAAAATTTCAAACTCGCATATCTACGTTACTGTTGAAGATACAGAAGTGATTTTACACTCAATTTAATCAGGTCGACCTAACCTAACCTAAACTGACCTGACCTAACCTAACTTAACTTAACTTTAATTAACCTAACCAAATAGCAATAAAATAAAAACAATCTATTTGTGCCCGATTGTAGTCGTTGTCGAGGAGATTTGAAATATAGATTTTGATTGTTGAAACATTATAAAACAATCGAATTTCACACATTTTACAATATAATTATATAACATTTCAAACTCGCTTATCTCCGTTACTATTGAAGATAAAGAAGTGATTTTGCACTCAATGGAATCAGCTCGACGCTCTCTATTGGCTCATGGGGAAAAATGTAATCCATGTGTAATATTCATGCTTAGTTATCATGGAAACTCTCATAACAATAAATTAAACAATCTATTTATTACCTATTGTATTCGTTGACGAGGAGATTTCAAATATAGATTTTGATTGTTGAAACATTATAAAACAATCGAATTATACACTTTTTACGATAGAATTATATAAAATTTCAAACTCGCATATCTCCGTTACTGTTGAAGATACAGAAGTGATTTTACACTCAATTTAATCAGTTCGACCTAACCTAACCTAAACTGACCTGACCTAACCTAACTTAACTTTAATTAACCTAACCTAACCTAACCTAATAACAATAAAATAAAAACAATCTATTTGTGCCCGATTGTAGTCGTTGTCGACGAGATTTGAAATATAGACTTTGATTGTTGAAACATTATAAAACAATCGAATTTCACACATTTTACAATATAATTATATAACATTTCAAACTCGCATATCTCCGTTACTATTGAAGATAAAGAAGTGATTTTGCACTCAATGGAATCAGCTCGACGCTCTCTATTGGCTCATGGGGAAAAATGTAATCCATGTGTAATATTCATGCTTAGTTATCATGGAAACTCTCATAACAATAAATTAAACAATCTATTTATTACCTATTGTATTCGTTGACGAGGAGATTTCAAATATAGATTTTGATTGTTGAAACATTATAAAACAATCGAATTATACACTTTTTACGATAGAATTATATAAAATTTCAAACTCGCATATCTCCGTTACTCTTGAAGATACAGAAGTGATTTTACACTCAATTTAATCAGTTCGACCTAACCTAACCTAAACTGACCTGACCTAACCTAACTTAACTTTAATTAACCTAACCTAACCTAACCTAATAACAATAAAATAAAAACAATCTATTTGTGCCCGATTGTAGTCGTTGTCGAGGAGATTTGAAATATAGATTTTGATTGTTGAAACATTATAAAACAATCGAATTTCACACATTTTACAATATAATTATATAACATTTCAAACTCGCATATCTCCGTTACTATTGAAGATACAGAAGTGATTTTGCACTCAATGGAATCAGGTCGACGCTCTCTATTGGATCATGGGGAAAAATGTAATCCATGTGTAATATTCATGCTTAGTTATCATGGAAACTCTCATAACAATAAATTAAACAATCTATTTATTACCTATTGTATTCGTTGTCGAGGAGATTTCAAATATAGATTTTGATTGTTGAAACATTATAAAACAATCGAATTATACACTTTTTACGATAGAATTATATAAAATTTCAAACTCGCATATCTCCGTTACTGTTGAAGATACAGAAGTGATTTTACACTCAATTTAATCAGGTCGACCTAACCTAACCTAAACTGACCTGACCTAACCTAACTTAACTTAACTTTAATTAACCTAACCAAATAGCAATAAAATAAAAACAATCTATTTGTGCCCGATTGTAGTCGTTGTCGACGAGATTTGAAATATAGATTTTGATTGTTGAAACATTATAAAACAATCGAATTTCACACATTTTTCAATATAATTATATAACATTTCAAACTCGCATATCTCCGTTACTATTGAAGATACAGAAGTGATTTTGCACTCAATGGAATCAGGTCGACGCTCTCTATTGGATCATGGGGAAAAATGTAATCCATGTGTAATATTCATGCTTAGTTATCATGGAAACTCTCATAACAATAAATTAAACAATCTATTTATTACCTATTGTATTCGTTGTCGAGGAGATTTCAAATATAGATTTTGATTGTTGAAACATTATAAAACAATCGAATTATACACTTTTTACGATAGAATTATATAAAATTTCAAACTCGCATATCTCCGTTACTGTTGAAGATACAGAAGTGATTTTACACTCAATTTAATCAGGTCGACCTAACCTAACCTAAACTGACCTGACCTAACCTAACTTAACTTTAATTAACCTAACCAAATACCAATAAAATAAAAACAATCTATTTGTGCCCGATTGTAGTCGTTGTCGAGGAGATTTGAAATATAGATTTTGATTGTTGAAACATTATAAAACAATCGAATTTCACACATTTTACAATATAATTATATAACATTTCAAACTCGCATATCTCCGTTACTATTGAAGATACAGAAGTGATTTTGCACTCAATGGAATCAGGTCGACGCTCTCTATTGGCTCATGGGGAAAAATGTAATCCATGTGTAATATTCATGCTTAGTTATCATGGAAACTCTCATAACAATAAATTAAACAATCTATTTATTACCTATTGTATTCGTTGTCGAGGAGATTTCAAATATAGATTTTGATTGTTGAAACATTATAAAACAATCGAATTATACACTTTTTACGATAGAATTATATAAAATTTCAAACTCGCATATCTACGTTACTGTTGAAGATACAGAAGTGATTTTACACTCAATTTAATCAGGTCGACCTAACCTAACCTAAACTGACCTGACCTAACCTAACTTAACTTAACTTTAATTAACCTAACCAAATAGCAATAAAATAAAAACAATCTATTTGTGCCCGATTGTAGTCGTTGTCGAGGAGATTTGAAATATAGATTTTGATTGTTGAAACATTATAAAACAATCGAATTTCACACATTTTACAATATAATTATATAACATTTCAAACTCGCTTATCTCCGTTACTATTGAAGATAAAGAAGTGATTTTGCACTCAATGGAATCAGCTCGACGCTCTCTATTGGCTCATGGGGAAAAATGTAATCCATGTGTAATATTCATGCTTAGTTATCATGGAAACTCTCATAACAATAAATTAAACAATCTATTTATTACCTATTGTATTCGTTGTCGAGGAGATTTCAAATATAGATTTTGATTGTTGAAACATTATAAAACAATCGAATTATACACTTTTTACGATAGAATTATATAAAATTTCAAACTCGCATATCTCCGTTACTCTTGAAGATACAGAAGTGATTTTACACTCAATTTAATCAGTTCGACCTAACCTAACCTAAACTGACCTGACCTAACCTAACTTAACTTTAATTAACCTAACCTAACCTAACCTAATAACAATAAAATAAAAACAATCTATTTGTGCCCGATTGTAGTCGTTGTCGACGAGATTTGAAATATAGATTTTGATTGTTGAAACATTATAAAACAATCGAATTTCACACATTTTACAATATAATTATATAACATTTCAAACTCGCATATCTCCGTTACTATTGAAGATACAGAAGTGATTTTGCACTCAATGGAATCAGGTCGACGCTCTCTATTGGCTCATGGGGAAAAATGTAATCCATGTGTAATATTCATGCTTAGTTATCATGGAAACTCTCATAACAATAAATTAAACAATCTATTTATTACCTATTGTATTCGTTGACGAGGAGATTTCAAATATAGATTTTGATTGTTGAAACATTATAAAACAATCGAATTATACACTTTTTACGATAGAATTATATAAAATTTCAAACTCGCATATCTCCGTTACTGTTGAAGATACAGAAGTGATTTTACACTCAATTTAATCAGTTCGACCTAACCTAACCTAAACTGACCTGACCTAACCTAACTTAACTTTAATTAACCTAACCTAACCTAACCTAATAACAATAAAATAAAAACAATCTATTTGTGCCCGATTGTAGTCGTTGTCGACGAGATTTGAAATATAGACTTTGATTGTTGAAACATTATAAAACAATCGAATTTCACACATTTTACAATATAATTATATAACATTTCAAACTCGCATATCTCCGTTACTATTGAAGATAAAGAAGTGATTTTGCACTCAATGGAATCAGCACGACGCTCTCTATTGGCTCATGGGGAAAAATGTAATCCATGTGTAATATTCATGCTTAGTTATCATGGAAACTCTCATAACAATAAATTAAACAATCTATTTATTACCTATTGTATTCGTTGACGAGGAGATTTCAAATATAGATTTTGATTGTTGAAACATTATAAAACAATCGAATTATACACTTTTTACGATAGAATTATATAAAATTTCAAACTCGCATATCTCCGTTACTCTTGAAGATACAGAAGTGATTTTACACTCAATTTAATCAGTTCGACCTAACCTAACCTAAACTGACCTGACCTAACCTAACTTAACTTTAATTAACCTAACCTAACCTAACCTAATAACAATAAAATAAAAACAATCTATTTGTGCCCGATTGTAGTCGTTGTCGAGGAGATTTGAAATATAGATTTTGATTGTTGAAACATTATAAAACAATCGAATTTCACACATTTTACAATATAATTATATAACATTTCAAACTCGCATATCTCCGTTACTATTGAAGATACAGAAGTGATTTTGCACTCAATGGAATCAGGTCGACGCTCTCTATTGGATCATGGGGAAAAATGTAATCCATGTGTAATATTCATGCTTAGTTATCATGGAAACTCTCATAACAATAAATTAAACAATCTATTTATTACCTATTGTATTCGTTGTCGAGGAGATTTCAAATATAGATTTTGATTGTTGAAACATTATAAAACAATCGAATTATACACTTTTTACGATAGAATTATATAAAATTTCAAACTCGCATATCTCCGTTACTGTTGAAGATACAGAAGTGATTTTACACTCAATTTAATCAGGTCGACCTAACCTAACCTAAACTGACCTGACCTAACCTAACTTAACTTAACTTTAATTAACCTAACCAAATAGCAATAAAATAAAAACAATCTATTTGTGCCCGATTGTAGTCGTTGTCGACGAGATTTGAAATATAGACTTTGATTGTTGAAACATTATAAAACAATCGAATTTCACACATTTTACAATATAATTATATAACATTTCAAACTCGCATATCTCCGTTACTATTGAAGATAAAGAAGTGATTTTGCACTCAATGGAATCAGGTCGACGCTCTCTATTGGCTCATGGGGAAAAATGTAATCCATGTGTAATATTCATGCTTAGATACCATGGAAAAAATCCTAACAATAAATTAAACAATCTATTTATTACCTATTGTATTCGTTGTCGAGGAGATTTCAAATATAGATTTTGATTGTTGAAACATTATAAAACAATCGAATTATACACTTTTTACGATAGAATTATATAAAATTTCAAACTCGCATATCTCCGTTACTCTTGAAGATACAGAAGTGATTTTACACTCAATTTAATCAGTTCGACCTAACCTAACCTAAACTGACCTGACCTAACCTAACTTAACTTTAATTAACCTAACCTAACCTAACCTAATAACAATAAAATAAAAACAATCTATTTGTGCCCGATTGTAGTCGTTGTCGAGGAGATTTGAAATATAGATTTTGATTGTTGAAACATTATAAAACAATCGAATTTCACACATTTTACAATATAATTATATAACATTTCAAACTCGCATATCTCCGTTACTATTGAAGATACAGAAGTGATTTTGCACTCAATGGAATCAGGTCGACGCTCTCTATTGGATCATGGGGAAAAATGTAATATATGTGTAATATTCATGCTTAGTTATCATGGAAACTCTCATAACAATAAATTAAACAATCTATTTATTACCTATTGTATTCGTTGTCGAGGAGATTTCAAATATAGATTTTGATTGTTGAAACATTATAAAACAATCGAATTATACACTTTTTACGATAGAATTATATAAAATTTCAAACTCGCATATCTCCGTTACTGTTGAAGATACAGAAGTGATTTTACACTCAATTTAATCAGGTCGACCTAACCTAACCTAAACTGACCTGACCTAACCTAACTTAACTTAACTTTAATTAACCTAACCAAATAGCAATAAAATAAAAACAATCTATTTGTGCCCGATTGTAGTCGTTGTCGACGAGATTTGAAATATAGATTTTGATTGTTGAAACATTATAAAACAATCGAATTTCACACATTTTTCAATATAATTATATAACATTTCAAACTCGCATATCTCCGTTACTATTGAAGATACAGAAGTGATTTTGCACTCAATGGAATCAGGTCGACGCTCTCTATTGGATCATGGGGAAAAATGTAATCCATGTGTAATATTCATGCTTAGTTATCATGGAAACTCTCATAACAATAAATTAAACAATCTATTTATTACCTATTGTATTCGTTGTCGAGGAGATTTCAAATATAGATTTTGATTGTTGAAACATTATAAAACAATCGAATTATACACTTTTTACGATAGAATTATATAAAATTTCAAACTCGCATATCTCCGTTACTGTTGAAGATACAGAAGTGATTTTACACTCAATTTAATCAGGTCGACCTAACCTAACCTAAACTGACCTGACCTAACCTAACTTAACTTTAATTAACCTAACCAAATACCAATAAAATAAAAACAATCTATTTGTGCCCGATTGTAGTCGTTGTCGAGGAGATTTGAAATATAGATTTTGATTGTTGAAACATTATAAAACAATCGAATTTCACACATTTTACAATATAATTATATAACATTTCAAACTCGCATATCTCCGTTACTATTGAAGATACAGAAGTGATTTTGCACTCAATGGAATCAGGTCGACGCTCTCTATTGGCTCATGGGGAAAAATGTAATCCATGTGTAATATTCATGCTTAGTTATCATGGAAACTCTCATAACAATAAATTAAACAATCTATTTATTACCTATTGTATTCGTTGTCGAGGAGATTTCAAATATAGATTTTGATTGTTGAAACATTATAAAACAATCGAATTATACACTTTTTACGATAGAATTATATAAAATTTCAAACTCGCATATCTACGTTACTGTTGAAGATACAGAAGTGATTTTACACTCAATTTAATCAGGTCGACCTAACCTAACCTAAACTGACCTGACCTAACCTAACTTAACTTAACTTTAATTAACCTAACCAAATAGCAATAAAATAAAAACAATCTATTTGTGCCCGATTGTAGTCGTTGTCGAGGAGATTTGAAATATAGATTTTGATTGTTGAAACATTATAAAACAATCGAATTTCACACATTTTACAATATAATTATATAACATTTCAAACTCGCTTATCTCCGTTACTATTGAAGATAAAGAAGTGATTTTGCACTCAATGGAATCAGCTCGACGCTCTCTATTGGCTCATGGGGAAAAATGTAATCCATGTGTAATATTCATGCTTAGTTATCATGGAAACTCTCATAACAATAAATTAAACAATCTATTTATTACCTATTGTATTCGTTGTCGAGGAGATTTCAAATATAGATTTTGATTGTTGAAACATTATAAAACAATCGAATTATACACTTTTTACGATAGAATTATATAAAATTTCAAACTCGCATATCTCCGTTACTCTTGAAGATACAGAAGTGATTTTACACTCAATTTAATCAGTTCGACCTAACCTAACCTAAACTGACCTGACCTAACCTAACTTAACTTTAATTAACCTAACCTAACCTAACCTAATAACAATAAAATAAAAACAATCTATTTGTGCCCGATTGTAGTCGTTGTCGACGAGATTTGAAATATAGATTTTGATTGTTGAAACATTATAAAACAATCGAATTTCACACATTTTACAATATAATTATATAACATTTCAAACTCGCATATCTCCGTTACTATTGAAGATACAGAAGTGATTTTGCACTCAATGGAATCAGGTCGACGCTCTCTATTGGCTCATGGGGAAAAATGTAATCCATGTGTAATATTCATGCTTAGTTATCATGGAAACTCTCATAACAATAAATTAAACAATCTATTTATTACCTATTGTATTCGTTGACGAGGAGATTTCAAATATAGATTTTGATTGTTGAAACATTATAAAACAATCGAATTATACACTTTTTACGATAGAATTATATAAAATTTCAAACTCGCATATCTCCGTTACTGTTGAAGATACAGAAGTGATTTTACACTCAATTTAATCAGTTCGACCTAACCTAACCTAAACTGACCTGACCTAACCTAACTTAACTTTAATTAACCTAACCTAACCTAACCTAATAACAATAAAATAAAAACAATCTATTTGTGCCCGATTGTAGTCGTTGTCGACGAGATTTGAAATATAGACTTTGATTGTTGAAACATTATAAAACAATCGAATTTCACACATTTTACAATATAATTATATAACATTTCAAACTCGCATATCTCCGTTACTATTGAAGATAAAGAAGTGATTTTGCACTCAATGGAATCAGCTCGACGCTCTCTATTGGCTCATGGGGAAAAATGTAATCCATGTGTAATATTCATGCTTAGTTATCATGGAAACTCTCATAACAATAAATTAAACAATCTATTTATTACCTATTGTATTCGTTGACGAGGAGATTTCAAATATAGATTTTGATTGTTGAAACATTATAAAACAATCGAATTATACACTTTTTACGATAGAATTATATAAAATTTCAAACTCGCATATCTCCGTTACTCTTGAAGATACAGAAGTGATTTTACACTCAATTTAATCAGTTCGACCTAACCTAACCTAAACTGACCTGACCTAACCTAACTTAACTTTAATTAACCTAACCTAACCTAACCTAATAACAATAAAATAAAAACAATCTATTTGTGCCCGATTGTAGTCGTTGTCGAGGAGATTTGAAATATAGATTTTGATTGTTGAAACATTATAAAACAATCGAATTTCACACATTTTACAATATAATTATATAACATTTCAAACTCGCATATCTCCGTTACTATTGAAGATACAGAAGTGATTTTGCACTCAATGGAATCAGGTCGACGCTCTCTATTGGATCATGGGGAAAAATGTAATCCATGTGTAATATTCATGCTTAGTTATCATGGAAACTCTCATAACAATAAATTAAACAATCTATTTATTACCTATTGTATTCGTTGTCGAGGAGATTTCAAATATAGATTTTGATTGTTGAAACATTATAAAACAATCGAATTATACACTTTTTACGATAGAATTATATAAAATTTCAAACTCGCATATCTCCGTTACTGTTGAAGATACAGAAGTGATTTTACACTCAATTTAATCAGGTCGACCTAACCTAACCTAAACTGACCTGACCTAACCTAACTTAACTTAACTTTAATTAACCTAACCAAATAGCAATAAAATAAAAACAATCTATTTGTGCCCGATTGTAGTCGTTGTCGACGAGATTTGAAATATAGATTTTGATTGTTGAAACATTATAAAACAATCGAATTTCACACATTTTTCAATATAATTATATAACATTTCAAACTCGCATATCTCCGTTACTATTGAAGATACAGAAGTGATTTTGCACTCAATGGAATCAGGTCGACGCTCTCTATTGGATCATGGGGAAAAATGTAATCCATGTGTAATATTCATGCTTAGTTATCATGGAAACTCTCATAACAATAAATTAAACAATCTATTTATTACCTATTGTATTCGTTGTCGAGGAGATTTCAAATATAGATTTTGATTGTTGAAACATTATAAAACAATCGAATTATACACTTTTTACGATAGAATTATATAAAATTTCAAACTCGCATATCTCCGTTACTGTTGAAGATACAGAAGTGATTTTACACTCAATTTAATCAGGTCGACCTAACCTAACCTAAACTGACCTGACCTAACCTAACTTAACTTAACTTTAATTAACCTAACCAAATAGCAATAAAATAAAAACAATCTATTTGTGCCCGATTGTAGTCGTTGTCGAGGAGATTTGAAATATAGATTTTGATTGTTGAAACATTATAAAACAATCGAATTTCACACATTTTACAATATAATTATATAACATTTCAAACTCGCTTATCTCCGTTACTATTGAAGATAAAGAAGTGATTTTGCACTCAATGGAATCAGCTCGACGCTCTCTATTGGCTCATGGGGAAAAATGTAATCCATGTGTAATATTCATGCTTAGTTATCATGGAAACTCTCATAACAATAAATTAAACAATCTATTTATTACCTATTGTATTCGTTGTCGAGGAGATTTCAAATATAGATTTTGATTGTTGAAACATTATAAAACAATCGAATTATACACTTTTTACGATAGAATTATATAAAATTTCAAACTCGCATATCTCCGTTACTCTTGAAGATACAGAAGTGATTTTACACTCAATTTAATCAGTTCGACCTAACCTAACCTAAACTGACCTGACCTAACCTAACTTAACTTTAATTAACCTAACCTAACCTAACCTAATAACAATAAAATAAAAACAATCTATTTGTGCCCGATTGTAGTCGTTGTGCTACGAGATTTGAAATATAGATTTTGATTGTTGAAACATTATAAAACAATCGAATTTCACACATTTTACAATATAATTATATAACATTTCAAACTCGCATATCTCCGTTACTATTGAAGATACAGAAGTGATTTTGCACTCAATGGAATCAGGTCGACGCTCTCTATTGGCTCATGGGGAAAAATGTAATCCATGTGTAATATTCATGCTTAGTTATCATGGAAACTCTCATAACAATAAATTAAACAATCTATTTATTACCTATTGTATTCGTTGTCGAGGAGATTTCAAATATAGATTTTGATTGTTGAAACATTATAAAACAATCGAATTATACACTTTTTACGATAGAATTATATAAAATTTCAAATTCGCATATCTCCGTTACTCTTGAAGATACAGAAGTGATTTTACACTCAATTTAATCAGTTCGACCTAACCTAACCTAAACTGACCTGACCTAACCTAACTTAACTTTAATTAACCTAACCTAACCTAACCTAATAACAATAAAATAAAAACAATCTATTTGTGCCCGATTGTAGTCGTTGTCGACGAGATTTGAAATATAGATTTTGATTGTTGAAACATTATAAAACAATCGAATTTCACACATTTTACAATATAATTATATAACATTTCAAACTCGCATATCTCCGTTACTATTGAAGATACAGAAGTGATTTTGCACTCAATGGAATCAGGTCGACGCTCTCTATTGGATCATGGGGAAAAATGTAATCCATGTGTAATATTCATGCTTAGTTATCATGGTAACTCTCATAATAATAAATTAAACAATCTATTTATTACCTATTGTATTCGTTGTCGAGGAGATTTCAAATATAGATTTTGATTGTTGAAACATTATAAAACAATCGAATTATACACTTTTTACGATAGAATTATATAAAATTTCAAACTCGTATATCTCCGTTACAGTTGAAGATACAGAAGTGATTTTACACTCAATTTAATCAGGTCGACCTAACCTAACCTAAACTGACCTGACCTAACCTAACTTAACTTAACTTTAATTAACCTAACCAAATAGCAATAAAATAAAAACAATCTATTTGTGCCCGATTGTAGTCGTTGTCGACGAGATTTGAAATATAGATTTTGATTGTTGAAACATTATAAAACAATCGAATTTCACACATTTTACAATATAATTATATAACATTTCAAACTCGCATATCTCCGTTACTATTGAAGATAAAGAAGTGATTTTGCACTCAATGGAATCAGCTCGACGCTCTCTATTGGCTCATGGGGAAAAATGTAATCCATGTGTAATATTCATGCTTAGTTATCATGGAAACTCTCATAACAATAAATTAAACAATCTATTTATTACCTATTGTATTCGTTGTCGAGGAGATTTCAAATATAGATTTTGATTGTTGAAACATTATAAAACAATCGAATTATACACTTTTTACGATAGAATTATATAAAATTTCAAACTCGCATATCTCCGTTACTGTTGAAGATACAGAAGTGATTTTACACTCAATTTAATCAGTTCGACCTAACCTAACCTAAACTGACCTGACCTAACCTAACTTAACTTTAATTAACCTAACCTAACCTAACCTAATAACAATAAAATAAAAACAATCTATTTGTGCCCGATTGTAGTCGTTGTCGAGGAGATTTGAAATATAGATTTTGATTGTTGAAACATTATAAAACAATCGAATTTCACACATTTTACAATATAATTATATAACATTTCAAACTCGCATATCTCCGTTACTATTGAAGATACAGAAGTGATTTTGCACTCAATGGAATCAGGTCGACGCTCTCTATTGGATCATGGGGAAAAATGTAATCCATGTGTAATATTCATGCTTAGTTATCATGGAAACTCTCATAACAATAAATTAAACAATCTATTTATTACCTATTGTATTCGTTGTCGAGGAGATTTCAAATATAGATTTTGATTGTTGAAACATTATAAAACAATCGAATTATACACTTTTTACGATAGAATTATATAAAATTTCAAACTCGCATATCTCCGTTACTGTTGAAGATACAGAAGTGATTTTACACTCAATTTAATCAGGTCGACCTAACCTAACCTAAACTGACCTGACCTAACCTAACTTAACTTAACTTTAATTAACCTAACCAAATAGCAATAAAATAAAAACAATCTATTTGTGCCCGATTGTAGTCGTTGTCGACGAGATTTGAAATATAGATTTTGATTGTTGAAACATTATAAAACAATCGAATTTCACACATTTTACAATATAATTATATAACATTTCAAACTCGCATATCTCCGTTACTATTGAAGATAAAGAAGTGATTTTGCACTCAATGGAATCAGCTCGACGCTCTCTATTGGCTCATGGGGAAAAATGTAATCCATGTGTAATATTCATGCTTAGTTATCATGGAAACTCTCATAACAATAAATTAAACAATCTATTTATTACCTATTGTATTCGTTGTCGAGGAGATTTCAAATATAGATTTTGATTGTTGAAACATTATAAAACAATCGAATTATACACTTTTTACGATAGAATTATATAAAATTTCAAACTCGCATATCTCCGTTACTGTTGAAGATACAGAAGTGATTTTACACTCAATTTAATCAGGTCGACCTAACCTAACCTAAACTGACCTGACCTAACCTAACTTAACTTAACTTTAATTAACCTAACCAAATAGCAATAAAATAAAAACAATCTATTTGTGCCCGATTGTAGTCGTTGTCGACGAGATTTGAAATATAGATTTTGATTGTTGAAACATTATAAAACAATCGAATTTCACACATTTTTCAATATAATTATATAACATTTCAAACTCGCATATCTCCGTTACTATTGAAGATACAGAAGTGATTTTGCACTCAATGGAATCAGGTCGACGCTCTCTATTGGCTCATGGGGAAAAATGTAATCCATGTGTAATATTCATGCTTAGTTATCATGGAAACTCTCATAACAATAAATTAAACAATCTATTTATTACCTATTGTATTCGTTGTCGAGGAGATTTCAAATATAGATTTTGATTGTTGAAACATTATAAAACAATCGAATTATACACTTTTTACGATAGAATTATATAAAATTTCAAACTCGCATATCTCCGTTACTGTTGAAGATACAGAAGTGATTTTACACTCAATTTAATCAGGTCGACCTAACCTAACCTAAACTGACCTGACCTAACCTAACTTAACTTTAATTAACCTAACCAATTAGCAATAAAATAAAAACAATCTATTTGTGCCCGATTGTAGTCGTTGTCGAGGAGATTTGAAATATAGATTTTGATTGTTGAAACATTATAAAACAATCGAATTATACACTTTTTACGATAGAATTATATAAAATTTCAAACTCGCATATCTCCGTTACTGTTGAAGATACAGAAGTGATTTTACACTCAATTTAATCAGTTCGACCTAACCTAACCTAAACTGACCTGACCTAACCTAACTTAACTTTAATTAACCTAACCTAACCTAACCTAATAACAATAAAATAAAAACAATCTATTTGTGCCCGATTGTAGTCGTTGTCGACGAGATTTGAAATATAGATTTTGATTGTTGAAACATTATAAAACAATCGAATTTCACACATTTTACAATATAATTATATAACATTTCAAACTCGCATATCTCCGTTACTATTGAAGATACAGAAGTGATTTTGCACTCAATGGAATCAGGTCGACGCTCTCTATTGGCTCATGGGGAAAAATGTAATCCATGTGTAATATTCATGCTTAGTTATCATGGAAACTCTCATAACAATAAATTAAACAATCTATTTATTACCTATTGTATTCGTTGTCGAGGAGATTTCAAATATAGATTTTGATTGTTGAAACATTATAAAACAATCGAATTATACACTTTTTACGATAGAATTATATAAAATTTCAAACTCGCATATCTCCGTTACTGTTGAAGATACAGAAGTGATTTTACACTCAATTTAATCAGGTCGACCTAACCTAACCTAAACTGACCTGACCTAACCTAACTTAACTTAACTTTAATTAACCTAACCAAATAGCAATAAAATAAAAACCATCTATTTGTGCCCGATTGTAGTCGTTGTCGACGAGATTTGAAATATAGATTTTGATTGTTGAAACATTATAAAACAATCGAATTTCACACATTTTTCAATATAATTATATAACATTTCAAACTCGCATATCTCCGTTACTATTGAAGATACAGAAGTGATTTTGCACTCAATGGAATCAGGTCGACGCTCTCTATTGGCTCATGGGGAAATATGTAATCCATGTGTAATATTCATGCTTAGTTATCATGGAAACTCTCATAACAATAAATTAAACAATCTATTTATTACCTATTGTATTCGTTGTCGAGGAGATTTCAAATATAGATTTTGATTGTTGAAACATTATAAAACAATCGAATTATACACTTTTTACGATAGAATTATATAAAATTTCAAACTCGCATATCTCCGTTACTGTTGAAGATACAGAAGTGATTTTACACTCAATTTAATCAGTTCGACCTAACCTAACCTAAACTGACATGACCTAACCTAACTTAACTTTAATTAACCTAACCTAACCTAACCTAATAACAATAAAATAAAAACAATCTATTTGTGCCCGATTGTAGTCGTTGTCGAGGAGATTTGAAATATAGATTTTGATTGTTGAAACATTATAAAACAATCGAATTTCACACATTTTACAATATAATTATATAACATTTCAAACTCGCATATCTCCGTTACTATTGAAGATACAGAAGTGATTTTGCACTCAATGGAATCAGGTCGACGCTCTCTATTGGATCATGGGGAAAAATGTAATCCATGTGTAATATTCATGCTTAGTTATCATGGAAACTCTCATAACAATAAATTAAACAATCTATTTATTACCTATTGTATTCGTTGTCGAGGAGATTTCAAATATAGATTTTGATTGTTGAAACATTATAAAACAATCGAATTATACACTTTTTACGATAGAATTATATAAAATTTCAAACTCGCATATCTCCGTTACTGTTGAAGATACAGAAGTGATTTTACACTCAATTTAATCAGGTCGACCTAACCTAACCTAAACTGACCTGACCTAACCTAACTTAACTTAACTTTAATTAACCTAACCAAATAGCAATAAAATAAAAACAATCTATTTGTGCCCGATTGTAGTCGTTGTCGACGAGATTTGAAATATAGATTTTGATTGTTGAAACATTATAAAACAATCGAATTTCACACATTTTTCAATATAATTATATAACATTTCAAACTCGCATATCTCCGTTACTATTGAAGATACAGAAGTGATTTTGCACTCAATGGAATCAGGTCGACGCTCTCTATTGGCTCATGGGGAAAAATGTAATCCATGTGTAATATTCATGCTTAGTTATCATGGAAACTCTCATAACAATAAATTAAACAATCTATTTATTACCTATTGTATTCGTTGTCGAGGAGATTTCAAATATAGATTTTGATTGTTGAAACATTATAAAACAATCGAATTTCACACATTTTACAATATAATTATATAACATTTCAAACTCGCATATCTCCGTTACTATTGAAGATACAGAAGTGATTTTGCACTCAATGGAATCAGGTCGACGCTCTCTATTGGCTCATGGGGAAAAATGTAATCCATGTGTAATATTCATGCTTAGATACCATGGAAAAAATCCTAACAATAAATTAAACAATCTATTTATTACCTATTGTATTCGTTGTCGAGGAGATTTCAAATATAGATTTTGATTGTTGAAACATTATAAAACAATCGAATTATACACTTTTTACGATAGAATTATATAAAATTTCAAACTCGCATATCTCCGTTACTGTTGAAGATACAGAAGTGATTTTACACTCAATTTAATCAGGTCGACCTAACCTAACCTAAACTGACCTGACCTAACCTAACTTAACTTAACTTTAATTAACCTAACCAAATAGCAATAAAATAAAAACAATCTATTTGTGCCCGATTGTAGTCGTTGTCGACGAGATTTGAAATATAGATTTTGATTGTTGAAACATTATAAAACAATCGAATTTCACACATTTTTCAATATAATTATATAACATTTCAAACTCGCATATCTCCGTTACTATTGAAGATACAGAAGTGATTTTGCACTCAATGGAATCAGGTCGACGCTCTCTATTGGATCATGGGGAAAAATGTAATCCATGTGTAATATTCATGCTTAGTTATCATGGAAACTCTCATAACAATAAATTAAACAATCTATTTATTACCTATTGTATTCGTTGTCGAGGAGATTTCAAATATAGATTTTGATTGTTGAAACATTATAAAACAATCGAATTATACACTTTTTACGATAGAATTATATAAAATTTCAAACTCGCATATCTCCGTTACTGTTGAAGATACAGAAGTGATTTTACACTCAATTTAATCAGGTCGACCTAACCTAACCTAAACTGACCTGACCTAACCTAACTTAACTTTAATTAACCTAACCAAATAGCAATAAAATAAAAACAATCTATTTGTGCCCGATTGTAGTCGTTGTCGAGGAGATTTGAAATATAGATTTTGATTGTTGAAACATTATAAAACAATCGAATTTCACACATTTTACAATATAATTATATAACATTTCAAACTCGCTTATCTCCGTTACTATTGAAGATAAAGAAGTGATTTTGCACTCAATGGAATCAGCTCGACGCTCTCTATTGGCTCATGGGGAAAAATGTAATCCATGTGTAATATTCATGCTTAGTTATCATGGAAACTCTCATAACAATAAATTAAACAATCTATTTATTACCTATTGTATTCGTTGTCGAGGAGATTTCAAATATAGATTTTGATTGTTGAAACATTATAAAACAATCGAATTATACACTTTTTACGATAGAATTATATAAAATTTCAAACTCGCATATCTCCGTTACTCTTGAAGATACAGAAGTGATTTTACACTCAATTTAATCAGTTCGACCTAACCTAACCTAAACTGACCTGACCTAACCTAACTTAACTTTAATTAACCTAACCTAACCTAACCTAATAACAATAAAATAAAAACAATCTATTTGTGCCCGATTGTAGTCGTTGTCGACGAGATTTGAAATATAGATTTTGATTGTTGAAACATTATAAAACAATCGAATTTCACACATTTTACAATATAATTATATAACATTTCAAACTCGCATATCTCCGTTACTATTGAAGATACAGAAGTGATTTTGCACTCAATGGAATCAGGTCGACGCTCTCTATTGGATCATGGGGAAAAATGTAATCCATGTGTAATATTCATGCTTAGTTATCATGGTAACTCTCATAATAATAAATTAAACAATCTATTTATTACCTATTGTATTCGTTGTCGAGGAGATTTCAAATATAGATTTTGATTGTTGAAACATTATAAAACAATCGAATTATACACTTTTTACGATAGAATTATATAAAATTTCAAACTCGTATATCTCCGTTACTGTTGAAGATACAGAAGTGATTTTACACTCAATTTAATCAGGTCGACCTAACCTAACCTAAACTGACCTGACCTAACCTAACTTAACTTAACTTTAATTAACCTAACCAAATAGCAATAAAATAAAAACAATCTATTTGTGCCCGATTGTAGTCGTTGTCGACGAGATTTGAAATATAGATTTTGATTGTTGAAACATTATAAAACAATCGAATTTCACACATTTTACAATATAATTATATAACATTTCAAACTCGCATATCTCCGTTACTATTGAAGATAAAGAAGTGATTTTGCACTCAATGGAATCAGCTCGACGCTCTCTATTGGCTCATGGGGAAAAATGTAATCCATGTGTAATATTCATGCTTAGTTATCATGGAAACTCTCATAACAATAAATTAAACAATCTATTTATTACCTATTGTATTCGTTGTCGAGGAGATTTCAAATATAGATTTTGATTGTTGAAACATTATAAAACAATCGAATTATACACTTTTTACGATAGAATTATATAAAATTTCAAACTCGCATATCTCCGTTACTGTTGAAGATACAGAAGTGATTTTACACTCAATTTAATCAGTTCGACCTAACCTAACCTAAACTGACCTGACCTAACCTAACTTAACTTTAATTAACCTAACCTAACCTAACCTAATAACAATAAAATAAAAACAATCTATTTGTGCCCGATTGTAGTCGTTGTCGAGGAGATTTGAAATATAGATTTTGATTGTTGAAACATTATAAAACAATCGAATTTCACACATTTTACAATATAATTATATAACATTTCAAACTCGCATATCTCCGTTACTATTGAAGATACAGAAGTGATTTTGCACTCAATGGAATCAGGTCGACGCTCTCTATTGGATCATGGGGAAAAATGTAATCCATGTGTAATATTCATGCTTAGTTATCATGGAAACTCTCATAACAATAAATTAAACAATCTATTTATTACCTATTGTATTCGTTGTCGAGGAGATTTCAAATATAGATTTTGATTGTTGAAACATTATAAAACAATCGAATTATACACTTTTTACGATAGAATTATATAAAATTTCAAACTCGCATATCTCCGTTACTGTTGAAGATACAGAAGTGATTTTACACTCAATTTAATCAGGTCGACCTAACCTAACCTAAACTGACCTGACCTAACCTAACTTAACTTAACTTTAATTAACCTAACCAAATAGCAATAAAATAAAAACAATCTATTTGTGCCCGATTGTAGTCGTTGTCGACGAGATTTGAAATATAGATTTTGATTGTTGAAACATTATAAAACAATCGAATTTCACACATTTTTCAATATAATTATATAACATTTCAAACTCGCATATCTCCGTTACTATTGAAGATACAGAAGTGATTTTGCACTCAATGGAATCAGGTCGACGCTCTCTATTGGCTCATGGGGAAAAATGTAATCCATGTGTAATATTCATGCTTAGTTATCATGGAAACTCTCATAACAATAAATTAAACAATCTATTTATTACCTATTGTATTCGTTGTCGAGGAGATTTCAAATATAGATTTTGATTGTTGAAACATTATAAAACAATCGAATTATACACTTTTTACGATAGAATTATATAAAATTTCAAACTCGCATATCTCCGTTACTGTTGAAGATACAAAAGTGATTTTACACTCAATTTAATCAGGTCGACCTAACCTAACCTAAACTGACCTGACCTAACCTAACTTAACTTTAATTAACCTAACCAATTAGCAATAAAATAAAAACAATCTATTTGTGCCCGATTGTAGTCGTTGTCGAGGAGATTTGAAATATAGATTTTGATTGTTGAAACATTATAAAACAATCGAATTATACACTTTTTACGATAGAATTATATAAAATTTCAAACTCGCATATCTCCGTTACTGTTGAAGATACAGAAGTGATTTTACACTCAATTTAATCAGTTCGACCTAACCTAACCTAAACTGACCTGACCTAACCTAACTTAACTTTAATTAACCTAACCTAACCTAACCTAATAACAATAAAATAAAAACAATCTATTTGTGCCCGATTGTAGTCGTTGTCGACGAGATTTGAAATATAGATTTTGATTGTTGAAACATTATAAAACAATCGAATTTCACACATTTTACAATATAATTATATAACATTTCAAACTCGCATATCTCCGTTACTATTGAAGATACAGAAGTGATTTTGCACTCAATGGAATCAGGTCGACGCTCTCTATTGGCTCATGGGGAAAAATGTAATCCATGTGTAATATTCATGCTTAGTTATCATGGAAACTCTCATAACAATAAATTAAACAATCTATTTATTACCTATTGTATTCGTTGTCGAGGAGATTTCAAATATAGATTTTGATTGTTGAAACATTATAAAACAATCGAATTATACACTTTTTACGATAGAATTATATAAAATTTCAAACTCGCATATCTCCGTTACTGTTGAAGATACAGAAGTGATTTTACACTCAATTTAATCAGGTCGACCTAACCTAACCTAAACTGACCTGACCTAACCTAACTTAACTTAACTTTAATTAACCTAACCAAATAGCAATAAAATAAAAACAATCTATTTGTGCCCGATTGTAGTCGTTGTCGACGAGATTTGAAATATAGATTTTGATTGTTGAAACATTATAAAACAATCGAATTTCACACATTTTTCAATATAATTATATAACATTTCAAACTCGCATATCTCCGTTACTATTGAAGATACAGAAGTGATTTTGCACTCAATGGAATCAGGTCGACGCTCTCTATTGGCTCATGGGGAAATATGTAATCCATGTGTAATATTCATGCTTAGTTATCATGGAAACTCTCATAACAATAAATTAAACAATCTATTTATTACCTATTGTATTCGTTGTCGAGGAGATTTCAAATATAGATTTTGATTGTTGAAACATTATAAAACAATCGAATTATACACTTTTTACGATAGAATTATATAAAATTTCAAACTCGCATATCTCCGTTACTGTTGAAGATACAGAAGTGATTTTACACTCAATTTAATCAGTTCGACCTAACCTAACCTAAACTGACCTGACCTAACCTAACTTAACTTTAATTAACCTAACCTAACCTAACCTAATAACAATAAAATAAAAACAATCTATTTGTGCCCGATTGTAGTCGTTATCGAGGAGATTTGAAATATAGATTTTGATTGTTGAAACATTATAAAACAATCGAATTTCACACATTTTACAATATAATTATATAACATTTCAAACTCGCATATCTCCGTTACTATTGAAGATACAGAAGTGATTTTGCACTCAATGGAATCAGGTCGACGCTCTCTATTGGATCATGGGGAAAAATGTAATCCATGTGTAATATTCATGCTTAGTTATCATGGAAACTCTCATAACAATAAATTAAACAATCTATTTATTACCTATTGTATTCGTTGTCGAGGAGATTTCAAATATAGATTTTGATTGTTGAAACATTATAAAACAATCGAATTATACACTTTTTACGATAGAATTATATAAAATTTCAAACTCGCATATCTCCGTTACTGTTGAAGATACAGAAGTGATTTTACACTCAATTTAATCAGGTCGACCTAACCTAACCTAAACTGACCTGACCTAACCTAACTTAACTTAACTTTAATTAACCTAACCAAATAGCAATAAAATAAAAACAATCTATTTGTGCCCGATTGTAGTCGTTGTCGACGAGATTTGAAATATAGATTTTGATTGTTGAAACATTATAAAACAATCGAATTTCACACATTTTTCAATATAATTATATAACATTTCAAACTCGCATATCTCCGTTACTATTGAAGATACAGAAGTGATTTTGCACTCAATGGAATCAGGTCGACGCTCTCTATTGGCTCATGGGGAAAAATGTAATCCATGTGTAATATTCATGCTTAGTTATCATGGAAACTCTCATAACAATAAATTAAACAATCTATTTATTACCTATTTTATTCGTTGTCGAGGAGATTTCAAATATAGATTTTGATTGTTGAAACATTATAAAACAATCGAATTATACACTTTTTACGATAGAATTATATAAAATTTCAAACTCGCATATCTCCGTTACTGTTGAAGATACAGAAGTGATTTTACACTCAATTTAATCAGGTCGACCTAACCTAACCTAAACTGACCTGACCTAACCTAACTTAACTTTAATTAACCTAACCAAATAGCAATAAAATAAAAACAATCTATTTGTGCCCGATTGTAGTCGTTGTCGAGGAGATTTGAAATATAGATTTTGATTGTTGAAACATTATAAAACAATCGAATTTCACACATTTTACAATATAATTATATAACATTTCAAACTCGCATATCTCCGTTACTATTGAAGATACAGAAGTGATTTTGCACTCAATGGAATCAGGTCGACGCTCTCTATTGGCTCATGGGGAAAAATGTAATCCATGTGTAATATTCATGCTTAGTTATCATGGAAACTCTCATAACAATAAATTAAACAATCTATTTATTACCTATTGTATTCGTTGTCGAGGAGATTTCAAATATAGATTTTGATTGTTGAAACATTATAAAACAATCGAATTTCACACATTTTACAATATAATTATATAACATTTCAAACTCGCATATCTCCGTTACTATTGAAGATACAGAAGTGATTTTGCACTCAATGGAATCAGGTCGACGCTCTCTATTGGCTCATGGGGAAAAATGATATCCATGTGTAATATTCATGCTTAGATACCATGGAAAAAATCCTAACAATAAATTAAACAATCTATTTATTACCTATTGTATTCGTTGTCGAGGAGATTTCAAATATAGATTTTGATTGTTGAAACATTATAAAACAATCGAATTATACACTTTTTACGATAGAATTATATAAAATTTCAAACTCGCATATCTCCGTTACTCTTGAAGATACAGTAGTGATTTTACACTCAATGGAATCAGGTCGACCTAACCTATACAGACCTGACCTAACCTAACCTAACTTTAATTAACCTAACCTAACCTAACCTAATAACAATAAAATAAAAACAATCTATTTGTGCCCGATTGTAGTCGTTGTCGACGAGATTTGAAATATAGATTTTGATTGTTGAAACATTATAAAACAATCGAATTTCACACATTTTTCAATATAATTATATAACATTTCAAACTCGCATATCTCCGTTACTATTGAAGATACAGAAGTGATTTTGCACTCAATGGAATCAGGTCGACGCTCTCTATTGGATCATGGGGAAAAATGTAATCCATGTGTAATATTCATGCTTAGTTATCATGGAAACTCTCATAACAATAAATTAAACAATCTATTTATTACCTATTGTATTCTTTGTCGAGGAGATTTCAAATATAGATTTTGATTGTTGAAACATTATAAAACAATCGAATTATACACTTTTTACGATAGAATTATATAAAATTTCAAACTCGCATATCTCCGTTACTGTTGAAGATACAGAAGTGATTTTACACTCAATTTAATCAGGTCGACCTAACCTAACCTAAACTGACCTGACCTAACCTAACTTAACTTTAATTAACCTAACCAAATAGCAATAAAATAAAAACAATCTATTTGTGCCCGATTGTAGTCGTTGTCGAGGAGATTTGAAATATACATTTTGATTGTTGAAACATTATAAAACAATCGAATTTCACACATTTTACAATATAATTATATAACATTTCAAACTCGCATATCTCCGTTACTATTGAAGATACAGAAGTGATTTTGCACTCAATGGAATCAGGTCGACGCTCTCTATTGGATCATGGGGAAAAATGTAATCCATGTGTAATATTCATGCTTAGTTATCATGGAAACTCTCATAATAATAAATTAAACAATCTATTTATTACCTATTGTATTCGTTGTCGAGGAGATTTCAAATATAGATTTTGATTGTTGAAACATTATAAAACAATCGAATTATACACTTTTTACGATAGAATTATATAAAATTTCAAACTCGCATATCTCCGTTACTGTTGAAGATACAGAAGTGATTTTACACTCAATTTAATCAGTTCGACCTAACCTAACCTAAACTGACCTGACCTAACCTAACTTAACTTTAATTAACCTAACCTAACCTAACCTAATAACAATAAAATAAAAACAATCTATTTGTGCCCGATTGTAGTCGTTGTCGAGGAGATTTGAAATATAGATTTTGATTGTTGAAACATTATAAAACAATCGAATTTCACACATTTTACAATATAATTATATAACATTTCAAACTCGCATATCTCCGTTACTATTGAAGATACAGAAGTGATTTTGCACTCAATGGAATCAGGTCGACGCTCTCTATTGGATCATGGGGAAAAATGTAATCCATGTGTAATATTCATGCTTAGTTATCATGGAAACTCTCATAACAATAAATTAAACAATCTATTTATTACCTATTGTATTCGTTGTCGAGGAGATTTCAAATATAGATTTTGATTGTTGAAACATTATAAAACAATCGAATTATACACTTTTTACGATAGAATTATATAAAATTTCAAACTCGCATATCTCCGTTACTGTTGAAGATACAGAAGTGATTTTACACTCAATTTAATCAGTTCGACCTAACCTAACCTAAACTGACCTGACCTAACCTAACTTAACTTTAATTAACCTAACCTAACCTAACCTAATAACAATAAAATAAAAACAATCTATTTGTGCCCGATTGTAGTCGTTGTCGAGGAGATTTGAAATATAGATTTTGATTGTTGAAACATTATAAAACAATCGAATTTCACACATTTTACAATATAATTATATAACATTTCAAACTCGCATATCTCCGTTACTATTGAAGATACAGAAGTGATTTTGCACTCAATGGAATCAGGTCGACGCTCTCTATTGGATCATGGGGAAAAATGTAATCCATGTGTAATATTCATGCTTAGTTATCATGGAAACTCTCATAACAATAAATTAAACAATCTATTTATTACCTATTGTATTCGTTGTCGAGGAGATTTCAAATATAGATTTTGATTGTTGAAACATTATAAAACAATCGATTTATACACTTTTTACGATAGAATTATATAAAATTTCAAACTCGCATATCTCCGTTACTGTTGAAGATACAGAAGTGATTTTACACTCAATTTAATCAGGTCGACCTAACCTAACCTAAACTGACCTGACCTAACCTAACTTAACTTAACTTTAATTAACCTAACCAAATAGCAATAAAATAAAAACAATCTATTTGTGCCCGATTGTAGTCGTTGTCGACGAGATTTGAAATATAGATTTTGATTGTTGAAACATTATAAAACAATCGAATTTCACACATTTTTCAATATAATTATATAACATTTCAAACTCGCATATCTCCGTTACTATTGAAGATACAGAAGTGATTTTGCACTCAATGGAATCAGGTCGACGCTCTCTATTGGCTCATGGGGAAAAATGTAATCCATGTGTAATATTCATGCTTAGTTATCATGGAAACTCTCATAACAATAAATTAAACAATCTATTTATTACCTATTGTATTCGTTGACGAGGAGATTTCAAATATAGATTTTGATTGTTGAAACATTATAAAACAATCGAATTATACACTTTTTACGATAGAATTATATAAAATTTCAAACTCGCATATCTCCGTTACTGTTGAAGATACAGAAGTGATTTTACACTCAATTTAATCAGTTCGACCTAACCTAACCTAAACTGACCTGACCTAACCTAACTTAACTTTAATTAACCTAACCTAACCTAACCTAATAACAATAAAATAAAAACAATCTATTTGTGCCCGATTGTAGTCGTTGTCGAGGAGATTTGAAATATAGATTTTGATTGTTGAAACATTATAAAACAATCGAATTTCACACATTTTACAATATAATTATATAACATTTCAAACTCGCATATCTCCGTTACTATTGAAGATACAGAAGTGATTTTGCACTCAATGGAATCAGGTCGACGCTCTCTATTGGATCATGGGGAAAAATGTAATCCATGTGTAATATTCATGCTTAGTTATCATGGAAACTCTCATAACAATAAATTAAACAATCTATTTATTACCTATTGTATTCGTTGTCGAGGAGATTTCAAATATAGATTTTGATTGTTGAAACATTATAAAACAATCGAATTATACACTTTTTACGATAGAATTATATAAAATTTCAAACTCGCATATCTCCGTTACTCTTGAAGATACAGAAGTGATTTTACACTCAATTTAATCAGTTCGACCTAACCTAACCTAAACTGACCTGACCTAACCTAACTTAACTTTAATTAACCTAACCTAACCTAACCTAATAACAATAAAATAAAAACAATCTATTTGTGCCCGATTGTAGTCGTTGTCGACGAGATTTGAAATATAGATTTTGATTGTTGAAACATTATAAAACAATCGAATTTCACACATTTTTCAATATAATTATATAACATTTCAAACTCGCATATCTCCGTTACTATTGAAGATACAGAAGTGATTTTGCACTCAATGGAATCAGGTCGACGCTCTCTATTGGATCATGGGGAAAAATGTAATCCATGTGTAATATTCATGCTTAGTTATCATGGAAACTCTCATAACAATAAATTAAACAATCTATTTATTACCTATTGTATTCGTTGTCGAGGAGATTTCAAATATAGATTTTGATTGTTGAAACATTATAAAACAATCGAATTTCACACATTTTACAATATAATTATATAACATTTCAAACTCGCATATCTCCGTTACTATTGAAGATACAGAAGTGATTTTGCACTCAATGGAATCAGGTCGACGCTCTCTATTGGCTCATGGGGAAAAATGTAATCCATGTGTAATATTCATGCTTAGATACCATGGAAAAAATCCTAACAATAAATTAAACAATCTATTTATTACCTATTGTATTCGTTGTCGAGGAGATTTCAAATATAGATTTTGATTGTTGAAACATTATAAAACAATCGAATTATACACTTTTTACGATAGAATTATATAAAATTTCAAACTCGCATATCTCCGTTACTCTTGAAGATACAGAAGTGATTTTACACTCAATTTAATCAGTTCGACCTAACCTAACCTAAACTGACCTGACCTAACCTAACTTAACTTTAATTAACCTAACCTAACCTAACCTAATAACAATAAAATAAAAACAATCTATTTGTGCCCGATTGTAGTCGTTGTCGAGGAGATTTGAAATATAGATTTTGATTGTTGAAACATTATAAAACAATCGAATTTCACACATTTTACAATATAATTATATAACATTTCAAACTCGCATATCTCCGTTACTATTGAAGATACAGAAGTGATTTTGCACTCAATGGAATCAGGTCGACGCTCTCTATTGGATCATGGGGAAAAATGTAATCCATGTGTAATATTCATGCTTAGTTATCATGGAAACTCTCATAACAATAAATCAAACAATCTATTTATTACCTATTGTATTCGTTGTCGAGGAGATTTCAAATATAGATTTTGATTGTTGAAACATTATAAAACAATCGATTTATACACTTTTTACGATAGAATTATATAAAATTTCAAACTCGCATATCTCCGTTACTGTTGAAGATACAGAAGTGATTTTACACTCAATTTAATCAGGTCGACCTAACCTAACCTAAACTGACCTGACCTAACCTAACTTAACTTAACTTTAATTAACCTAACCAAATAGCAATAAAATAAAAACAATCTATTTGTGCCCGATTGTAGTCGTTGTCGACGAGATTTGAAATATAGATTTTGATTGTTGAAACATTATAAAACAATCGAATTTCACACATTTTTCAATATAATTATATAACATTTCAAACTTGCATATCTCCGTTACTATTGAAGATACAGAAGTGATTTTGCACTCAATGGAATCAGGTCGACGCTCTCTATTGGATCATGGGGAAAAATGTAATCCATGTGTAATATTCATGCTTAGTTATCATGGAAACTCTCATAACAATAAATTAAACAATCTATTTATTACCTATTGTATTCGTTGTCGAGGAGATTTCAAATATAGATTTTGATTGTTGAAACATTATAAAACAATCGAATTATACACTTTTTACGATAGAATTATATAAAATTTCAAACTCGCATATCTCCGTTACTGTTGAAGATACAGAAGTGATTTTACACTCAATTTAATCAGGTCGACCTAACCTAACCTAAACTGACCTGACCTAACCTAACTTAACTTAACTTTAATTAACCTAACCAAATAGCAATAAAATAAAAACAATCTATTTTTGCCCGATTGTAGTCGTTGTCGACGAGATTTGAAATATAGATTTTGATTGTTGAAACATTATAAAACAATCGAATTTCACACATTTTACAATATAATTATATAACATTTCAAACTCGCATATCTCCGTTACTATTGAAGATACAGAAGTGATTTTGCACTCAATGGAATCAGGTCGACGCTCTCTATTGGATCATGGGGAAAAATGTAATCCATGTGTAATATTCATGCTTAGTTATCATGGAAACTCTCATAATAATAAATTAAACAATCTATTTATTACCTATTGTATTCGTTGTCGAGGAGATTTCAAATATAGATTTTGATTGTTGAAACATTATAAAACAATCGAATTTCACACATTTTACAATATAATTATATAACATTTCAAACTCGCATATCTCCGTTACTATTGAAGATACAGAAGTGATTTTGCACTCAATGGAATCAGGTCGACGCTCTCTATTGGCTCATGGGGAAAAATGTAATCCATGTGTAATATTCATGCTTAGATACCATGGAAAAAATCCTAACAATAAATTAAACAATCTATTTATTACCTATTGTATTCGTTGTCGAGGAGATTTCAAATATAGATTTTGATTGTTGAAACATTATAAAACAATCGAATTATACACTTTTTACGATAGAATTATATAAAATTTCAAACTCGCATATCTCCGTTACTGTTGAAGATACAGAAGTGATTTTACACTCAATTTAATCAGTTCGACCTAACCTAACCTAAACTGACCTGACCTAACCTAACTTAACTTTAATTAACCTAACCTAACCTAACCTAATAACAATAAAATAAAAACAATCTATTTGTGCCCGATTGTAGTCGTTGTCGAGGAGATTTGAAATATAGATTTTGATTGTTGAAACATTATAAAACAATCGAATTTCACACATTTTACAATATAATTATATAACATTTCAAACTCGCATATCTCCGTTACTATTGAAGATACAGAAGTGATTTTGCACTCAATGGAATGAGGTCGACGCTCTCTATTGGATCATGGGGAAAAATGTAATCCATGTGTAATATTCATGCTTAGTTATCATGGAAACTCTCATAACAATAAATTAAACAATCTATTTATTACCTATTGTATTCGTTGTCGAGGAGATTTCAAATATAGATTTTGATTGTTGAAACATTATAAAACAATCGATTTATACACTTTTTACGATAGAATTATATAAAATTTCAAACTCGCATATCTCCGTTACTGTTGAAGATACAGAAGTGATTTTACACTCAATTTAATCAGTTCGACCTAACCTAACCTAAACTGACCTGACCTAACCTAACTTAACTTTAATTAACCTAACCTAACCTAACCTAATAACAATAAAATAAAAACAATCTATTTGTGCCCGATTGTAGTCGTTGTCGAGGAGATTTGAAATATAGATTTTGATTGTTGAAACATTATAAAACAATCGAATTTCACACATTTTACAATATAATTATATAACATTTCAAACTCGCATATCTCCGTTACTATTGAAGATACAGAAGTGATTTTGCACTCAATGGAATCAGGTCGACGCTCTCTATTGGATCATGGGGAAAAATGTAATCCATGTGTAATATTCATGCTTAGTTATCATGGAAACTCTCATAACAATAAATTAAACAATCTATTTATTACCTATTGTATTCGTTGTCGAGGAGATTTCAAATATAGATTTTGATTGTTGAAACATTATAAAACAATCGATTTATACACTTTTTACGATAGAATTATATAAAATTTCAAACTCGCATATCTCCGTTACTGTTGAAGATACAGAAGTGATTTTACACTCAATTTAATCAGTTCGACCTAACCTAACCTAAACTGACCTGACCTAACCTAACTTAACTTTAATTAACCTAACCTAATAACAATAAAATAAAAACAATCTATTTGTGCCCGATTGTAGTCGTTGTCGAGGAGATTTGAAATATAGATTTTGATTGTTGAAACATTATAAAACAATCGAATTTCACACATTTTACAATATAATTATATAACATTTCAAACTCGCATATCTCCGTTACTATTGAAGATACAGAAGTGATTTTGCACTCAATGGAATCAGGTCGACGCTCTCTATTGGATCATGGGGAAAAATGTAATCCATGTGTAATATTCATGCTTAGTTATCATGGAAACTCTCATAACAATAAATTAAACAATCTATTTATTACCTATTGTATTCGTTGTCGAGGAGATTTCAAATATAGATTTTGATTGTTGAAACATTATAAAACAATCGAATTATACACTTTTTACGATAGATTTATATAAAATTTCAAACTCGCATATCTCCGTTACTGTTGAAGATACAGAAGTGATTTTACACTCAATTTAATCAGTTCGACCTAACCTAACCTAAACTGACCTGACCTAACCTAACTTAACTTTAATTAACCTAACCTAACCTAACCTAATAACAATAAAATAAAAACAATCTATTTGTGCCCGATTGTAGTCGTTGTCGAGGAGATTTGAAATATAGATTTTGATTGTTGAAACATTATAAAACAATCGAATTTCACACATTTTACAATATAATTATATAACATTTCAAACTCGCATATCTCCGTTACTATTGAAGATACAGAAGTGATTTTGCACTCAATGGAATCAGGTCGACGCTCTCTATTGGATCATGGGGAAAAATGTAATCCATGTGTAATATTCATGCTTAGTTATCATGGAAACTCTCATAACAATAAATTAAACAATCTATTTATTACCTATTGTATTCGTTGTCGAGGAGATTTCAAATATAGATTTTGATTGTTGAAACATTATAAAACAATCGATTTATACACTTTTTACGATAGAATTATATAAAATTTCAAACTCGCATATCTCCGTTACTGTTGAAGATACAGAAGTGATTTTACACTCAATTTAATCAGGTCGACCTAACCTAACCTAAACTGACCTGACCTAACCTAACTTAACTTAACTTTAATTAACCTAACCAAATAGCAATAAAATAAAAACAATCTATTTGTGCCCGATTGTAGTCGTTGTCGACGAGATTTGAAATATAGATTTTGATTGTTGAAACATTATAAAACAATCGAATTTCACACATTTTTCAATATAATTATATAACATTTCAAACTCGCATATCTCCGTTACTATTGAAGATACAGAAGTGATTTTGCACTCAATGGAATCAGGTCGACGCTCTCTATTGGATCATGGGGAAAAATGTAATCCATGTGTAATATTCATGCTTAGTTATCATGGAAACTCTCATAACAATAAATTAAACAATCTATTTATTACCTATTGTATTCGTTGTCGAGGAGATTTCAAATATAGATTTTGATTGTTGAAACATTATAAAACAATCGAATTATACACTTTTTACGATAGAATTATATAAAATTTCAAACTCGCATATCTCCGTTACTGTTGAAGATACAGAAGTGATTTTACACTCAATTTAATCAGTTCGACCTAACCTAACCTAAACTGACCTGACCTAACCTAACTTAACTTTAATTAACCTAACCTAACCTAACCTAATAACAATAAAATAAAAACAATCTATTTGTGCCCGATTGTAGTCGTTGTCGAGGAGATTTGAAATATAGATTTTGATTGTTGAAACATTATAAAACAATCGAATTTCACACATTTTACAATATAATTATATAACATTTCAAACTCGCATATCTCCGTTACTATTGAAGATACAGAAGTGATTTTGCACTCAATGGAATCAGGTCGACGCTCTCTATTGTATCATGGGGAAAAATGTAATCCATGTGTAATATTCATGCTTAGTTATCATGGAAACTCTCATAACAATAAATTAAACAATCTATTTATTACCTATTGTATTCGTTGTCGAGGAGATTTCAAATATAGATTTTGATTGTTGAAACATTATAAAACAATCGAATTATACACTTTTTACGATAGAATTATATAAAATTTCAAACTCGCATATCTCCGTTACTCTTGAAGATACAGAAGTGATTTTACACTCAATTTAATCAGTTCGACCTAACCTAACCTAAACTGACCTGACCTAACCTAACTTAACTTTAATTAACCTAACCTAACCTAACCTAATAACAATAAAATAAAAACAATCTATTTGTGCCCGATTGTAGTCGTTGTCGACGAGATTTGAAATATAGATTTTGATTGTTGAAACATTATAAAACAATCGAATTTCACACATTTTTCAATATAATTATATAACATTTCAAACTCGCATATCTCCGTTACTATTGAAGATACAGAAGTGATTTTGCACTCAATGGAATCAGGTCGACGCTCTCTATTGGATCATGGGGAAAAATGTAATCCATGTGTAATATTCATGCTTAGTTATCATGGAAACTCTCATAACAATAAATTAAACAATCTATTTATTACCTATTGTATTCGTTGTCGAGGAGATTTCAAATATAGATTTTGATTGTTGAAACATTATAAAACAATCGAATTTCACACATTTTACAATATAATTATATAACATTTCAAACTCGCATATCTCCGTTACTATTGAAGATACAGAAGTGATTTTGCACTCAATGGAATCAGGTCGACGCTCTCTATTGGCTCATGGGGAAAAATGTAATCCATGTGTAATATTCATGCTTAGATACCATGGAAAAAATCCTAACAATAAATTAAACAATCTATTTATTACCTATTGTATTCGTTGTCGAGGAGATTTCAAATATAGATTTTGATTGTTGAAACATTATAAAACAATCGAATTATACACTTTTTACGATAGAATTATATAAAATTTCAAACTCGCATATCTCCGTTACTCTTGAAGATACAGAAGTGATTTTACACTCAATTTAATCAGTTCGACCTAACCTAACCTAAACTGACCTGACCTAACCTAACTTAACTTTAATTAACCTAACCTAACCTAACCTAATAACAATAAAATAAAAACAATCTATTTGTGCCCGATTGTAGTCGTTGTCGAGGAGATTTGAAATATAGATTTTGATTGTTGAAACATTATAAAACAATCGAATTTCACACATTTTACAATATAATTATATAACATTTCAAACTCGCATATCTCCGTTACTATTGAAGATACAGAAGTGATTTTGCACTCAATGGAATCAGGTCGACGCTCTCTATTGGATCATGGGGAAAAATGTAATCCATGTGTAATATTCATGCTTAGTTATCATGGAAACTCTCATAACAATAAATCAAACAATCTATTTATTACCTATTGTATTCGTTGTCGAGGAGATTTCAAATATAGATTTTGATTGTTGAAACATTATAAAACAATCGATTTATACACTTTTTACGATAGAATTATATAAAATTTCAAACTCGCATATCTCCGTTACTGTTGAAGATACAGAAGTGATTTTACACTCAATTTAATCAGGTCGACCTAACCTAACCTAAACTGACCTGACCTAACCTAACTTAACTTAACTTTAATTAACCTAACCAAATAGCAATAAAATAAAAACAATCTTTTTGTGCCCGATTGTAGTCGTTGTCGACGAGATTTGAAATATAGATTTTGATTGTTGAAACATTATAAAACAATCGAATTTCACACATTTTTCAATATAATTATATAACATTTCAAACTCGCATATCTCCGTTACTATTGAAGATACAGAAGTGATTTTGCACTCAATGGAATCAGGTCGACGCTCTCTATTGGATCATGGGGAAAAATGTAATCCATGTGTAATATTCATGCTTAGTTATCATGGAAACTCTCATAACAATAAATTAAACAATCTATTTATTACCTATTGTATTCGTTGTCGAGGAGATTTCAAATATAGATTTTGATTGTTGAAACATTATAAAACAATCGAATTATACACTTTTTACGATAGAATTATATAAAATTTCAAACTCGCATATCTCCGTTACTGTTGAAGATACAGAAGTGATTTTACACTCAATTTAATCAGTTCGACCTAACCTAACCTAAACTGACCTGACCTAACCTAACTTAACTTTAATTAACCTAACCTAACCTAACCTAATGACAATAAAATAAAAACAATCTATTTGTGCCCGATTGTAGTCGTTGTCGAGGAGATTTGAAATATAGATTTTGATTGTTGAAACATTATAAAACAATCGAATTTCACACATTTTACAATATAATTATATAACATTTCAAACTCGCATATCTCCGTTACTATTGAAGATACAGAAGTGATTTTGCACTCAATGGAATCAGGTCGACGCTCTCTATTGGATCATGGGGAAAAATGTAATCCATGTGTAATATTCATGCTTAGTTATCATGGAAACTCTCATAACAATAAATTAAACAATCTATTTATTACCTATTGTATTCGTTGTCGAGGAGATTTCAAATATAGATTTTGATTGTTGAAACATTATAAAACAATCGAATTATACACTTTTTACGATAGAATTATATAAAATTTCAAACTCGCATATCTCCGTTACTGTTGAAGATACAGAAGTGATTTTACACTCAATTTAATCAGGTCGACCTAACCTAACCTAAACTGACCTGACCTAACCTAACTTAACTTAACTTTAATTAACCTAACCAAATAGCAATAAAATAAAAACAATCTATTTGTGCCCGATTGTAGTCGTTGTCGACGAGATTTGAAATATAGATTTTGATTGTTGAAACATTATAAAACAATCGAATTTCACACATTTTTCAATATAATTATATAACATTTCAAACTCGCATATCTCCGTTACTATTGAAGATACAGAAGTGATTTTGCACTCAATGGAATCAGGTCGACGCTCTCTATTGGATCATGGGGAAAAATGTAATCCATGTGTAATATTCATGCTTAGTTATCATGGAAACTCTCATAACAATAAATTAAACAATCTATTTATTACCTATTGTATTCGTTGTCGAGGAGATTTCAAATATAGATTTTGATTGTTGAAACATTATAAAACAATCGAATTATACACTTTTTACGATAGAATTATATAAAATTTCAAACTCGCATATCTCCGTTACTGTTGAAGATACAGAAGTGATTTTACACTCAATTTAATCAGGTCGACCTAACCTAACCTAAACTGACCTGACCTAACCTAACTTAACTTAACTTTAATTAACCTAACCAAATAGCAATAAAATAAAAACAATCTATTTTTGCCCGATTGTAGTCGTTGTCGACGAGATTTGAAATATAGATTTTGATTGTTGAAACATTATAAAACAATCGAATTTCACACATTTTACAATATAATTATATAACATTTCAAACTCGCATATCTCCGTTACTATTGAAGATACAGAAGTGATTTTGCACTCAATGGAATCAGGTCGACGCTCTCTATTGGATCATGGGGAAAAATGTAATCCATGTGTAATATTCATGCTTAGTTATCATGGAAACTCTCATAATAATAAATTAAACAATCTATTTATTACCTATTGTATTCGTTGTCGAGGAGATTTCAAATATAGATTTTGATTGTTGAAACATTATAAAACAATCGAATTTCACACATTTTACAATATAATTATATAACATTTCAAACTCGCATATCTCCGTTACTATTGAAGATACAGAAGTGATTTTGCACTCAATGGAATCAGGTCGACGCTCTCTATTGGCTCATGGGGAAAAATGTAATCCATGTGTAATATTCATGCTTAGATACCATGGAAAAAATCCTAACAATAAATTAAACAATCTATTTATTACCTATTGTATTCGTTGTCGAGGAGATTTCAAATATAGATTTTGATTGTTGAAACATTATAAAACAATCGAATTATACACTTTTTACGATAGAATTATATAAAATTTCAAACTCGCATATCTCCGTTACTGTTGAAGATACAGAAGTGATTTTACACTCAATTTAATCAGTTCGACCTAACCTAACCTAAACTGACCTGACCTAACCTAACTTAACTTTAATTAACCTAACCTAACCTAACCTAATAACAATAAAATAAAAACAATCTATTTGTGCCCGATTGTAGTCGTTGTCGAGGAGATTTGAAATATAGATTTTGATTGTTGAAACATTATAAAACAATCGAATTTCACACATTTTACAATATAATTATATAACATTTCAAACTCCCATATCTCCGTTACTATTGAAGATACAGAAGTGATTTTGCACTCAATGGAATCAGGTCGACGCTCTCTATTGGATCATGGGGAAAAATGTAATCCATGTGTAATATTCATGCTTAGTTATCATGGAAACTCTCATAACAATAAATTAAACAATCTATTTATTACCTATTGTATTCGTTGTCGAGGAGATTTCAAATATAGATTTTGATTGTTGAAACATTATAAAACAATCGATTTATACACTTTTTACGATAGAATTATATAAAATTTCAAACTCGCATATCTCCGTTACTGTTGAAGATACAGAAGTGATTTTACACTCAATTTAATCAGTTCGACCTAACCTAACCTAAACTGACCTGACCTAACCTAACTTAACTTTAATTAACCTAACCTAACCTAACCTAATAACAATAAAATAAAAACAATCTATTTGTGCCCGATTGTAGTCGTTGTCGAGGAGATTTGAAATATAGATTTTGATTGTTGAAACATTATAAAACAATCGAATTTCACACATTTTACAATATAATTATATAACATTTCAAACTCGCATATCTCCGTTACTATTGAAGATACAGAAGTGATTTTGCACTCAATGGAATCAGGTCGACGCTCTCTATTGGATCATGGGGAAAAATGTAATCCATGTGTAATATTCATGCTTAGTTATCATGGAAACTCTCATAACAATAAATTAAACAATCTATTTATTACCTATTGTATTCGTTGTCGAGGAGATTTCAAATATAGATTTTGATTGTTGAAACATTATAAAACAATCGATTTATACACTTTTTACGATAGAATTATATAAAATTTCAAACTCGCATATCTCCGTTACTGTTGAAGATACAGAAGTGATTTTACACTCAATTTAATCAGGTCGACCTAACCTAACCTAAACTGACCTGACCTAACCTAACTTAACTTAACTTTAATTAACCTAACCAAATAGCAATAAAATAAAAACAATCTATTTGTGCCCGATTGTAGTCGTTGTCGACGAGATTTGAAATATAGATTTTGATTGTTGAAACATTATAAAACAATCGAATTTCACACATTTTTCAATATAATTATATAACATTTCAAACTCGCATATCTCCGTTACTATTGAAGATACAGAAGTGATTTTGCACTCAATGGAATCAGGTCGACGCTCTCTATTGGATCATGGGGAAAAATGTAATCCATGTGTAATATTCATGCTTAGTTATCATGGAAACTCTCATAACAATAAATTAAACAATCTATTTATTACCTATTGTATTCGTTGTCGAGGAGATTTCAAATATAGATTTTGATTGTTGAAACATTATAAAACAATCGAATTATACACTTTTTACGATAGAATTATATAAAATTTCAAACTCGCATATCTCCGTTACTGTTGAAGATACAGAAGTGATTTTACACTCAATTTAATCAGTTCGACCTAACCTAACCTAAACTGACCTGACCTAACCTAACTTAACTTTAATTAACCTAACCTAACCTAACCTAATAACAATAAAATAAAAACAATCTATTTGTGCCCGATTGTAGTCGTTGTCGAGGAGATTTGAAATATAGATTTTGATTGTTGAAACATTATAAAACAATCGAATTTCACACATTTTTCAATATAATTATATAACATTTCAAACTCGCATATCTCCGTTACTATTGAAGATACAGAAGTGATTTTGCACTCAATGGAATCAGGTCGACGCTCTCTATTGGATCATGGGGAAAAATGTAATCCATGTGTAATATTCATGCTTAGTTATCATGGAAACTCTCATAACAATAAATTAAACAATCTATTTATTACCTATTGTATTCGTTGTCGAGGAGATTTCAAATATAGATTTTGATTGTTGAAACATTATAAAACAATCGAATTATACACTTTTTACGATAGAATTATATAAAATTTCAAACTCGCATATCTCCGTTACTATTGAAGATACAGAAGTGATTTTGCACTCAATGGAATCAGGTCGACGCTCTCTATTGGCTCATGGGGAAAAATGTAATCCATGTGTAATATTCATGCTTAGATACCATGGAAAAAATCCTAACAATAAATTAAACAATCTATTTATTACCTATTGTATTCGTTGTCGAGGAGATTTCAAATATAGATTTTGATTGTTGAAACATTATAAAACAATCGAATTATACACTTTTTACGATAGAATTATATAAAATTTCAAACTCGCATATCTCCGTTACTGTTGAAGATACAGAAGTGATTTTACACTCAATTTAATCAGTTCGACCTAACCTAACCTAAACTGACCTGACCTAACCTAACTTAACTTTAATTAACCTAACCTAACCTAACCTAATAACAATAAAATAAAAACAATCTATTTGTGCCCGATTGTAGTCGTTGTCGAGGAGATTTGAAATATAGATTTTGATTGTTGAAACATTATAAAACAATCGAATTTCACACATTTTACAATATAATTATATAACATTTCAAACTCGCATATCTCCGTTACTATTGAAGATACAGAAGTGATTTTGCACTCAATGGAATCAGGTCGACGCTCTCTATTGGATCATGGGGAAAAATGTAATCCATGTGTAATATTCATGCTTAGTTATCATGGAAACTCTCATAACAATAAATTAAACAATCTATTTATTACCTATTGTATTCGTTGTCGAGGAGATTTCAAATATAGATTTTGATTGTTGAAACATTATAAAACAATCGATTTATACACTTTTTACGATAGAATTATATAAAATTTCAAACTCGCATATCTCCGTTACTGTTGAAGATACAGAAGTGATTTTACACTCAATTTAATCAGGTCGACCTAACCTAACCTAAACTGACCTGACCTAACCTAACTTAACTTAACTTTAATTAACCTAACCAAATAGCAATAAAATAAAAACAATCTATTTGTGCCCGATTGTAGTCGTTGTCGACGAGATTTGAAATATAGATTTTGATTGTTGAAACATTATAAAACAATCGAATTTCACACATTTTTCAATATAATTATATAACATTTCAAACTCGCATATCTCCGTTACTATTGAAGATACAGAAGTGATTTTGCACTCAATGGAATCAGGTCGACGCTCTCTATTGGATCATGGGGAAAAATGTAATCCATGTGTAATATTCATGCTTAGTTATCATGGAAACTCTCATAACAATAAATTAAACAATCTATTTATTACCTATTGTATTCGTTGTCGAGGAGATTTCAAATATAGATTTTGATTGTTGAAACATTATAAAACAATCGAATTTCACACATTTTACAATATAATTATATAACATTTCAAACTCGCATATCTCCGTTACTATTGAAGATACAGAAGTGATTTTGCACTCAATGGAATCAGGTCGACGCTCTCTATTGGCTCATGGGGAAAAATGTAATCCATGTGTAAAATTCATGCTTAGTTATCATGGAAACTCTCATAACAATAAATTAAATAATCTATTTATTACCTATTGTATTCGTTGTCGAGGAGATTTCAAATATAGATTTTGATTGTTGAAACATTATAAAACAATCGAATTATACACTTTTTACGATAGAATTATATAAAATTTCAAACTCGCATATCTCCGTTACTGTTGAAGATACAGAAGTGATTTTACACTCAATTTAATCAGTTCGACCTAACCTAACCTAAACTGACCTGACCTAACCTAACTTAACTTAACTTTAATTAACCTAACCAAATAGCAATAAAATAAAAACAATCTATTTGTGCCCGATTGTAGTCGTTGTCGACGAGATTTGAAATATAGATTTTGATTGTTGAAACATTATAAAACAATCGAATTTCACACATTTTTCAATATAATTATATAACATTTCAAACTCGCATATCTCCGTTACTATTGAAGATACAGAAGTGATTTTGCACTCAATGGAATCAGGTCGACGCTCTCTATTGGCTCATGGGGAAAAATGTAATCCATGTGTAATATTCATGCTTAGTTATCATGGAAACTCTCATAACAATAAATTAAACAATCTATTTATTACCTATTGTATTCGTTGTCGAGGAGATTTCAAATATAGATTTTGATTGTTGAAACATTATAAAACAATCGAATTATACACTTTTTACGATAGAATTATATAAAATTTCAAACTCGCATATCTCCGTTACTCTTGAAGATACAGAAGTGATTTTACACTCAATTTAATCAGTTCGACCTAACCTAACCTAAACTGACCTGACCTAACCTAACTTAACTTTAATTAACCTAACCTAACCTAACCTAATAACAATAAAATAAAAACAATCTATTTGTGCCCGATTGTAGTCGTTGTCGACGAGATTTGAAATATAGATTTTGATTGTTGAAACATTATAAAACAATCGAATTTCACACATTTTTCAATATAATTATATAACATTTCAAACTCGCATATCTCCGTTACTATTGAAGATACAGAAGTGATTTTGCACTCAATGGAATCAGGTCGACGCTCTCTATTGGATCATGGGGAAAAATGTAATCCATGTGTAATATTCATGCTTAGTTATCATGGAAACTCTCATAACAATAAATTAAACAATCTATTTATTACCTATTGTATTCGTTGTCGAGGAGATTTCAAATATAGATTTTGATTGTTGAAACATTATAAAACAATCGAATTTCACACATTTTACAATATAATTATATAACATTTCAAACTCGCATATCTCCGTTACTATTGAAGATACAGAAGTGATTTTGCACTCAATGGAATCAGGTCGACGCTCTCTATTGGCTCATGGGGAAAAATGTAATCCATGTGTAATATTCATGCTTAGTTATCATGGAAACTCTCATAACAATAAATTAAACAATCTATTTATTACCTATTGTATTCGTTGTCGAGGAGATTTCAAATATAGATTTTGATTGTTGAAACATTATAAAACAATCGATTTATACACTTTTTACGATAGAATTATATAAAATTTCAAACTCGCATATCTCCGTTACTGTTGAAGATACAGAAGTGATTTTACACTCAATTTAATCAGGTCGACCTAACCTAACCTAAACTGACCTGACCTAACCTAACTTAACTTAACTTTAATTAACCTAACCAAATAGCAATAAAATAAAAACAATCTATTTGTGCCCGATTGTAGTCGTTGTCGACGAGATTTGAAATATAGATTTTGATTGTTGAAACATTATAAAACAATCGAATTTCACACATTTTTCAATATAATTATATAACATTTCAAACTCGCATATCTCCGTTACTATTGAAGATACAGAAGTGATTTTGCACTCAATGGAATCAGGTCGACGCTCTCTATTGGATCATGGGGAAAAATGTAATCCATGTGTAATATTCATGCTTAGTTATCATGGAAACTCTCATAACAATAAATTAAACAATCTATTTATTACCTATTGTATTCGTTGTCGAGGAGATTTCAAATATAGATTTTGATTGTTGAAACATTATAAAACAATCGAATTATACACTTTTTACGATAGAATTATATAAAATTTCAAACTCGCATATCTCCGTTACTGTTGAAGATACAGAAGTGATTTTACACTCAATTTAATCAGTTCGACCTAACCTAACCTAAACTGACCTGACCTAACCTAACTTAACTTTAATTAACCTAACCTAACCTAACCTAATAACAATAAAATAAAAACAATCTATTTGTGCCCGATTGTAGTCGTTGTCGAGGAGATTTGAAATATAGATTTTGATTGTTGAAACATTATAAAACAATCGAATTTCACACATTTTACAATATAATTATATAACATTTCAAACTCGCATATCTCCGTTACTATTGAAGATACAGAAGTGATTTTGCACTCAATGGAATCAGGTCGACGCTCTCTATTGGATCATGGGGAAAAATGTAATCCATGTGTAATATTCATGCTTAGTTATCATGGAAACTCTCATAACAATAAATTAAACAATCTATTTATTACCTATTGTATTCGTTGTCGAGGAGATTTCAAATATAGATTTTGATTGTTGAAACATTATAAAACAATCGAATTATACACTTTTTACGATAGAATTATATAAAATTTCAAACTCGCATATCTCCGTTACTGTTGAAGATACAGAAGTGATTTTACACTCAATTTAATCAGTTCGACCTAACCTAACCTAAACTGACCTGACCTAACCTAACTTAACTTTAATTAACCTAACCTAACCTAACCTAATAACAATAAAATAAAAACAATCTATTTGTGCCCGATTGTAGTCGTTGTCGAGGAGATTTGAAATATAGATTTTGATTGTTGAAACATTATAAAACAATCGAATTTCACACATTTTACAATATAATTATATAACATTTCAAACTCGCATATCTCCGTTACTATTGAAGATACAGAAGTGATTTTGCACTCAATGGAATCAGGTCGACGCTCTCTATTGGATCATGGGGAAAAATGTAATCCATGTGTAATATTCATGCTTAGTTATCATGGAAACTCTCATAACAATAAATTAAACAATCTATTTATTACCTATTGTATTCGTTGTCGAGGAGATTTCAAATATAGATTTTGATTGTTGAAACATTATAAAACAATCGAATTTCACACATTTTACAATATAATTATATAACATTTCAAACTCGCATATCTCCGTTACTATTGAAGATACAGAAGTGATTTTGCACTCAATGGAATCAGGTCGACGCTCTCTATTGGCTCATGGGGAAAAATGTAATCCATGTGTAAAATTCATGCTTAGTTATCATGGAAACTCTCATAACAATAAATTAAATAATCTATTTATTACCTATTGTATTCGTTGTCGAGGAGATTTCAAATATAGATTTTGATTGTTGAAACATTATAAAACAATCGAATTATACACTTTTTACGATAGAATTATATAAAATTTCAAACTCGCATATCTCCGTTACTGTTGAAGATACAGAAGTGATTTTACACTCAATTTAATCAGTTCGACCTAACCTAACCTAAACTGACCTGACCTAACCTAACTTAACTTAACTTTAATTAACCTAACCAAATAGCAATAAAATAAAAACAATCTATTTGTGCCCGATTGTAGTCGTTGTCGACGAGATTTGAAATATAGATTTTGATTGTTGAAACATTATAAAACAATCGAATTTCACACATTTTTCAATATAATTATATAACATTTCAAACTCGCATATCTCCGTTACTATTGAAGATACAGAAGTGATTTTGCACTCAATGGAATCAGGTCGACGCTCTCTATTGGCTCATGGGGAAAAATGTAATCCATGTGTAATATTCATGCTTAGTTATCATGGAAACTCTCATAACAATAAATTAAACAATCTATTTATTACCTATTGTATTCGTTGTCGAGGAGATTTCAAATATAGATTTTGATTGTTGAAACATTATAAAACAATCGAATTATACACTTTTTACGATAGAATTATATAAAATTTCAAACTCGCATATCTCCGTTACTCTTGAAGATACAGAAGTGATTTTACACTCAATTTAATCAGTTCGACCTAACCTAACCTAAACTGACCTGACCTAACCTAACTTAACTTTAATTAACCTAACCTAACCTAACCTAATAACAATAAAATAAAAACAATCTATTTGTGCCCGATTGTAGTCGTTGTCGACGAGATTTGAAATATAGATTTTGATTGTTGAAACATTATAAAACAATCGAATTTCACACATTTTTCAATATAATTATATAACATTTCAAACTCGCATATCTCCGTTACTATTGAAGATACAGAAGTGATTTTGCACTCAATGGAATCAGGTCGACGCTCTCTATTGGATCATGGGGAAAAATGTAATCCATGTGTAATATTCATGCTTAGTTATCATGGAAACTCTCATAACAATAAATTAAACAATCTATTTATTACCTATTGTATTCGTTGTCGAGGAGATTTCAAATATAGATTTTGATTGTTGAAACATTATAAAACAATCGAATTTCACACATTTTACAATATAATTATATAACATTTCAAACTCGCATATCTCCGTTACTATTGAAGATACAGAAGTGATTTTGCACTCAATGGAATCAGGTCGACGCTCTCTATTGGCTCATGGGGAAAAATGTAATCCATGTGTAATATTCATGCTTAGTTATCATGGAAACTCTCATAACAATAAATTAAACAATCTATTTATTACCTATTGTATTCGTTGTCGAGGAGATTTCAAATATAGATTTTGATTGTTGAAACATTATAAAACAATCGATTTATACACTTTTTACGATAGAATTATATAAAATTTCAAACTCGCATATCTCCGTTACTGTTGAAGATACAGAAGTGATTTTACACTCAATTTAATCAGGTCGACCTAACCTAACCTAAACTGACCTGACCTAACCTAACTTAACTTAACTTTAATTAACCTAACCAAATAGCAATAAAATAAAAACAATCTATTTGTGCCCGATTGTAGTCGTTGTCGACGAGATTTGAAATATAGATTTTGATTGTTGAAACATTATAAAACAATCGAATTTCACACATTTTTCAATATAATTATATAACATTTCAAACTCGCATATCTCCGTTACTATTGAAGATACAGAAGTGATTTTGCACTCAATGGAATCAGGTCGACGCTCTCTATTGGATCATGGGGAAAAATGTAATCCATGTGTAATATTCATGCTTAGTTATCATGGAAACTCTCATAACAATAAATTAAACAATCTATTTATTACCTATTGTATTCGTTGTCGAGGAGATTTCAAATATAGATTTTGATTGTTGAAACATTATAAAACAATCGAATTATACACTTTTTACGATAGAATTATATAAAATTTCAAACTCGCATATCTCCGTTACTGTTGAAGATACAGAAGTGATTTTACACTCAATTTAATCAGTTCGACCTAACCTAACCTAAACTGACCTGACCTAACCTAACTTAACTTTAATTAACCTAACCTAACCTAACCTAATAACAATAAAATAAAAACAATCTATTTGTGCCCGATTGTAGTCGTTGTCGAGGAGATTTGAAATATAGATTTTGATTGTTGAAACATTATAAAACAATCGAATTTCACACATTTTACAATATAATTATATAACATTTCAAACTCGCATATCTCCGTTACTATTGAAGATACAGAAGTGATTTTGCACTCAATGGAATCAGGTCGACGCTCTCTATTGGATCATGGGGAAAAATGTAATCCATGTGTAATATTCATGCTTAGTTATCATGGAAACTCTCATAACAATAAATTAAACAATCTATTTATTACCTATTGTATTCGTTGTCGAGGAGATTTCAAATATAGATTTTGATTGTTGAAACATTATAAAACAATCGAATTATACACTTTTTACGATAGAATTATATAAAATTTCAAACTCGCATATCTCCGTTACTGTTGAAGATACAGAAGTGATTTTACACTCAATTTAATCAGGTCGACCTAACCTAACCTAAACTGACCTGACCTAACCTAACTTAACTTAACTTTAATTAACCTAACCAAATAGCAATAAAATAAAAACAATCTATTTGTGCCCGATTGTAGTCGTTGTCGACGAGATTTGAAATATAGATTTTGATTGTTGAAACATTATAAAACAATCGAATTTCACACATTTTTCAATATAATTATATAACATTTCAAACTCGCATATCTCCGTTACTATTGAAGATACAGAAGTGATTTTGCACTCAATGGAATCAGGTCGACGCTCTCTATTGGATCATGGGGAAAAATGTAATCCATGTGTAATATTCATGCTTAGTTATCATGGAAACTCTCATAACAATAAATTAAACAATCTATTTATTACCTATTGTATTCGTTGTCGAGGAGATTTCAAATATAGATTTTGATTGTTGAAACATTATAAAACAATCGAATTTCACACATTTTACAATATAATTATATAACATTTCAAACTCGCATATCTCCGTTACTATTGAAGATACAGAAGTGATTTTGCACTCAATGGAATCAGGTCGACGCTCTCTATTGGATCATGGGGAAAAATGTAATCCATGTGTAATATTCATGCTTAGATACCATGGAAAAAATCCTAACAATAAATTAAACAATCTATTTTTTACCTATTGTATTCGTTGTCGAGGAGATTTCAAATATAGATTTTGATTGTTGAAACATTATAAAACAATCGTATTATACACTTTTTACGATAGAATTATATAAAATTTCAAACTCGCATATCTCCGTTACTCTTGAAGATACAGAAGTGATTTTACACTCAATTTAATCAGTTCGACCTAACCTAACCTAAACTGACCTGACCTAACCTAACTTAACTTTAATTAACCTAACCTAACCTAACCTAATAACAATAAAATAAAAACAATCTATTTGTGCCCGATTGTAGTCGTTGTCGACGAGATTTGAAATATAGATTTTGATTGTTGAAACATTATAAAACAATCGAATTTCACACATTTTACAATATATTTATATAACATTTCAAACTCGCATATCTCCGTTACTATTGAAGATACAGAAGTGATTTTGCACTCAATGGAATCAGGTCGACGCTCTCTATTGGATCATGGGGAAAAATGTAATCCATGTGTAATATTCATGCTTTGTTATCATGGAAACTCTCATAATAATAAATTAAACAATCTATTTATTACCTATTGTATTCGTTGTCGAGGAGATTTCAAATATAGATTTTGATTGTTGAAACATTATAAAACAATCGAATTATACACTTTTTACGATAGAATTATATAAAATTTCAAACTCGCATATCTCCGTTACTGTTGAAGATACAGAAGTGATTTTACACTCAATTTAATCAGGTCGACCTAACCTAACCTAAACTGACCTGACCTAACCTAACTTAACTTTAATTAACCTAACCTAACCTAACCTAATAACAATAAAATAAAAACAATCTATTTGTGCCCGATTGTAGTCGTTGTCGACGAGATTTGAAATATAGATTTTGATTGTTGAAACATTATAAAACAATCGAATTTCACACATTTTACAATATAATTATATAACATTTCAAACTCGCATATCTCCGTTACTATTGAAGATACAGAAGTGATTTTGCACTCAATGGAATCAGGTCGACGCTCTCTATTGGCTCATGGGGAAAAATGTAATCCATGTGTAATATTCATGCTTAGTTATCATGGAAACTCTCATAACAATAAATTAAACAATCTATTTATTACCTATTGTATTCGTTGTCGAGGAGATTTCAAATATAGATTTTGATTGTTGAAACATTATAAAACAATCGAATTATACACTTTTTACGATAGAATTATATAAAATTTCAAACTCGCATATCTCCGTTACTGTTGAAGATACAGAAGTGATTTTACACTCAATTTAATCAGTTCGACCTAACCTAACCTAAACTGACCTGACCTAACCTAACTTAACTTTAATTAACCTAACCTAACCTAACCTAATAACAATAAAATAAAAACAATCTATTTGTGCCCGATTGTAGTCGTTGTCGAGGAGATTTGAAATATAGATTTTGATTGTTGAAACATTATAAAACAATCGAATTTCACACATTTTACAATATAATTATATAACATTTCAAACTCGCATATCTCCGTTACTATTGAAGATACAGAAGTGATTTTGCACTCAATGGAATCAGGTCGACGCTCTCTATTGGATCATGGGGAAAAATGTAATCCATGTGTAATATTCATGCTTAGTTATCATGGAAACTCTCATAACAATAAATTAAACAATCTATTTATTACCTATTGTATTCGTTGTCGAGGAGATTTCAAATATAGATTTTGATTGTTGAAACATTATAAAACAATCGAATTATACACTTTTTACGATAGAATTATATAAAATTTCAAACTCGCATATCTCCGTTACTGTTGAAGATACAGAAGTGATTTTACACTCAATTTAATCAGTTCGACCTAACCTAACCTAAACTGACCTGACCTAACCTAACTTAACTTTAATTAACCTAACCTAACCTAACCTAATAACAATAAAATAAAAACAATCTATTTGTGCCCGATTGTAGTCGTTGTCGAGGAGATTTGAAATATAGATTTTGATTGTTGAAACATTATAAAACAATCGAATTTCACACATTTTACAATATAATTATATAACATTTCAAACTCGCATATCTCCGTTACTATTGAAGATACAGAAGTGATTTTGCACTCAATGGAATCAGGTCGACGCTCTCTATTGGATCATGGGGAAAAATGTAATCCATGTGTAATATTCATGCTTAGTTATCATGGAAACTCTCATAACAATAAATTAAACAATCTATTTATTACCTATTGTATTCGTTGTCGAGGAGATTTCAAATATAGATTTTGATTGTTGAAACATTATAAAACAATCGAATTATACACTTTTTACGATAGAATTATATAAAATTTCAAACTCGCATATCTCCGTTACTGTTGAAGATACAGAAGTGATTTTACACTCAATTTAATCAGGTCGACCTAACCTAACCTAAACTGACCTGACCTAACCTAACTTAACTTAACTTTAATTAACCTAACCAAATAGCAATAAAATAAAAACAATCTATTTGTGCCCGATTGTAGTCGTTGTCGACGAGATTTGAAATATAGATTTTGATTGTTGAAACATTATAAAACAATCGAATTTCACACATTTTTCAATATAATTATATAACATTTCAAACTCGCATATCTCCGTTACTATTGAAGATACAGAAGTGATTTTGCACTCAATGGAATCAGGTCGACGCTCTCTATTGGATCATGGGGAAAAATGTAATCCATGTGTAATATTCATGCTTAGTTATCATGGAAACTCTCATAACAATAAATTAAACAATCTATTTATTACCTATTGTATTCGTTGTCGAGGAGATTTCAAATATAGATTTTGATTGTTGAAACATTATAAAACAATCGAATTTCACACATTTTACAATATAATTATATAACATTTCAAACTCGCATATCTCCGTTACTATTGAAGATACAGAAGTGATTTTGCACTCAATGGAATCTGGTCGACGCTCTCTATTGGCTCATGGGGAAAAATGTAATCCATGTGTAATATTCATGCTTAGATACCATGGAAAAAATCCTAACAATAAATTAAACAATCTATTTTTTACCTATTGTATTCGTTGTCGAGGAGATTTCAAATATAGATTTTGATTGTTGAAACATTATAAAACAATCGTATTATACACTTTTTACGATAGAATTATATAAAATTTCAAACTCGCATATCTCCGTTACTCTTGAAGATACAGAAGTGATTTTACACTCAATTTAATCAGTTCGACCTAACCTAACCTAAACTGACCTGACCTAACCTAACTTAACTTTAATTAACCTAACCTAACCTAACCTAATAACAATAAAATAAAAACAATCTATTTGTGCCCGATTGTAGTCGTTGTCGACGAGATTTGAAATATAGATTTTGATTGTTGAAACATTATAAAACAATCGAATTTCACACATTTTACAATATATTTATATAACATTTCAAACTCGCATATCTCCGTTACTATTGAAGATACAGAAGTGATTTTGCACTCAATGGAATCAGGTCGACGCTCTCTATTGGATCATGGGGAAAAATGTAATCCATGTGTAATATTCATGCTTTGTTATCATGGAAACTCTCATAATAATAAATTAAACAATCTATTTATTACCTATTGTATTCGTTGTCGAGGAGATTTCAAATATAGATTTTGATTGTTGAAACATTATAAAACAATCGAATTATACACTTTTTACGATAGAATTATATAAAATTTCAAACTCGCATATCTCCGTTACTGTTGAAGATACAGAAGTGATTTTACACTCAATTTAATCAGGTCGACCTAACCTAACCTAAACTGACCTGACCTAACCTAACTTAACTTTAATTAACCTAACCTAACCTAACCTAATAACAATAAAATAAAAACAATCTATTTGTGCCCGATTGTAGTCGTTGTCGACGAGATTTGAAATATAGATTTTGATTGTTGAAACATTATAAAACAATCGAATTTCACACATTTTACAATATAATTATATAACATTTCAAACTCGCATATCTCCGTTACTATTGAAGATACAGAAGTGATTTTGCACTCAATGGAATCAGGTCGACGCTCTCTATTGGCTCATGGGGAAAAATGTAATCCATGTGTAATATTCATGCTTAGTTATCATGGAAACTCTCATAACAATAAATTAAACAATCTATTTATTACCTATTGTATTCGTTGTCGAGGAGATTTCAAATATAGATTTTGATTGTTGAAACATTATAAAACAATCGAATTATACACTTTTTACGATAGAATTATATAAAATTTCAAACTCGCATATCTCCGTTACTGTTGAAGATACAGAAGTGATTTTACACTCAATTTAATCAGTTCGACCTAACCTAACCTAAACTGACCTGACCTAACCTAACTTAACTTTAATTAACCTAACCTAACCTAACCTAATAACAATAAAATAAAAACAATCTATTTGTGCCCGATTGTAGTCGTTGTCGAGGAGATTTGAAATATAGATTTTGATTGTTGAAACATTATAAAACAATCGAATTTCACACATTTTACAATATAATTATATAACATTTCAAACTCGCATATCTCCGTTACTATTGAAGATACAGAAGTGATTTTGCACTCAATGGAATCAGGTCGACGCTCTCTATTGGATCATGGGGAAAAATGTAATCCATGTGTAATATTCATGCTTAGTTATCATGGAAACTCTCATAACAATAAATTAAACAATCTATTTATTACCTATTGTATTCGTTGTCGAGGAGATTTCAAATATAGATTTTGATTGTTGAAACATTATAAAACAATCGAATTATACACTTTTTACGATAGAATTATATAAAATTTCAAACTCGCATATCTCCGTTACTGTTGAAGATACAGAAGTGATTTTACACTCAATTTAATCAGGTCGACCTAACCTAACCTAAACTGACCTGACCTAACCTAACTTAACTTAACTTTAATTAACCTAACCAAATAGCAATAAAATAAAAACAATCTATTTGTGCCCGATTGTAGTCGTTGTCGACGAGATTTGAAATATAGATTTTGATTGTTGAAACATTATAAAACAATCGAATTTCACACATTTTTCAATATAATTATATAACATTTCAAACTCGCATATCTCCGTTACTATTGAAGATACAGAAGTGATTTTGCACTCAATGGAATCAGGTCGACGCTCTCTATTGGATCATGGGGAAAAATGTAATCCATGTGTAATATTCATGCTTAGTTATCATGGAAACTCTCATAACAATAAATTAAACAATCTATTTATTACCTATTGTATTCGTTGTCGAGGAGATTTCAAATATAGATTTTGATTGTTGAAACATTATAAAACAATCGAATTTCACACATTTTACAATATAATTATATAACATTTCAAACTCGCATATCTCCGTTACTATTGAAGATACAGAAGTGATTTTGCACTCAATGGAATCTGGTCGACGCTCTCTATTGGCTCATGGGGAAAAATGTAATCCATGTGTAATATTCATGCTTAGATACCATGGAAAAAATCCTAACAATAAATTAAACAATCTATTTTTTACCTATTGTATTCATTGTCGAGGAGATTTCAAATATAGATTTTGATTGTTGAAACATTATAAAACAATCGTATTATACACTTTTTTCGATAGAATTATATAAAATTTCAAACTCGCATATCTCCGTTACTCTTGAAGATACAGAAGTGATTTTACACTCAATTTAATCAGTTCGACCTAACCTAACCTAAACTGACCTGACCTAACCTAACTTAACTTTAATTAACCTAACCTAACCTAACCTAATAACAATAAAATAAAAACAATCTATTTGTGCCCGATTGTAGTCGTTGTCGACGAGATTTGAAATATAGATTTTGATTGTTGAAACATTATAAAACAATCGAATTTCACACATTTTTCAATATAATTATATAACATTTCAAACTCGCATATCTCCGTTACTATTGAAGATACAGAAGTGATTTTGCACTCAATGGAATCAGGTCGACGCTCTCTATTGGATCATGGGGAAAAATGTAATCCATGTGTAATATTCATGCTTAGTTATCATGGAAACTCTCATAACAATAAATTAAACAATCTATTTATTACCTATTGTATTCGTTGTCGAGGAGATTTCAAATATAGATTTTGATTGTTGAAACATTATAAAACAATCGAATTTCACACATTTTACAATATAATTATATAACATTTCAAACTCGCATATCTCCGTTACTATTGAAGATACAGAAGTGATTTTGCACTCAATGGAATCTGGTCGACGCTCTCTATTGGCTCATGGGGAAAAATGTAATCCATGTGTAATATTCATGCTTAGATACCATGGAAAAAATCCTAACAATAAATTAAACAATCTATTTTTTACCTATTGTATTCGTTGTCGAGGAGATTTCAAATATAGATTTTGATTGTTGAAACATTATAAAACAATCGTATTATACACTTTTTACGATAGAATTATATAAAATTTCAAACTCGCATATCTCCGTTACTCTTGAAGATACAGAAGTGATTTTACACTCAATTTAATCAGTTCGACCTAACCTAACCTAAACTGACCTGACCTAACCTAACTTAACTTTAATTAACCTAACCTAACCTAACCTAATAACAATAAAATAAAAACAATCTATTTGTGCCCGATTGTAGTCGTTGTCGACGAGATTTGAAATATAGATTTTGATTGTTGAAACATTATAAAACAATCGAATTTCACACATTTTACAATATATTTATATAACATTTCAAACTCGCATATCTCCGTTACTATTGAAGATACAGAAGTGATTTTGCACTCAATGGAATCAGGTCGACGCTCTCTATTGGATCATGGGGAAAAATGTAATCCATGTGTAATATTCATGCTTTGTTATCATGGAAACTCTCATAATAATAAATTAAACAATCTATTTATTACCTATTGTATTCGTTGTCGAGGAGATTTCAAATATAGATTTTGATTGTTGAAACATTATAAAACAATCGAATTATACACTTTTTACGATAGAATTATATAAAATTTCAAACTCGCATATCTCCGTTACTGTTGAAGATACAGAAGTGATTTTACACTCAATTTAATCAGGTCGACCTAACCTAACCTAAACTGACCTGACCTAACCTAACTTAACTTTAATTAACCTAACCTAACCTAACCTAATAACAATAAAATAAAAACAATCTATTTGTGCCCGATTGTAGTCGTTGTCGACGAGATTTGAAATATAGATTTTGATTGTTGAAACATTATAAAACAATCGAATTTCACACATTTTACAATATAATTATATAACATTTCAAACTCGCATATCTCCGTTACTATTGAAGATACAGAAGTGATTTTGCACTCAATGGAATCAGGTCGACGCTCTCTATTGGCTCATGGGGAAAAATGTAATCCATGTGTAATATTCATGCTTAGTTATCATGGAAACTCTCATAACAATAAATTAAACAATCTATTTATTACCTATTGTATTCGTTGTCGAGGAGATTTCAAATATAGATTTTGATTGTTGAAACATTATAAAACAATCGAATTATACACTTTTTACGATAGAATTATATAAAATTTCAAACTCGCATATCTCCGTTACTGTTGAAGATACAGAAGTGATTTTACACTCAATTTAATCAGTTCGACCTAACCTAACCTAAACTGACCTGACCTAACCTAACTTAACTTTAATTAACCTAACCTAACCTAACCTAATAACAATAAAATAAAAACAATCTATTTGTGCCCGATTGTAGTCGTTGTCGAGGAGATTTGAAATATAGATTTTGATTGTTGAAACATTATAAAACAATCGAATTTCACACATTTTACAATATAATTATATAACATTTCAAACTCGCATATCTCCGTTACTATTGAAGATACAGAAGTGATTTTGCACTCAATGGAATCAGGTCGACGCTCTCTATTGGATCATGGGGAAAAATGTAATCCATGTGTAATATTCATGCTTAGTTATCATGGAAACTCTCATAACAATAAATTAAACAATCTATTTATTACCTATTGTATTCGTTGTCGAGGAGATTTCAAATATAGATTTTGATTGTTGAAACATTATAAAACAATCGAATTATACACTTTTTACGATAGAATTATATAAAATTTCAAACTCGCATATCTCCGTTACTGTTGAAGATACAGAAGTGATTTTACACTCAATTTAATCAGGTCGACCTAACCTAACCTAAACTGACCTGACCTAACCTAACTTAACTTAACTTTAATTAACCTAACCAAATAGCAATAAAATAAAAACAATCTATTTGTGCCCGATTGTAGTCGTTGTCGACGAGATTTGAAATATAGATTTTGATTGTTGAAACATTATAAAACAATCGAATTTCACACATTTTTCAATATAATTATATAACATTTCAAACTCGCATATCTCCGTTACTATTGAAGATACAGAAGTGATTTTGCACTCAATGGAATCAGGTCGACGCTCTCTATTGGATCATGGGGAAAAATGTAATCCATGTGTAATATTCATGCTTAGTTATCATGGAAACTCTCATAACAATAAATTAAACAATCTATTTATTACCTATTGTATTCGTTGTCGAGGAGATTTCAAATATAGATTTTGATTGTTGAAACATTATAAAACAATCGAATTTCACACATTTTACAATATAATTATATAACATTTCAAACTCGCATATCTCCGTTACTATTGAAGATACAGAAGTGATTTTGCACTCAATGGAATCTGGTCGACGCTCTCTATTGGCTCATGGGGAAAAATGTAATCCATGTGTAATATTCATGCTTAGATACCATGGAAAAAATCCTAACAATAAATTAAACAATCTATTTTTTACCTATTGTATTCATTGTCGAGGAGATTTCAAATATAGATTTTGATTGTTGAAACATTATAAAACAATCGTATTATACACTTTTTTCGATAGAATTATATAAAATTTCAAACTCGCATATCTCCGTTACTCTTGAAGATACAGAAGTGATTTTACACTCAATTTAATCAGTTCGACCTAACCTAACCTAAACTGACCTGACCTAACCTAACTTAACTTTAATTAACCTAACCTAACCTAACCTAATAACAATAAAATAAAAACAATCTATTTGTGCCCGATTGTAGTCGTTGTCGACGAGATTTGAAATATAGATTTTGATTGTTGAAACATTATAAAACAATCGAATTTCACACATTTTACAATATATTTATATAACATTTCAAACTCGCATATCTCCGTTACTATTGAAGATACAGAAGTGATTTTGCACTCAATGGAATCAGGTCGACGCTCTCTATTGGATCATGGGGAAAAATGTAATCCATGTGTAATATTCATGCTTAGTTATCATGGAAACTCTCATAATAATAAATTAAACAATCTATTTATTACCTAATGTATTCGTTGTCGAGGAGATTTCAAATATAGATTTTGATTGTTGAAACATTATAAAACAATCGAATTATACACTTTTTACGATAGAATTATATAAAATTTCAAACTCGCATATCTCCGTTACTGTTGAAGATACAGAAGTGATTTTACACTCAATTTAATCAGGTCGACCTAACCTAACCTAAACTGACCTGACCTAACCTAACTTAACTTTAATTAACCTAACCTAACCTAACCTAATAACAATAAAATAAAAACAATCTATTTGTGCCCGATTGTAGTCGTTGTCGACGAGATTTGAAATATAGATTTTGATTGTTGAAACATTATAAAACAATCGAATTTCACACATTTTACAATATAATTATATAACATTTCAAACTCGCATATCTCCGTTACTATTGAAGATACAGAAGTGATTTTGCACTCAATGGAATCAGGTCGACGCTCTCTATTGGATCATGGGGAAAAATGTAATCCATGTGTAATATTCATGCTTAGTTATCATGGAAACTCTCATAACAATAAATTAAACAATCTATTTATTACCTATTGTATTCGTTGTCGAGGAGATTTCAAATATAGATTTTGATTGTTGAAACATTATAAAACAATCGAATTTCACACATTTTACAATATAATTATATAACATTTCAAACTCGCATATCTCCGTTACTATTGAAGATACAGAAGTGATTTTGCACTCAATGGAATCAGGTCGACGCTCTCTATTGGCTCATGGGGAAAAATGTAATCCATGTGTAATATTCATGCTTAGTTATCATGGAAACTCTCATAACAATAAATTAAACAATCTATTTATTACCTATTGTATTCGTTGTCGAGGAGATTTCAAATATAGATTTTGATTGTTGAAACATTATAAAACAATCGATTTATACACTTTTTACGATAGAATTATATAAAATTTCAAACTCGCATATCTCCGTTACTGTTGAAGATACAGAAGTGATTTTACACTCAATTTAATCAGGTCGACCTAACCTAACCTAAACTGACCTGACCTAACCTAACTTAACTTAACTTTAATTAACCTAACCAAATAGCAATAAAATAAAAACAATCTATTTGTGCCCGATTGTAGTCGTTGTCGACGAGATTTGAAATATAGATTTTGATTGTTGAAACATTATAAAACAATCGAATTTCACACATTTTTCAATATAATTATATAACATTTCAAACTCGCATATCTCCGTTACTATTGAAGATACAGAAGTGATTTTGCACTCAATGGAATCAGGTCGACGCTCTCTATTGGCTCATGGGGAAAAATGTAATCCATGTGTAATATTCATGCTTAGATACCATGGAAAAAATCCTAACAATAAATTAAACAATCTATTTATTACCTATTGTATTCGTTGTCGAGGAGATTTCAAATATAGATTTTGATTGTTGAAACATTATAAAACAATCGAATTATACACTTTTTACGATAGAATTATATAAAATTTCAAACTCGCATATCTCCGTTACTGTTGAAGATACAGAAGTGATTTTACACTCAATTTAATCAGTTCGACCTAACCTAACCTAAACTGACCTGACCTAACCTAACTTAACTTTAATTAACCTAACCTAACCTAACCTAATAACAATAAAATAAAAACAATCTATTTGTGCCCGATTGTAGTCGTTGTCGAGGAGATTTGAAATATAGATTTTGATTGTTGAAACATTATAAAACAATCGAATTTCACACATTTTACAATATAATTATATAACATTTCAAACTCGCATATCTCCGTTACTATTGAAGATACAGAAGTGATTTTGCACTCAATGGAATCAGGTCGACGCTCTCTATTGGATCATGGGGAAAAATGTAATCCATGTGTAATATTCATGCTTAGTTATCATGGAAACTCTCATAACAATAAATTAAACAATCTATTTATTACCTATTGTATTCGTTGTCGAGGAGATTTCAAATATAGATTTTGATTGTTGAAACATTATAAAACAATCGATTTATACACTTTTTACGATAGAATTATATAAAATTTCAAACTCGCATATCTCCGTTACTGTTGAAGATACAGAAGTGATTTTACACTCAATTTAATCAGGTCGACCTAACCTAACCTAAACTGACCTGACCTAACCTAACTTAACTTAACTTTAATTAACCTAACCAAATAGCAATAAAATAAAAACAATCTATTTGTGCCCGATTGTAGTCGTTGTCGACGAGATTTGAAATATAGATTTTGATTGTTGAAACATTATAAAACAATCGAATTTCACACATTTTTCAATATAATTATATAACATTTCAAACTCGCATATCTCCGTTACTATTGAAGATACAGAAGTGATTTTGCACTCAATGGAATCAGGTCGACGCTCTCTATTGGATCATGGGGAAAAATGTAATCCATGTGTAATATTCATGCTTAGTTATCATGGAAACTCTCATAACAATAAATTAAACAATCTATTTATTACCTATTGTATTCGTTGTCGAGGAGATTTCAAATATAGATTTTGATTGTTGAAACATTATAAAACAATCGAATTATACACTTTTTACGATAGAATTATATAAAATTTCAAACTCGCATATCTCCGTTACTGTTGAAGATACAGAAGTGATTTTACACTCAATTTAATCAGTTCGACCTAACCTAACCTAAACTGACCTGACCTAACCTAACTTAACTTTAATTAACCTAACCTAACCTAACCTAATAACAATAAAATAAAAACAATCTATTTGTGCCCGATTGTAGTCGTTGTCGAGGAGATTTGAAATATAGATTTTGATTGTTGAAACATTATAAAACAATCGAATTTCACACATTTTACAATATAATTATATAACATTTCAAACTCGCATATCTCCGTTACTATTGAAGATACAGAAGTGATTTTGCACTCAATGGAATCAGGTCGACGCTCTCTATTGGATCATGGGGAAAAATGTAATCCATGTGTAATATTCATGCTTAGTTATCATGGAAACTCTCATAACAATAAATTAAACAATCTATTTATTACCTATTGTATTCGTTGTCGAGGAGATTTCAAATATAGATTTTGATTGTTGAAACATTATAAAACAATCGAATTATACACTTTTTACGATAGAATTATATAAAATTTCAAACTCGCATATCTCCGTTACTGTTGAAGATACAGAAGTGATTTTACACTCAATTTAATCAGGTCGACCTAACCTAACCTAAACTGACCTGACCTAACCTAACTTAACTTAACTTTAATTAACCTAACCAAATAGCAATAAAATAAAAACAATCTATTTGTGCCCGATTGTAGTCGTTGTCGACGAGATTTGAAATATAGATTTTGATTGTTGAAACATTATAAAACAATCGAATTTCACACATTTTTCAATATAATTATATAACATTTCAAACTCGCATATCTCCGTTACTATTGAAGATACAGAAGTGATTTTGCACTCAATGGAATCAGGTCGACGCTCTCTATTGGATCATGGGGAAAAATGTAATCCATGTGTAATATTCATGCTTAGTTATCATGGAAACTCTCATAACAATAAATTAAACAATCTATTTATTACCTATTGTATTCGTTGTCGAGGAGATTTCAAATATAGATTTTGATTGTTGAAACATTATAAAACAATCGAATTTCACACATTTTACAATATAATTATATAACATTTCAAACTCGCATATCTCCGTTACTATTGAAGATACAGAAGTGATTTTGCACTCAATGGAATCTGGTCGACGCTCTCTATTGGCTCATGGGGAAAAATGTAATCCATGTGTAATATTCATGCTTAGATACCATGGAAAAAATCCTAACAATAAATTAAACAATCTATTTTTTACCTATTGTATTCGTTGTCGAGGAGATTTCAAATATAGATTTTGATTGTTGAAACATTATAAAACAATCGTATTATACACTTTTTACGATAGAATTATATAAAATTTCAAACTCGCATATCTCCGTTACTCTTGAAGATACAGAAGTGATTTTACACTCAATTTAATCAGTTCGACCTAACCTAACCTAAACTGACCTGACCTAACCTAACTTAACTTTAATTAACCTAACCTAACCTAACCTAATAACAATAAAATAAAAACAATCTATTTGTGCCCGATTGTAGTCGTTGTCGACGAGATTTGAAATATAGATTTTGATTGTTGAAACATTATAAAACAATCGAATTTCACACATTTTACAATATATTTATATAACATTTCAAACTCGCATATCTCCGTTACTATTGAAGATACAGAAGTGATTTTGCACTCAATGGAATCAGGTCGACGCTCTCTATTGGATCATGGGGAAAAATGTAATCCATGTGTAATATTCATGCTTTGTTATCATGGAAACTCTCATAATAATAAATTAAACAATCTATTTATTACCTATTGTATTCGTTGTCGAGGAGATTTCAAATATAGATTTTGATTGTTGAAACATTATAAAACAATCGAATTATACACTTTTTACGATAGAATTATATAAAATTTCAAACTCGCATATCTCCGTTACTGTTGAAGATACAGAAGTGATTTTACACTCAATTTAATCAGGTCGACCTAACCTAACCTAAACTGACCTGACCTAACCTAACTTAACTTTAATTAACCTAACCTAACCTAACCTAATAACAATAAAATAAAAACAATCTATTTGTGCCCGATTGTAGTCGTTGTCGACGAGATTTGAAATATAGATTTTGATTGTTGAAACATTATAAAACAATCGAATTTCACACATTTTACAATATAATTATATAACATTTCAAACTCGCATATCTCCGTTACTATTGAAGATACAGAAGTGATTTTGCACTCAATGGAATCAGGTCGACGCTCTCTATTGGCTCATGGGGAAAAATGTAATCCATGTGTAATATTCATGCTTAGTTATCATGGAAACTCTCATAACAATAAATTAAACAATCTATTTATTACCTATTGTATTCGTTGTCGAGGAGATTTCAAATATAGATTTTGATTGTTGAAACATTATAAAACAATCGAATTATACACTTTTTACGATAGAATTATATAAAATTTCAAACTCGCATATCTCCGTTACTGTTGAAGATACAGAAGTGATTTTACACTCAATTTAATCAGTTCGACCTAACCTAACCTAAACTGACCTGACCTAACCTAACTTAACTTTAATTAACCTAACCTAACCTAACCTAATAACAATAAAATAAAAACAATCTATTTGTGCCCGATTGTAGTCGTTGTCGAGGAGATTTGAAATATAGATTTTGATTGTTGAAACATTATAAAACAATCGAATTTCACACATTTTACAATATAATTATATAACATTTCAAACTCGCATATCTCCGTTACTATTGAAGATACAGAAGTGATTTTGCACTCAATGGAATCAGGTCGACGCTCTCTATTGGATCATGGGGAAAAATGTAATCCATGTGTAATATTCATGCTTAGTTATCATGGAAACTCTCATAACAATAAATTAAACAATCTATTTATTACCTATTGTATTCGTTGTCGAGGAGATTTCAAATATAGATTTTGATTGTTGAAACATTATAAAACAATCGAATTATACACTTTTTACGATAGAATTATATAAAATTTCAAACTCGCATATCTCCGTTACTGTTGAAGATACAGAAGTGATTTTACACTCAATTTAATCAGGTCGACCTAACCTAACCTAAACTGACCTGACCTAACCTAACTTAACTTAACTTTAATTAACCTAACCAAATAGCAATAAAATAAAAACAATCTATTTGTGCCCGATTGTAGTCGTTGTCGACGAGATTTGAAATATAGATTTTGATTGTTGAAACATTATAAAACAATCGAATTTCACACATTTTTCAATATAATTATATAACATTTCAAACTCGCATATCTCCGTTACTATTGAAGATACAGAAGTGATTTTGCACTCAATGGAATCAGGTCGACGCTCTCTATTGGATCATGGGGAAAAATGTAATCCATGTGTAATATTCATGCTTAGTTATCATGGAAACTCTCATAACAATAAATTAAACAATCTATTTATTACCTATTGTATTCGTTGTCGAGGAGATTTCAAATATAGATTTTGATTGTTGAAACATTATAAAACAATCGAATTTCACACATTTTACAATATAATTATATAACATTTCAAACTCGCATATCTCCGTTACTATTGAAGATACAGAAGTGATTTTGCACTCAATGGAATCTGGTCGACGCTCTCTATTGGCTCATGGGGAAAAATGTAATCCATGTGTAATATTCATGCTTAGATACCATGGAAAAAATCCTAACAATAAATTAAACAATCTATTTTTTACCTATTGTATTCATTGTCGAGGAGATTTCAAATATAGATTTTGATTGTTGAAACATTATAAAACAATCGTATTATACACTTTTTTCGATAGAATTATATAAAATTTCAAACTCGCATATCTCCGTTACTCTTGAAGATACAGAAGTGATTTTACACTCAATTTAATCAGTTCGACCTAACCTAACCTAAACTGACCTGACCTAACCTAACTTAACTTTAATTAACCTAACCTAACCTAACCTAATAACAATAAAATAAAAACAATCTATTTGTGCCCGATTGTAGTCGTTGTCGACGAGATTTGAAATATAGATTTTGATTGTTGAAACATTATAAAACAATCGAATTTCACACATTTTACAATATAATTATATAACATTTCAAACTCGCATATCTCCGTTACTATTGAAGATACAGAAGTGATTTTGCACTCAATGGAATCAGGTCGACGCTCTCTATTGGATCATGGGGAAAAATGTAATCCATGTGTAATATTCATGCTTAGTTATCATGGAAACTCTCATAACAATAAATTAAACAATCTATTTATTACCTATTGTATTCGTTGTCGAGGAGATTTCAAATATAGATTTTGATTGTTGAAACATTATAAAACAATCGATTTATACACTTTTTACGATAGAATTATATAAAATTTCAAACTCGCATATCTCCGTTACTGTTGAAGATACAGAAGTGATTTTACACTCAATTTAATCAGGTCGACCTAACCTAACCTAAACTGACCTGACCTAACCTAACTTAACTTAACTTTAATTAACCTAACCAAATAGCAATAAAATAAAAACAATCTATTTGTGCCCGATTGTAGTCGTTGTCGACGAGATTTGAAATATAGATTTTGATTGTTGAAACATTATAAAACAATCGAATTTCACACATTTTTCAATATAATTATATAACATTTCAAACTCGCATATCTCCGTTACTATTGAAGATACAGAAGTGATTTTGCACTCAATGGAATCAGGTCGACGCTCTCTATTGGCTCATGGGGAAAAATGTAATCCATGTGTAATATTCATGCTTAGATACCATGGAAAAAATCCTAACAATAAATTAAACAATCTATTTATTACCTATTGTATTCGTTGTCGAGGAGATTTCAAATATAGATTTTGATTGTTGAAACATTATAAAACAATCGAATTATACACTTTTTACGATAGAATTATATAAAATTTCAAACTCGCATATCTCCGTTACTGTTGAAGATACAGAAGTGATTTTACACTCAATTTAATCAGTTCGACCTAACCTAACCTAAACTGACCTGACCTAACCTAACTTAACTTTAATTAACCTAACCTAACCTAACCTAATAACAATAAAATAAAAACAATCTATTTGTGCCCGATTGTAGTCGTTGTCGACGAGATTTGAAATATAGATTTTGATTGTTGAAACATTATAAAACAATCGAATTTCACACATTTTACAATATATTTATATAACATTTCAAACTCGCATATCTCCGTTACTATTGAAGATACAGAAGTGATTTTGCACTCAATGGAATCAGGTCGACGCTCTCTATTGGATCATGGGGAAAAATGTAATCCATGTGTAATATTCATGCTTTGTTATCATGGAAACTCTCATAATAATAAATTAAACAATCTATTTATTACCTATTGTATTCGTTGTCGAGGAGATTTCAAATATAGATTTTGATTGTTGAAACATTATAAAACAATCGAATTATACACTTTTTACGATAGAATTATATAAAATTTCAAACTCGCATATCTCCGTTACTGTTGAAGATACAGAAGTGATTTTACACTCAATTTAATCAGGTCGACCTAACCTAACCTAAACTGACCTGACCTAACCTAACTTAACTTTAATTAACCTAACCTAACCTAACCTAATAACAATAAAATAAAAACAATCTATTTGTGCCCGATTGTAGTCGTTGTCGACGAGATTTGAAATATAGATTTTGATTGTTGAAACATTATAAAACAATCGAATTTCACACATTTTACAATATAATTATATAACATTTCAAACTCGCATATCTCCGTTACTATTGAAGATACAGAAGTGATTTTGCACTCAATGGAATCAGGTCGACGCTCTCTATTGGCTCATGGGGAAAAATGTAATCCATGTGTAATATTCATGCTTAGTTATCATGGAAACTCTCATAACAATAAATTAAACAATCTATTTATTACCTATTGTATTCGTTGTCGAGGAGATTTCAAATATAGATTTTGATTGTTGAAACATTATAAAACAATCGAATTATACACTTTTTACGATAGAATTATATAAAATTTCAAACTCGCATATCTCCGTTACTGTTGAAGATACAGAAGTGATTTTACACTCAATTTAATCAGTTCGACCTAACCTAACCTAAACTGACCTGACCTAACCTAACTTAACTTTAATTAACCTAACCTAACCTAACCTAATAACAATAAAATAAAAACAATCTATTTGTGCCCGATTGTAGTCGTTGTCGAGGAGATTTGAAATATAGATTTTGATTGTTGAAACATTATAAAACAATCGAATTTCACACATTTTACAATATAATTATATAACATTTCAAACTCGCATATCTCCGTTACTATTGAAGATACAGAAGTGATTTTGCACTCAATGGAATCAGGTCGACGCTCTCTATTGGATCATGGGGAAAAATGTAATCCATGTGTAATATTCATGCTTAGTTATCATGGAAACTCTCATAACAATAAATTAAACAATCTATTTATTACCTATTGTATTCGTTGTCGAGGAGATTTCAAATATAGATTTTGATTGTTGAAACATTATAAAACAATCGAATTATACACTTTTTACGATAGAATTATATAAAATTTCAAACTCGCATATCTCCGTTACTGTTGAAGATACAGAAGTGATTTTACACTCAATTTAATCAGGTCGACCTAACCTAACCTAAACTGACCTGACCTAACCTAACTTAACTTAACTTTAATTAACCTAACCAAATAGCAATAAAATAAAAACAATCTATTTGTGCCCGATTGTAGTCGTTGTCGACGAGATTTGAAATATAGATTTTGATTGTTGAAACATTATAAAACAATCGAATTTCACACATTTTTCAATATAATTATATAACATTTCAAACTCGCATATCTCCGTTACTATTGAAGATACAGAAGTGATTTTGCACTCAATGGAATCAGGTCGACGCTCTCTATTGGATCATGGGGAAAAATGTAATCCATGTGTAATATTCATGCTTAGTTATCATGGAAACTCTCATAACAATAAATTAAACAATCTATTTATTACCTATTGTATTCGTTGTCGAGGAGATTTCAAATATAGATTTTGATTGTTGAAACATTATAAAACAATCGAATTTCACACATTTTACAATATAATTATATAACATTTCAAACTCGCATATCTCCGTTACTATTGAAGATACAGAAGTGATTTTGCACTCAATGGAATCTGGTCGACGCTCTCTATTGGCTCATGGGGAAAAATGTAATCCATGTGTAATATTCATGCTTAGATACCATGGAAAAAATCCTAACAATAAATTAAACAATCTATTTTTTACCTATTGTATTCATTGTCGAGGAGATTTCAAATATAGATTTTGATTGTTGAAACATTATAAAACAATCGTATTATACACTTTTTTCGATAGAATTATATAAAATTTCAAACTCGCATATCTCCGTTACTCTTGAAGATACAGAAGTGATTTTACACTCAATTTAATCAGTTCGACCTAACCTAACCTAAACTGACCTGACCTAACCTAACTTAACTTTAATTAACCTAACCTAACCTAACCTAATAACAATAAAATAAAAACAATCTATTTGTGCCCGATTGTAGTCGTTGTCGACGAGATTTGAAATATAGATTTTGATTGTTGAAACATTATAAAACAATCGAATTTCACACATTTTACAATATAATTATATAACATTTCAAACTCGCATATCTCCGTTACTATTGAAGATACAGAAGTGATTTTGCACTCAATGGAATCAGGTCGACGCTCTCTATTGGATCATGGGGAAAAATGTAATCCATGTGTAATATTCATGCTTAGTTATCATGGAAACTCTCATAACAATAAATTAAACAATCTATTTATTACCTATTGTATTCGTTGTCGAGGAGATTTCAAATATAGATTTTGATTGTTGAAACATTATAAAACAATCGATTTATACACTTTTTACGATAGAATTATATAAAATTTCAAACTCGCATATCTCCGTTACTGTTGAAGATACAGAAGTGATTTTACACTCAATTTAATCAGGTCGACCTAACCTAACCTAAACTGACCTGACCTAACCTAACTTAACTTAACTTTAATTAACCTAACCAAATAGCAATAAAATAAAAACAATCTATTTGTGCCCGATTGTAGTCGTTGTCGACGAGATTTGAAATATAGATTTTGATTGTTGAAACATTATAAAACAATCGAATTTCACACATTTTTCAATATAATTATATAACATTTCAAACTCGCATATCTCCGTTACTATTGAAGATACAGAAGTGATTTTGCACTCAATGGAATCAGGTCGACGCTCTCTATTGGCTCATGGGGAAAAATGTAATCCATGTGTAATATTCATGCTTAGATACCATGGAAAAAATCCTAACAATAAATTAAACAATCTATTTATTACCTATTGTATTCGTTGTCGAGGAGATTTCAAATATAGATTTTGATTGTTGAAACATTATAAAACAATCGAATTATACACTTTTTACGATAGAATTATATAAAATTTCAAACTCGCATATCTCCGTTACTGTTGAAGATACAGAAGTGATTTTACACTCAATTTAATCAGTTCGACCTAACCTAACCTAAACTGACCTGACCTAACCTAACTTAACTTTAATTAACCTAACCTAACCTAACCTAATAACAATAAAATAAAAACAATCTATTTGTGCCCGATTGTAGTCGTTGTCGAGGAGATTTGAAATATAGATTTTGATTGTTGAAACATTATAAAACAATCGAATTTCACACATTTTACAATATAATTATATAACATTTCAAACTCGCATATCTCCGTTACTATTGAAGATACAGAAGTGATTTTGCACTCAATGGAATCAGGTCGACGCTCTCTATTGGATCATGGGGAAAAATGTAATCCATGTGTAATATTCATGCTTAGTTATCATGGAAACTCTCATAACAATAAATTAAACAATCTATTTATTACCTATTGTATTCGTTGTCGAGGAGATTTCAAATATAGATTTTGATTGTTGAAACATTATAAAACAATCGATTTATACACTTTTTACGATAGAATTATATAAAATTTCAAACTCGCATATCTCCGTTACTGTTGAAGATACAGAAGTGATTTTACACTCAATTTAATCAGGTCGACCTAACCTAACCTAAACTGACCTGACCTAACCTAACTTAACTTAACTTTAATTAACCTAACCAAATAGCAATAAAATAAAAACAATCTATTTGTGCCCGATTGTAGTCGTTGTCGACGAGATTTGAAATATAGATTTTGATTGTTGAAACATTATAAAACAATCGAATTTCACACATTTTTCAATATAATTATATAACATTTCAAACTCGCATATCTCCGTTACTATTGAAGATACAGAAGTGATTTTGCACTCAATGGAATCAGGTCGACGCTCTCTATTGGATCATGGGGAAAAATGTAATCCATGTGTAATATTCATGCTTAGTTATCATGGAAACTCTCATAACAATAAATTAAACAATCTATTTATTACCTATTGTATTCGTTGTCGAGGAGATTTCAAATATAGATTTTGATTGTTGAAACATTATAAAACAATCGAATTATACACTTTTTACGATAGAATTATATAAAATTTCAAACTCGCATATCTCCGTTACTGTTGAAGATACAGAAGTGATTTTACACTCAATTTAATCAGTTCGACCTAACCTAACCTAAACTGACCTGACCTAACCTAACTTAACTTTAATTAACCTAACCTAACCTAACCTAATAACAATAAAATAAAAACAATCTATTTGTGCCCGATTGTAGTCGTTGTCGAGGAGATTTGAAATATAGATTTTGATTGTTGAAACATTATAAAACAATCGAATTTCACACATTTTACAATATAATTATATAACATTTCAAACTCGCATATCTCCGTTACTATTGAAGATACAGAAGTGATTTTGCACTCAATGGAATCAGGTCGACGCTCTCTATTGGATCATGGGGAAAAATGTAATCCATGTGTAATATTCATGCTTAGTTATCATGGAAACTCTCATAACAATAAATTAAACAATCTATTTATTACCTATTGTATTCGTTGTCGAGGAGATTTCAAATATAGATTTTGATTGTTGAAACATTATAAAACAATCGAATTATACACTTTTTACGATAGAATTATATAAAATTTCAAACTCGCATATCTCCGTTACTGTTGAAGATACAGAAGTGATTTTACACTCAATTTAATCAGGTCGACCTAACCTAACCTAAACTGACCTGACCTAACCTAACTTAACTTAACTTTAATTAACCTAACCAAATAGCAATAAAATAAAAACAATCTATTTGTGCCCGATTGTAGTCGTTGTCGACGAGATTTGAAATATAGATTTTGATTGTTGAAACATTATAAAACAATCGAATTTCACACATTTTTCAATATAATTATATAACATTTCAAACTCGCATATCTCCGTTACTATTGAAGATACAGAAGTGATTTTGCACTCAATGGAATCAGGTCGACGCTCTCTATTGGATCATGGGGAAAAATGTAATCCATGTGTAATATTCATGCTTAGTTATCATGGAAACTCTCATAACAATAAATTAAACAATCTATTTATTACCTATTGTATTCGTTGTCGAGGAGATTTCAAATATAGATTTTGATTGTTGAAACATTATAAAACAATCGAATTTCACACATTTTACAATATAATTATATAACATTTCAAACTCGCATATCTCCGTTACTATTGAAGATACAGAAGTGATTTTGCACTCAATGGAATCTGGTCGACGCTCTCTATTGGCTCATGGGGAAAAATGTAATCCATGTGTAATATTCATGCTTAGATACCATGGAAAAAATCCTAACAATAAATTAAACAATCTATTTTTTACCTATTGTATTCGTTGTCGAGGAGATTTCAAATATAGATTTTGATTGTTGAAACATTATAAAACAATCGTATTATACACTTTTTACGATAGAATTATATAAAATTTCAAACTCGCATATCTCCGTTACTCTTGAAGATACAGAAGTGATTTTACACTCAATTTAATCAGTTCGACCTAACCTAACCTAAACTGACCTGACCTAACCTAACTTAACTTTAATTAACCTAACCTAACCTAACCTAATAACAATAAAATAAAAACAATCTATTTGTGCCCGATTGTAGTCGTTGTCGACGAGATTTGAAATATAGATTTTGATTGTTGAAACATTATAAAACAATCGAATTTCACACATTTTACAATATATTTATATAACATTTCAAACTCGCATATCTCCGTTACTATTGAAGATACAGAAGTGATTTTGCACTCAATGGAATCAGGTCGACGCTCTCTATTGGATCATGGGGAAAAATGTAATCCATGTGTAATATTCATGCTTTGTTATCATGGAAACTCTCATAATAATAAATTAAACAATCTATTTATTACCTATTGTATTCGTTGTCGAGGAGATTTCAAATATAGATTTTGATTGTTGAAACATTATAAAACAATCGAATTATACACTTTTTACGATAGAATTATATAAAATTTCAAACTCGCATATCTCCGTTACTGTTGAAGATACAGAAGTGATTTTACACTCAATTTAATCAGGTCGACCTAACCTAACCTAAACTGACCTGACCTAACCTAACTTAACTTTAATTAACCTAACCTAACCTAACCTAATAACAATAAAATAAAAACAATCTATTTGTGCCCGATTGTAGTCGTTGTCGACGAGATTTGAAATATAGATTTTGATTGTTGAAACATTATAAAACAATCGAATTTCACACATTTTACAATATAATTATATAACATTTCAAACTCGCATATCTCCGTTACTATTGAAGATACAGAAGTGATTTTGCACTCAATGGAATCAGGTCGACGCTCTCTATTGGCTCATGGGGAAAAATGTAATCCATGTGTAATATTCATGCTTAGTTATCATGGAAACTCTCATAACAATAAATTAAACAATCTATTTATTACCTATTGTATTCGTTGTCGAGGAGATTTCAAATATAGATTTTGATTGTTGAAACATTATAAAACAATCGAATTATACACTTTTTACGATAGAATTATATAAAATTTCAAACTCGCATATCTCCGTTACTGTTGAAGATACAGAAGTGATTTTACACTCAATTTAATCAGTTCGACCTAACCTAACCTAAACTGACCTGACCTAACCTAACTTAACTTTAATTAACCTAACCTAACCTAACCTAATAACAATAAAATAAAAACAATCTATTTGTGCCCGATTGTAGTCGTTGTCGAGGAGATTTGAAATATAGATTTTGATTGTTGAAACATTATAAAACAATCGAATTTCACACATTTTACAATATAATTATATAACATTTCAAACTCGCATATCTCCGTTACTATTGAAGATACAGAAGTGATTTTGCACTCAATGGAATCAGGTCGACGCTCTCTATTGGATCATGGGGAAAAATGTAATCCATGTGTAATATTCATGCTTAGTTATCATGGAAACTCTCATAACAATAAATTAAACAATCTATTTATTACCTATTGTATTCGTTGTCGAGGAGATTTCAAATATAGATTTTGATTGTTGAAACATTATAAAACAATCGAATTATACACTTTTTACGATAGAATTATATAAAATTTCAAACTCGCATATCTCCGTTACTGTTGAAGATACAGAAGTGATTTTACACTCAATTTAATCAGGTCGACCTAACCTAACCTAAACTGACCTGACCTAACCTAACTTAACTTAACTTTAATTAACCTAACCAAATAGCAATAAAATAAAAACAATCTATTTGTGCCCGATTGTAGTCGTTGTCGACGAGATTTGAAATATAGATTTTGATTGTTGAAACATTATAAAACAATCGAATTTCACACATTTTTCAATATAATTATATAACATTTCAAACTCGCATATCTCCGTTACTATTGAAGATACAGAAGTGATTTTGCACTCAATGGAATCAGGTCGACGCTCTCTATTGGATCATGGGGAAAAATGTAATCCATGTGTAATATTCATGCTTAGTTATCATGGAAACTCTCATAACAATAAATTAAACAATCTATTTATTACCTATTGTATTCGTTGTCGAGGAGATTTCAAATATAGATTTTGATTGTTGAAACATTATAAAACAATCGAATTTCACACATTTTACAATATAATTATATAACATTTCAAACTCGCATATCTCCGTTACTATTGAAGATACAGAAGTGATTTTGCACTCAATGGAATCTGGTCGACGCTCTCTATTGGCTCATGGGGAAAAATGTAATCCATGTGTAATATTCATGCTTAGATACCATGGAAAAAATCCTAACAATAAATTAAACAATCTATTTTTTACCTATTGTATTCATTGTCGAGGAGATTTCAAATATAGATTTTGATTGTTGAAACATTATAAAACAATCGTATTATACACTTTTTTCGATAGAATTATATAAAATTTCAAACTCGCATATCTCCGTTACTCTTGAAGATACAGAAGTGATTTTACACTCAATTTAATCAGTTCGACCTAACCTAACCTAAACTGACCTGACCTAACCTAACTTAACTTTAATTAACCTAACCTAACCTAACCTAATAACAATAAAATAAAAACAATCTATTTGTGCCCGATTGTAGTCGTTGTCGACGAGATTTGAAATATAGATTTTGATTGTTGAAACATTATAAAACAATCGAATTTCACACATTTTACAATATATTTATATAACATTTCAAACTCGCATATCTCCGTTACTATTGAAGATACAGAAGTGATTTTGCACTCAATGGAATCAGGTCGACGCTCTCTATTGGATCATGGGGAAAAATGTAATCCATGTGTAATATTCATGCTTTGTTATCATGGAAACTCTCATAATAATAAATTAAACAATCTATTTATTACCTATTGTATTCGTTGTCGAGGAGATTTCAAATATAGATTTTGATTGTTGAAACATTATAAAACAATCGAATTATACACTTTTTACGATAGAATTATATAAAATTTCAAACTCGCATATCTCCGTTACTGTTGAAGATACAGAAGTGATTTTACACTCAATTTAATCAGGTCGACCTAACCTAACCTAAACTGACCTGACCTAACCTAACTTAACTTTAATTAACCTAACCTAACCTAACCTAATAACAATAAAATAAAAACAATCTATTTGTGCCCGATTGTAGTCGTTGTCGACGAGATTTGAAATATAGATTTTGATTGTTGAAACATTATAAAACAATCGAATTTCACACATTTTACAATATAATTATATAACATTTCAAACTCGCATATCTCCGTTACTATTGAAGATACAGAAGTGATTTTGCACTCAATGGAATCAGGTCGACGCTCTCTATTGGCTCATGGGGAAAAATGTAATCCATGTGTAATATTCATGCTTAGTTATCATGGAAACTCTCATAACAATAAATTAAACAATCTATTTATTACCTATTGTATTCGTTGTCGAGGAGATTTCAAATATAGATTTTGATTGTTGAAACATTATAAAACAATCGAATTATACACTTTTTACGATAGAATTATATAAAATTTCAAACTCGCATATCTCCGTTACTGTTGAAGATACAGAAGTGATTTTACACTCAATTTAATCAGTTCGACCTAACCTAACCTAAACTGACCTGACCTAACCTAACTTAACTTTAATTAACCTAACCTAACCTAACCTAATAACAATAAAATAAAAACAATCTATTTGTGCCCGATTGTAGTCGTTGTCGAGGAGATTTGAAATATAGATTTTGATTGTTGAAACATTATAAAACAATCGAATTTCACACATTTTACAATATAATTATATAACATTTCAAACTCGCATATCTCCGTTACTATTGAAGATACAGAAGTGATTTTGCACTCAATGGAATCAGGTCGACGCTCTCTATTGGATCATGGGGAAAAATGTAATCCATGTGTAATATTCATGCTTAGTTATCATGGAAACTCTCATAACAATAAATTAAACAATCTATTTATTACCTATTGTATTCGTTGTCGAGGAGATTTCAAATATAGATTTTGATTGTTGAAACATTATAAAACAATCGAATTTCACACATTTTACAATATAATTATATAACATTTCAAACTCGCATATCTCCGTTACTATTGAAGATACAGAAGTGATTTTGCACTCAATGGAATCTGGTCGACGCTCTCTATTGGCTCATGGGGAAAAATGTAATCCATGTGTAATATTCATGCTTAGATACCATGGAAAAAATCCTAACAATAAATTAAACAATCTATTTTTTACCTATTGTATTCATTGTCGAGGAGATTTCAAATATAGATTTTGATTGTTGAAACATTATAAAACAATCGTATTATACACTTTTTTCGATAGAATTATATAAAATTTCAAACTCGCATATCTCCGTTACTCTTGAAGATACAGAAGTGATTTTACACTCAATTTAATCAGTTCGACCTAACCTAACCTAAACTGACCTGACCTAACCTAACTTAACTTTAATTAACCTAACCTAACCTAACCTAATAACAATAAAATAAAAACAATCTATTTGTGCCCGATTGTAGTCGTTGTCGACGAGATTTGAAATATAGATTTTGATTGTTGAAACATTATAAAACAATCGAATTTCACACATTTTACAATATATTTATATAACATTTCAAACTCGCATATCTCCGTTACTATTGAAGATACAGAAGTGATTTTGCACTCAATGGAATCAGGTCGACGCTCTCTATTGGATCATGGGGAAAAATGTAATCCATGTGTAATATTCATGCTTAGTTATCATGGAAACTCTCATAATAATAAATTAAACAATCTATTTATTACCTAATGTATTCGTTGTCGAGGAGATTTCAAATATAGATTTTGATTGTTGAAACATTATAAAACAATCGAATTATACACTTTTTACGATAGAATTATATAAAATTTCAAACTCGCATATCTCCGTTACTGTTGAAGATACAGAAGTGATTTTACACTCAATTTAATCAGGTCGACCTAACCTAACCTAAACTGACCTGACCTAACCTAACTTAACTTTAATTAACCTAACCTAACCTAACCTAATAACAATAAAATAAAAACAATCTATTTGTGCCCGATTGTAGTCGTTGTCGACGAGATTTGAAATATAGATTTTGATTGTTGAAACATTATAAAACAATCGAATTTCACACATTTTACAATATAATTATATAACATTTCAAACTCGCATATCTCCGTTACTATTGAAGATACAGAAGTGATTTTGCACTCAATGGAATCAGGTCGACGCTCTCTATTGGCTCATGGGGAAAAATGTAATCCATGTGTAATATTCATGCTTAGTTATCATGGAAACTCTCATAACAATAAATTAAACAATCTATTTATTACCTATTGTATTCGTTGTCGAGGAGATTTCAAATATAGATTTTGATTGTTGAAACATTATAAAACAATCGAATTATACACTTTTTACGATAGAATTATATAAAATTTCAAACTCGCATATCTCCGTTACTGTTGAAGATACAGAAGTGATTTTACACTCAATTTAATCAGTTCGACCTAACCTAACCTAAACTGACCTGACCTAACCTAACTTAACTTTAATTAACCTAACCTAACCTAACCTAATAACAATAAAATAAAAACAATCTATTTGTGCCCGATTGTAGTCGTTGTCGAGGAGATTTGAAATATAGATTTTGATTGTTGAAACATTATAAAACAATCGAATTTCACACATTTTACAATATAATTATATAACATTTCAAACTCGCATATCTCCGTTACTATTGAAGATACAGAAGTGATTTTGCACTCAATGGAATCAGGTCGACGCTCTCTATTGGATCATGGGGAAAAATGTAATCCATGTGTAATATTCATGCTTAGTTATCATGGAAACTCTCATAACAATAAATTAAACAATCTATTTATTACCTATTGTATTCGTTGTCGAGGAGATTTCAAATATAGATTTTGATTGTTGAAACATTATAAAACAATCGAATTATACACTTTTTACGATAGAATTATATAAAATTTCAAACTCGCATATCTCCGTTACTGTTGAAGATACAGAAGTGATTTTACACTCAATTTAATCAGGTCGACCTAACCTAACCTAAACTGACCTGACCTAACCTAACTTAACTTAACTTTAATTAACCTAACCAAATAGCAATAAAATAAAAACAATCTATTTGTGCCCGATTGTAGTCGTTGTCGACGAGATTTGAAATATAGATTTTGATTGTTGAAACATTATAAAACAATCGAATTTCACACATTTTTCAATATAATTATATAACATTTCAAACTCGCATATCTCCGTTACTATTGAAGATACAGAAGTGATTTTGCACTCAATGGAATCAGGTCGACGCTCTCTATTGGATCATGGGGAAAAATGTAATCCATGTGTAATATTCATGCTTAGTTATCATGGAAACTCTCATAACAATAAATTAAACAATCTATTTATTACCTATTGTATTCGTTGTCGAGGAGATTTCAAATATAGATTTTGATTGTTGAAACATTATAAAACAATCGAATTTCACACATTTTACAATATAATTATATAACATTTCAAACTCGCATATCTCCGTTACTATTGAAGATACAGAAGTGATTTTGCACTCAATGGAATCTGGTCGACGCTCTCTATTGGCTCATGGGGAAAAATGTAATCCATGTGTAATATTCATGCTTAGATACCATGGAAAAAATCCTAACAATAAATTAAACAATCTATTTTTTACCTATTGTATTCATTGTCGAGGAGATTTCAAATATAGATTTTGATTGTTGAAACATTATAAAACAATCGTATTATACACTTTTTTCGATAGAATTATATAAAATTTCAAACTCGCATATCTCCGTTACTCTTGAAGATACAGAAGTGATTTTACACTCAATTTAATCAGTTCGACCTAACCTAACCTAAACTGACCTGACCTAACCTAACTTAACTTTAATTAACCTAACCTAACCTAACCTAATAACAATAAAATAAAAACAATCTATTTGTGCCCGATTGTAGTCGTTGTCGACGAGATTTGAAATATAGATTTTGATTGTTGAAACATTATAAAACAATCGAATTTCACACATTTTACAATATATTTATATAACATTTCAAACTCGCATATCTCCGTTACTATTGAAGATACAGAAGTGATTTTGCACTCAATGGAATCAGGTCGACGCTCTCTATTGGATCATGGGGAAAAATGTAATCCATGTGTAATATTCATGCTTTGTTATCATGGAAACTCTCATAATAATAAATTAAACAATCTATTTATTACCTATTGTATTCGTTGTCGAGGAGATTTCAAATATAGATTTTGATTGTTGAAACATTATAAAACAATCGAATTATACACTTTTTACGATAGAATTATATAAAATTTCAAACTCGCATATCTCCGTTACTGTTGAAGATACAGAAGTGATTTTACACTCAATTTAATCAGGTCGACCTAACCTAACCTAAACTGACCTGACCTAACCTAACTTAACTTTAATTAACCTAACCTAACCTAACCTAATAACAATAAAATAAAAACAATCTATTTGTGCCCGATTGTAGTCGTTGTCGACGAGATTTGAAATATAGATTTTGATTGTTGAAACATTATAAAACAATCGAATTTCACACATTTTACAATATAATTATATAACATTTCAAACTCGCATATCTCCGTTACTATTGAAGATACAGAAGTGATTTTGCACTCAATGGAATCAGGTCGACGCTCTCTATTGGCTCATGGGGAAAAATGTAATCCATGTGTAATATTCATGCTTAGTTATCATGGAAACTCTCATAACAATAAATTAAACAATCTATTTATTACCTATTGTATTCGTTGTCGAGGAGATTTCAAATATAGATTTTGATTGTTGAAACATTATAAAACAATCGAATTATACACTTTTTACGATAGAATTATATAAAATTTCAAACTCGCATATCTCCGTTACTGTTGAAGATACAGAAGTGATTTTACACTCAATTTAATCAGTTCGACCTAACCTAACCTAAACTGACCTGACCTAACCTAACTTAACTTTAATTAACCTAACCTAACCTAACCTAATAACAATAAAATAAAAACAATCTATTTGTGCCCGATTGTAGTCGTTGTCGAGGAGATTTGAAATATAGATTTTGATTGTTGAAACATTATAAAACAATCGAATTTCACACATTTTACAATATAATTATATAACATTTCAAACTCGCATATCTCCGTTACTATTGAAGATACAGAAGTGATTTTGCACTCAATGGAATCAGGTCGACGCTCTCTATTGGATCATGGGGAAAAATGTAATCCATGTGTAATATTCATGCTTAGTTATCATGGAAACTCTCATAACAATAAATTAAACAATCTATTTATTACCTATTGTATTCGTTGTCGAGGAGATTTCAAATATAGATTTTGATTGTTGAAACATTATAAAACAATCGAATTTCACACATTTTACAATATAATTATATAACATTTCAAACTCGCATATCTCCGTTACTATTGAAGATACAGAAGTGATTTTGCACTCAATGGAATCTGGTCGACGCTCTCTATTGGCTCATGGGGAAAAATGTAATCCATGTGTAATATTCATGCTTAGATACCATGGAAAAAATCCTAACAATAAATTAAACAATCTATTTTTTACCTATTGTATTCATTGTCGAGGAGATTTCAAATATAGATTTTGATTGTTGAAACATTATAAAACAATCGTATTATACACTTTTTTCGATAGAATTATATAAAATTTCAAACTCGCATATCTCCGTTACTCTTGAAGATACAGAAGTGATTTTACACTCAATTTAATCAGTTCGACCTAACCTAACCTAAACTGACCTGACCTAACCTAACTTAACTTTAATTAACCTAACCTAACCTAACCTAATAACAATAAAATAAAAACAATCTATTTGTGCCCGATTGTAGTCGTTGTCGACGAGATTTGAAATATAGATTTTGATTGTTGAAACATTATAAAACAATCGAATTTCACACATTTTACAATATATTTATATAACATTTCAAACTCGCATATCTCCGTTACTATTGAAGATACAGAAGTGATTTTGCACTCAATGGAATCAGGTCGACGCTCTCTATTGGATCATGGGGAAAAATGTAATCCATGTGTAATATTCATGCTTAGTTATCATGGAAACTCTCATAATAATAAATTAAACAATCTATTTATTACCTAATGTATTCGTTGTCGAGGAGATTTCAAATATAGATTTTGATTGTTGAAACATTATAAAACAATCGAATTATACACTTTTTACGATAGAATTATATAAAATTTCAAACTCGCATATCTCCGTTACTGTTGAAGATACAGAAGTGATTTTACACTCAATTTAATCAGGTCGACCTAACCTAACCTAAACTGACCTGACCTAACCTAACTTAACTTTAATTAACCTAACCTAACCTAACCTAATAACAATAAAATAAAAACAATCTATTTGTGCCCGATTGTAGTCGTTGTCGACGAGATTTGAAATATAGATTTTGATTGTTGAAACATTATAAAACAATCGAATTTCACACATTTTACAATATAATTATATAACATTTCAAACTCGCATATCTCCGTTACTATTGAAGATACAGAAGTGATTTTGCACTCAATGGAATCAGGTCGACGCTCTCTATTGGATCATGGGGAAAAATGTAATCCATGTGTAATATTCATGCTTAGTTATCATGGAAACTCTCATAACAATAAATTAAACAATCTATTTATTACCTATTGTATTCGTTGTCGAGGAGATTTCAAATATAGATTTTGATTGTTGAAACATTATAAAACAATCGATTTATACACTTTTTACGATAGAATTATATAAAATTTCAAACTCGCATATCTCCGTTACTGTTGAAGATACAGAAGTGATTTTACACTCAATTTAATCAGGTCGACCTAACCTAACCTAAACTGACCTGACCTAACCTAACTTAACTTTAATTAACCTAACCTAACCTAACCTAATAACAATAAAATAAAAACAATCTATTTGTGCCCGATTGTAGTCGTTGTCGACGAGATTTGAAATATAGATTTTGATTGTTGAAACATTATAAAACAATCGAATTTCACACATTTTACAATATAATTATATAACATTTCAAACTCGCATATCTCCGTTACTATTGAAGATACAGAAGTGATTTTGCACTCAATGGAATCAGGTCGACGCTCTCTATTGGCTCATGGGGAAAAATGTAATCCATGTGTAATATTCATGCTTAGTTATCATGGAAACTCTCATAACAATAAATTAAACAATCTATTTATTACCTATTGTATTCGTTGTCGAGGAGATTTCAAATATAGATTTTGATTGTTGAAACATTATAAAACAATCGAATTATACACTTTTTACGATAGAATTATATAAAATTTCAAACTCGCATATCTCCGTTACTGTTGAAGATACAGAAGTGATTTTACACTCAATTTAATCAGTTCGACCTAACCTAACCTAAACTGACCTGACCTAACCTAACTTAACTTTAATTAACCTAACCTAACCTAACCTAATAACAATAAAATAAAAACAATCTATTTGTGCCCGATTGTAGTCGTTGTCGAGGAGATTTGAAATATAGATTTTGATTGTTGAAACATTATAAAACAATCGAATTTCACACATTTTACAATATAATTATATAACATTTCAAACTCGCATATCTCCGTTACTATTGAAGATACAGAAGTGATTTTGCACTCAATGGAATCAGGTCGACGCTCTCTATTGGATCATGGGGAAAAATGTAATCCATGTGTAATATTCATGCTTAGTTATCATGGAAACTCTCATAACAATAAATTAAACAATCTATTTATTACCTATTGTATTCGTTGTCGAGGAGATTTCAAATATAGATTTTGATTGTTGAAACATTATAAAACAATCGAATTATACACTTTTTACGATAGAATTATATAAAATTTCAAACTCGCATATCTCCGTTACTGTTGAAGATACAGAAGTGATTTTACACTCAATTTAATCAGGTCGACCTAACCTAACCTAAACTGACCTGACCTAACCTAACTTAACTTAACTTTAATTAACCTAACCAAATAGCAATAAAATAAAAACAATCTATTTGTGCCCGATTGTAGTCGTTGTCGACGAGATTTGAAATATAGATTTTGATTGTTGAAACATTATAAAACAATCGAATTTCACACATTTTTCAATATAATTATATAACATTTCAAACTCGCATATCTCCGTTACTATTGAAGATACAGAAGTGATTTTGCACTCAATGGAATCAGGTCGACGCTCTCTATTGGATCATGGGGAAAAATGTAATCCATGTGTAATATTCATGCTTAGTTATCATGGAAACTCTCATAACAATAAATTAAACAATCTATTTATTACCTATTGTATTCGTTGTCGAGGAGATTTCAAATATAGATTTTGATTGTTGAAACATTATAAAACAATCGAATTTCACACATTTTACAATATAATTATATAACATTTCAAACTCGCATATCTCCGTTACTATTGAAGATACAGAAGTGATTTTGCACTCAATGGAATCTGGTCGACGCTCTCTATTGGCTCATGGGGAAAAATGTAATCCATGTGTAATATTCATGCTTAGATACCATGGAAAAAATCCTAACAATAAATTAAACAATCTATTTTTTACCTATTGTATTCATTGTCGAGGAGATTTCAAATATAGATTTTGATTGTTGAAACATTATAAAACAATCGTATTATACACTTTTTTCGATAGAATTATATAAAATTTCAAACTCGCATATCTCCGTTACTCTTGAAGATACAGAAGTGATTTTACACTCAATTTAATCAGTTCGACCTAACCTAACCTAAACTGACCTGACCTAACCTAACTTAACTTTAATTAACCTAACCTAACCTAACCTAATAACAATAAAATAAAAACAATCTATTTGTGCCCGATTGTAGTCGTTGTCGACGAGATTTGAAATATAGATTTTGATTGTTGAAACATTATAAAACAATCGAATTTCACACATTTTACAATATATTTATATAACATTTCAAACTCGCATATCTCCGTTACTATTGAAGATACAGAAGTGATTTTGCACTCAATGGAATCAGGTCGACGCTCTCTATTGGATCATGGGGAAAAATGTAATCCATGTGTAATATTCATGCTTAGTTATCATGGAAACTCTCATAATAATAAATTAAACAATCTATTTATTACCTAATGTATTCGTTGTCGAGGAGATTTCAAATATAGATTTTGATTGTTGAAACATTATAAAACAATCGAATTATACACTTTTTACGATAGAATTATATAAAATTTCAAACTCGCATATCTCCGTTACTGTTGAAGATACAGAAGTGATTTTACACTCAATTTAATCAGGTCGACCTAACCTAACCTAAACTGACCTGACCTAACCTAACTTAACTTTAATTAACCTAACCTAACCTAACCTAATAACAATAAAATAAAAACAATCTATTTGTGCCCGATTGTAGTCGTTGTCGACGAGATTTGAAATATAGATTTTGATTGTTGAAACATTATAAAACAATCGAATTTCACACATTTTACAATATAATTATATAACATTTCAAACTCGCATATCTCCGTTACTATTGAAGATACAGAAGTGATTTTGCACTCAATGGAATCAGGTCGACGCTCTCTATTGGATCATGGGGAAAAATGTAATCCATGTGTAATATTCATGCTTAGTTATCATGGAAACTCTCATAACAATAAATTAAACAATCTATTTATTACCTATTGTATTCGTTGTCGAGGAGATTTCAAATATAGATTTTGATTGTTGAAACATTATAAAACAATCGATTTATACACTTTTTACGATAGAATTATATAAAATTTCAAACTCGCATATCTCCGTTACTGTTGAAGATACAGAAGTGATTTTACACTCAATTTAATCAGGTCGACCTAACCTAACCTAAACTGACCTGACCTAACCTAACTTAACTTAACTTTAATTAACCTAACCAAATAGCAATAAAATAAAAACAATCTATTTGTGCCCGATTGTAGTCGTTGTCGACGAGATTTGAAATATAGATTTTGATTGTTGAAACATTATAAAACAATCGAATTTCACACATTTTTCAATATAATTATATAACATTTCAAACTCGCATATCTCCGTTACTATTGAAGATACAGAAGTGATTTTGCACTCAATGGAATCAGGTCGACGCTCTCTATTGGCTCATGGGGAAAAATGTAATCCATGTGTAATATTCATGCTTAGTTATCATGGAAACTCTCATAACAATAAATTAAACAATCTATTTATTACCTATTGTATTCGTTGTCGAGGAGATTTCAAATATAGATTTTGATTGTTGAAACATTATAAAACAATCGAATTATACACTTTTTACGATAGAATTATATAAAATTTCAAACTCGCATATCTCCGTTACTGTTGAAGATACAGAAGTGATTTTACACTCAATTTAATCAGTTCGACCTAACCTAACCTAAACTGACCTGACCTAACCTAACTTAACTTTAACACATTGGGGTCTCACGACGGGCATAGCCCGCAGTGCACTTAAAGTCAATGTGGACGAACGACGGGCATAGCCCGTCCTGCGGTATGCCGATTGAACGACGGGCTATGCTCGTACTTCGTCTCATGCGCGTGTTCATTCAAGCCCCTCTGTTGAAATTCCGACCGCTAGGTGACTCATGTGCTATTTTTATCTCGCACCTGTGACTGTTTGTTGTCGGGTTGATGTACTGTGCATTGTTTAGAATGGCGTCGTTAGATCCAGACTGCATAGAGGATTCGGCCTCAGAGTTTGAAGTTAGCGACGATTTTGATGATGCAGATGAATTTGAAGATTTGGAAGGTAGGTTATATTCGTAATAATTATTGTCGACAATATAAACAGTGTTGCAAACTCTAGTATTTTATGAATGAAGTTAGAAGAGGTAATTTTTTGGGTCTATTCATCTTGCCTCTTGCTTGATTCTCCTACATGCACTGATGTATTTTTAGTTTTTCCATTTATTATTTTGTATAGTGTATGTCAAATGAAAATTTATTTTATTTATTTAGTTTATTTATTTATTTGTTTAATTTTTACAGATGATGCAGAACCAACGGATACATCGTCTGGTCCTGTCCTGCAGCCACTTTTTCATACAAAAGATAATTACTTGTAATATGTAATTATTTTTTGTTATGTGCACATAAGAAGTATTCTTATGCAAGATTCAAAATGTGTATTGATACTTTATGTAGTTAATTATTGAAATTTCCAGATTACGAACTTAAAATATCTCTATATTAACATTTTTTACAATGTTCTACTTTTTTCTACTTCACAAAACATTGCTGAAAAAAATATTAAAAAACGTCTGAAAATGAAAATAAAATTTAACAAATTTTTGTTCATTGAAAAGAGGAAGTTTTGTAGATTTAAGAAATATGTAATTTAATAAAAACAAATTAAAAATATTTCTCCTATGATTTTTTGAAAAACAACCAAAAACCGCAGACCAGAGGTAACAATGCTGTATTATGAGGCCAGACCCGAATGTGTTAATTAACCTAACCTAACCTAACCTAATAACAATAAAATAAAAACAATCTATTTGTGCCCGATTGTAGTCGTTGTCAACGAGATTTGAAATATAGATTTTGATTGTTGAAACATTATAAAACAATCGAATTTCACACATTTTACAATATAATTATATAACATTTCAAACTCGCATATCTCCGTTACTATTGAAGATAGAGAAGTGATTTTGCACTCAATGGAATCAGGTCGATGCTCTCTATTGGCTCATGGGGAAAAATGTAATCCATGTGTAATATTCATGCTTAGTTATCATGGAAACTCTCATAACAATAAATTAAACAATCTATTTATTACCTATTGTATTCGTTGTCGAGGAGATTTCAAATATAGATTTTGATTGTTGAAACATTATAAAACAATCGAATTATACACTTTTTACGATAGAATTATATAAAATTTCAAACTCGCATATCTCCGTTACTGTTGAAGATACAGAAGTGATTTTACACTCAATTTAATCAGGTCGACCTAACCTAACCTAAACTGACCTGACCTAACCTAACTTAACTTTAATTAACCTAACCTAACCTAACCTAATAACAATAAAATAAAAACAATCTATTTGTGCCCGATTGTAGTCGTTGTCGACGAGATTTGAAATATAGATTTTGATTGTTGAAACATTATAAAACAATCGAATTTCACACATTTTACAATATAATTATATAACATTTCAAACTCGCATATCTCCGTTACTATTGAAGATACAGAAGTGATTTTGCACTCAATGGAATCAGGTCGACGCTCTCTATTGGCTCATGGGGAAAAATGTAATCCATGTGTAATATTCATGCTTAGTTATCATGGAAACTCTCATAACAATAAATTAAACAATCTATTTATTACCTATTGTATTCGTTGTCGAGGAGATTTCAAATATAGATTTTGATTGTTGAAACATTATAAAACAATCGAATTATACACTTTTTACGATAGAATTATATAAAATTTCAAACTCGCATATCTCCGTTACTGTTGAAGATACAGAAGTGATTTTACACTCAATTTAATCAGTTCGACCTAACCTAACCTAAACTGACCTGACCTAACCTAACTTAACTTTAATTAACCTAACCTAACCTAACCTAATAACAATAAAATAAAAACAATCTATTTGTGCCCGATTGTAGTCGTTGTCGAGGAGATTTGAAATATAGATTTTGATTGTTGAAACATTATAAAACAATCGAATTTCACACATTTTACAATATAATTATATAACATTTCAAACTCGCATATCTCCGTTACTATTGAAGATACAGAAGTGATTTTGCACTCAATGGAATCAGGTCGACGCTCTCTATTGGATCATGGGGAAAAATGTAATCCATGTGTAATATTCATGCTTAGTTATCATGGAAACTCTCATAACAATAAATTAAACAATCTATTTATTACCTATTGTATTCGTTGTCGAGGAGATTTCAAATATAGATTTTGATTGTTGAAACATTATAAAACAATCGAATTATACACTTTTTACGATAGAATTATATAAAATTTCAAACTCGCATATCTCCGTTACTGTTGAAGATACAGAAGTGATTTTACACTCAATTTAATCAGGTCGACCTAACCTAACCTAAACTGACCTGACCTAACCTAACTTAACTTAACTTTAATTAACCTAACCAAATAGCAATAAAATAAAAACAATCTATTTGTGCCCGATTGTAGTCGTTGTCGACGAGATTTGAAATATAGATTTTGATTGTTGAAACATTATAAAACAATCGAATTTCACACATTTTTCAATATAATTATATAACATTTCAAACTCGCATATCTCCGTTACTATTGAAGATACAGAAGTGATTTTGCACTCAATGGAATCAGGTCGACGCTCTCTATTGGATCATGGGGAAAAATGTAATCCATGTGTAATATTCATGCTTAGTTATCATGGAAACTCTCATAACAATAAATTAAACAATCTATTTATTACCTATTGTATTCGTTGTCGAGGAGATTTCAAATATAGATTTTGATTGTTGAAACATTATAAAACAATCGAATTTCACACATTTTACAATATAATTATATAACATTTCAAACTCGCATATCTCCGTTACTATTGAAGATACAGAAGTGATTTTGCACTCAATGGAATCTGGTCGACGCTCTCTATTGGCTCATGGGGAAAAATGTAATCCATGTGTAATATTCATGCTTAGATACCATGGAAAAAATCCTAACAATAAATTAAACAATCTATTTTTTACCTATTGTATTCATTGTCGAGGAGATTTCAAATATAGATTTTGATTGTTGAAACATTATAAAACAATCGTATTATACACTTTTTTCGATAGAATTATATAAAATTTCAAACTCGCATATCTCCGTTACTCTTGAAGATACAGAAGTGATTTTACACTCAATTTAATCAGTTCGACCTAACCTAACCTAAACTGACCTGACCTAACCTAACTTAACTTTAATTAACCTAACCTAACCTAACCTAATAACAATAAAATAAAAACAATCTATTTGTGCCCGATTGTAGTCGTTGTCGACGAGATTTGAAATATAGATTTTGATTGTTGAAACATTATAAAACAATCGAATTTCACACATTTTACAATATATTTATATAACATTTCAAACTCGCATATCTCCGTTACTATTGAAGATACAGAAGTGATTTTGCACTCAATGGAATCAGGTCGACGCTCTCTATTGGATCATGGGGAAAAATGTAATCCATGTGTAATATTCATGCTTAGTTATCATGGAAACTCTCATAATAATAAATTAAACAATCTATTTATTACCTAATGTATTCGTTGTCGAGGAGATTTCAAATATAGATTTTGATTGTTGAAACATTATAAAACAATCGAATTATACACTTTTTACGATAGAATTATATAAAATTTCAAACTCGCATATCTCCGTTACTGTTGAAGATACAGAAGTGATTTTACACTCAATTTAATCAGGTCGACCTAACCTAACCTAAACTGACCTGACCTAACCTAACTTAACTTTAATTAACCTAACCTAACCTAACCTAATAACAATAAAATAAAAACAATCTATTTGTGCCCGATTGTAGTCGTTGTCGACGAGATTTGAAATATAGATTTTGATTGTTGAAACATTATAAAACAATCGAATTTCACACATTTTACAATATAATTATATAACATTTCAAACTCGCATATCTCCGTTACTATTGAAGATACAGAAGTGATTTTGCACTCAATGGAATCAGGTCGACGCTCTCTATTGGATCATGGGGAAAAATGTAATCCATGTGTAATATTCATGCTTAGTTATCATGGAAACTCTCATAACAATAAATTAAACAATCTATTTATTACCTATTGTATTCGTTGTCGAGGAGATTTCAAATATAGATTTTGATTGTTGAAACATTATAAAACAATCGATTTATACACTTTTTACGATAGAATTATATAAAATTTCAAACTCGCATATCTCCGTTACTGTTGAAGATACAGAAGTGATTTTACACTCAATTTAATCAGGTCGACCTAACCTAACCTAAACTGACCTGACCTAACCTAACTTAACTTAACTTTAATTAACCTAACCAAATAGCAATAAAATAAAAACAATCTATTTGTGCCCGATTGTAGTCGTTGTCGACGAGATTTGAAATATAGATTTTGATTGTTGAAACATTATAAAACAATCGAATTTCACACATTTTTCAATATAATTATATAACATTTCAAACTCGCATATCTCCGTTACTATTGAAGATACAGAAGTGATTTTGCACTCAATGGAATCAGGTCGACGCTCTCTATTGGCTCATGGGGAAAAATGTAATCCATGTGTAATATTCATGCTTAGTTATCATGGAAACTCTCATAACAATAAATTAAACAATCTATTTATTACCTATTGTATTCGTTGTCGAGGAGATTTCAAATATAGATTTTGATTGTTGAAACATTATAAAACAATCGAATTATACACTTTTTACGATAGAATTATATAAAATTTCAAACTCGCATATCTCCGTTACTGTTGAAGATACAGAAGTGATTTTACACTCAATTTAATCAGTTCGACCTAACCTAACCTAAACTGACCTGACCTAACCTAACTTAACTTTAACACATTGGGGTCTCACGACGGGCATAGCCCGCAGTGCACTTAAAGTCAATGTGGACGAACGACGGGCATAGCCCGTCCTGCGGTATGCCGATTGAACGACGGGCTATGCTCGTACTTCGTCTCATGCGCGTGTTCATTCAAGCCCCTCTGTTGAAATTCCGACCGCTAGGTGACTCATGTGCTATTTTTATCTCGCACCTGTGACTGTTTGTTGTCGGGTTGATGTACTGTGCATTGTTTAGAATGGCGTCGTTAGATCCAGACTGCATAGAGGATTCGGCCTCAGAGTTTGAAGTTAGCGACGATTTTGATGATGCAGATGAATTTGAAGATTTGGAAGGTAGGTTATATTCGTAATAATTATTGTCGACAATATAAACAGTGTTGCAAACTCTAGTATTTTATGAATGAAGTTAGAAGAGGTAATTTTTTGGGTCTATTCATCTTGCCTCTTGCTTGATTCTCCTACATGCACTGATGTATTTTTAGTTTTTCCATTTATTATTTTGTATAGTGTATGTCAAATGAAAATTTATTTTATTTATTTAGTTTATTTATTTATTTGTTTAATTTTTACAGATGATGCAGAACCAACGGATACATCGTCTGGTCCTGTCCTGCAGCCACTTTTTCATACAAAAGATAATTACTTGTAATATGTAATTATTTTTTGTTATGTGCACATAAGAAGTATTCTTATGCAAGATTCAAAATGTGTATTGATACTTTATGTAGTTAATTATTGAAATTTCCAGATTACGAACTTAAAATATCTCTATATTAACATTTTTTACAATGTTCTACTTTTTTCTACTTCACAAAACATTGCTGAAAAAAATATTAAAAAACGTCTGAAAATGAAAATAAAATTTAACAAATTTTTGTTCATTGAAAAGAGGAAGTTTTGTAGATTTAAGAAATATGTAATTTAATAAAAACAAATTAAAAATATTTCTCCTATGATTTTTTGAAAAACAACCAAAAACCGCAGACCAGAGGTAACAATGCTGTATTATGAGGCCAGACCCGAATGTGTTAATTAACCTAACCTAACCTAACCTAATAACAATAAAATAAAAACAATCTATTTGTGCCCGATTGTAGTCGTTGTCAACGAGATTTGAAATATAGATTTTGATTGTTGAAACATTATAAAACAATCGAATTTCACACATTTTACAATATAATTATATAACATTTCAAACTCGCATATCTCCGTTACTATTGAAGATAGAGAAGTGATTTTGCACTCAATGGAATCAGGTCGATGCTCTCTATTGGCTCATGGGGAAAAATGTAATCCATGTGTAATATTCATGCTTAGTTATCATGGAAACTCTCATAACAATAAATTAAACAATCTATTTATTACCTATTGTATTCGTTGTCGAGGAGATTTCAAATATAGATTTTGATTGTTGAAACATTATAAAACAATCGAATTATACACTTTTTACGATAGAATTATATAAAATTTCAAACTCGCATATCTCCGTTACTGTTGAAGATACAGAAGTGATTTTACACTCAATTTAATCAGGTCGACCTAACCTAACCTAAACTGACCTGACCTAACCTAACTTAACTTTAATTAACCTAACCTAACCTAACCTAATAACAATAAAATAAAAACAATCTATTTGTGCCCGATTGTAGTCGTTGTCGACGAGATTTGAAATATAGATTTTGATTGTTGAAACATTATAAAACAATCGAATTTCACACATTTTACAATATAATTATATAACATTTCAAACTCGCATATCTCCGTTACTATTGAAGATACAGAAGTGATTTTGCACTCAATGGAATCAGGTCGACGCTCTCTATTGGCTCATGGGGAAAAATGTAATCCATGTGTAATATTCATGCTTAGTTATCATGGAAACTCTCATAACAATAAATTAAACAATCTATTTATTACCTATTGTATTCGTTGTCGAGGAGATTTCAAATATAGATTTTGATTGTTGAAACATTATAAAACAATCGAATTATACACTTTTTACGATAGAATTATATAAAATTTCAAACTCGCATATCTCCGTTACTGTTGAAGATACAGAAGTGATTTTACACTCAATTTAATCAGTTCGACCTAACCTAACCTAAACTGACCTGACCTAACCTAACTTAACTTTAATTAACCTAACCTAACCTAACCTAATAACAATAAAATAAAAACAATCTATTTGTGCCCGATTGTAGTCGTTGTCGAGGAGATTTGAAATATAGATTTTGATTGTTGAAACATTATAAAACAATCGAATTTCACACATTTTACAATATAATTATATAACATTTCAAACTCGCATATCTCCGTTACTATTGAAGATACAGAAGTGATTTTGCACTCAATGGAATCAGGTCGACGCTCTCTATTGGATCATGGGGAAAAATGTAATCCATGTGTAATATTCATGCTTAGTTATCATGGAAACTCTCATAACAATAAATTAAACAATCTATTTATTACCTATTGTATTCGTTGTCGAGGAGATTTCAAATATAGATTTTGATTGTTGAAACATTATAAAACAATCGAATTATACACTTTTTACGATAGAATTATATAAAATTTCAAACTCGCATATCTCCGTTACTGTTGAAGATACAGAAGTGATTTTACACTCAATTTAATCAGGTCGACCTAACCTAACCTAAACTGACCTGACCTAACCTAACTTAACTTAACTTTAATTAACCTAACCAAATAGCAATAAAATAAAAACAATCTATTTGTGCCCGATTGTAGTCGTTGTCGACGAGATTTGAAATATAGATTTTGATTGTTGAAACATTATAAAACAATCGAATTTCACACATTTTTCAATATAATTATATAACATTTCAAACTCGCATATCTCCGTTACTATTGAAGATACAGAAGTGATTTTGCACTCAATGGAATCAGGTCGACGCTCTCTATTGGATCATGGGGAAAAATGTAATCCATGTGTAATATTCATGCTTAGTTATCATGGAAACTCTCATAACAATAAATTAAACAATCTATTTATTACCTATTGTATTCGTTGTCGAGGAGATTTCAAATATAGATTTTGATTGTTGAAACATTATAAAACAATCGAATTTCACACATTTTACAATATAATTATATAACATTTCAAACTCGCATATCTCCGTTACTATTGAAGATACAGAAGTGATTTTGCACTCAATGGAATCTGGTCGACGCTCTCTATTGGCTCATGGGGAAAAATGTAATCCATGTGTAATATTCATGCTTAGATACCATGGAAAAAATCCTAACAATAAATTAAACAATCTATTTTTTACCTATTGTATTCATTGTCGAGGAGATTTCAAATATAGATTTTGATTGTTGAAACATTATAAAACAATCGTATTATACACTTTTTTCGATAGAATTATATAAAATTTCAAACTCGCATATCTCCGTTACTCTTGAAGATACAGAAGTGATTTTACACTCAATTTAATCAGTTCGACCTAACCTAACCTAAACTGACCTGACCTAACCTAACTTAACTTTAATTAACCTAACCTAACCTAACCTAATAACAATAAAATAAAAACAATCTATTTGTGCCCGATTGTAGTCGTTGTCGACGAGATTTGAAATATAGATTTTGATTGTTGAAACATTATAAAACAATCGAATTTCACACATTTTACAATATATTTATATAACATTTCAAACTCGCATATCTCCGTTACTATTGAAGATACAGAAGTGATTTTGCACTCAATGGAATCAGGTCGACGCTCTCTATTGGATCATGGGGAAAAATGTAATCCATGTGTAATATTCATGCTTAGTTATCATGGAAACTCTCATAATAATAAATTAAACAATCTATTTATTACCTAATGTATTCGTTGTCGAGGAGATTTCAAATATAGATTTTGATTGTTGAAACATTATAAAACAATCGAATTATACACTTTTTACGATAGAATTATATAAAATTTCAAACTCGCATATCTCCGTTACTGTTGAAGATACAGAAGTGATTTTACACTCAATTTAATCAGGTCGACCTAACCTAACCTAAACTGACCTGACCTAACCTAACTTAACTTTAATTAACCTAACCTAACCTAACCTAATAACAATAAAATAAAAACAATCTATTTGTGCCCGATTGTAGTCGTTGTCGACGAGATTTGAAATATAGATTTTGATTGTTGAAACATTATAAAACAATCGAATTTCACACATTTTACAATATAATTATATAACATTTCAAACTCGCATATCTCCGTTACTATTGAAGATACAGAAGTGATTTTGCACTCAATGGAATCAGGTCGACGCTCTCTATTGGATCATGGGGAAAAATGTAATCCATGTGTAATATTCATGCTTAGTTATCATGGAAACTCTCATAACAATAAATTAAACAATCTATTTATTACCTATTGTATTCGTTGTCGAGGAGATTTCAAATATAGATTTTGATTGTTGAAACATTATAAAACAATCGAATTTCACACATTTTACAATATAATTATATAACATTTCAAACTCGCATATCTCCGTTACTATTGAAGATACAGAAGTGATTTTGCACTCAATGGAATCAGGTCGACGCTCTCTATTGGCTCATGGGGAAAAATGTAATCCATGTGTAATATTCATGCTTAGTTATCATGGAAACTCTCATAACAATAAATTAAACAATCTATTTATTACCTATTGTATTCGTTGTCGAGGAGATTTCAAATATAGATTTTGATTGTTGAAACATTATAAAACAATCGATTTATACACTTTTTACGATAGAATTATATAAAATTTCAAACTCGCATATCTCCGTTACTGTTGAAGATACAGAAGTGATTTTACACTCAATTTAATCAGGTCGACCTAACCTAACCTAAACTGACCTGACCTAACCTAACTTAACTTAACTTTAATTAACCTAACCAAATAGCAATAAAATAAAAACAATCTATTTGTGCCCGATTGTAGTCGTTGTCGACGAGATTTGAAATATAGATTTTGATTGTTGAAACATTATAAAACAATCGAATTTCACACATTTTTCAATATAATTATATAACATTTCAAACTCGCATATCTCCGTTACTATTGAAGATACAGAAGTGATTTTGCACTCAATGGAATCAGGTCGACGCTCTCTATTGGCTCATGGGGAAAAATGTAATCCATGTGTAATATTCATGCTTAGATACCATGGAAAAAATCCTAACAATAAATTAAACAATCTATTTATTACCTATTGTATTCGTTGTCGAGGAGATTTCAAATATAGATTTTGATTGTTGAAACATTATAAAACAATCGAATTATACACTTTTTACGATAGAATTATATAAAATTTCAAACTCGCATATCTCCGTTACTGTTGAAGATACAGAAGTGATTTTACACTCAATTTAATCAGTTCGACCTAACCTAACCTAAACTGACCTGACCTAACCTAACTTAACTTTAATTAACCTAACCTAACCTAACCTAATAACAATAAAATAAAAACAATCTATTTGTGCCCGATTGTAGTCGTTGTCGACGAGATTTGAAATATAGATTTTGATTGTTGAAACATTATAAAACAATCGAATTTCACACATTTTACAATATATTTATATAACATTTCAAACTCGCATATCTCCGTTACTATTGAAGATACAGAAGTGATTTTGCACTCAATGGAATCTGGTCGACGCTCTCTATTGGCTCATGGGGAAAAATGTAATCCATGTGTAATATTCATGCTTAGATACCATGGAAAAAATCCTAACAATAAATTAAACAATCTATTTATTACCTATTGTATTCGTTGTCGAGGAGATTTCAAATATAGATTTTGATTGTTGAAACATTATAAAACAATCGAATTTCACACATTTTACAATATAATTATATAACATTTCAAACTCGCATATCTCCGTTACTATTGAAGATACAGAAGTGATTTTGCACTCAATGGAATCTGGTCGACGCTCTCTATTGGCTCATGGGGAAAAATGTAATCCATGTGTAATATTCATGCTTAGATACCATGGAAAAAATCCTAACAATAAATTAAACAATCTATTTTTTACCTATTGTATTCATTGTCGAGGAGATTTCAAATATAGATTTTGATTGTTGAAACATTATAAAACAATCGTATTATACACTTTTTTCGATAGAATTATATAAAATTTCAAACTCGCATATCTCCGTTACTCTTGAAGATACAGAAGTGATTTTACACTCAATTTAATCAGTTCGACCTAACCTAACCTAAACTGACCTGACCTAACCTAACTTAACTTTAATTAACCTAACCTAACCTAACCTAATAACAATAAAATAAAAACAATCTATTTGTGCCCGATTGTAGTCGTTGTCGACGAGATTTGAAATATAGATTTTGATTGTTGAAACATTATAAAACAATCGAATTTCACACATTTTACAATATATTTATATAACATTTCAAACTCGCATATCTCCGTTACTATTGAAGATACAGAAGTGATTTTGCACTCAATGGAATCAGGTCGACGCTCTCTATTGGATCATGGGGAAAAATGTAATCCATGTGTAATATTCATGCTTAGTTATCATGGAAACTCTCATAATAATAAATTAAACAATCTATTTATTACCTAATGTATTCGTTGTCGAGGAGATTTCAAATATAGATTTTGATTGTTGAAACATTATAAAACAATCGAATTATACACTTTTTACGATAGAATTATATAAAATTTCAAACTCGCATATCTCCGTTACTGTTGAAGATACAGAAGTGATTTTACACTCAATTTAATCAGGTCGACCTAACCTAACCTAAACTGACCTGACCTAACCTAACTTAACTTTAATTAACCTAACCTAACCTAACCTAATAACAATAAAATAAAAACAATCTATTTGTGCCCGATTGTAGTCGTTGTCGACGAGATTTGAAATATAGATTTTGATTGTTGAAACATTATAAAACAATCGAATTTCACACATTTTACAATATAATTATATAACATTTCAAACTCGCATATCTCCGTTACTATTGAAGATACAGAAGTGATTTTGCACTCAATGGAATCAGGTCGACGCTCTCTATTGGATCATGGGGAAAAATGTAATCCATGTGTAATATTCATGCTTAGTTATCATGGAAACTCTCATAACAATAAATTAAACAATCTATTTATTACCTATTGTATTCGTTGTCGAGGAGATTTCAAATATAGATTTTGATTGTTGAAACATTATAAAACAATCGAATTTCACACATTTTACAATATAATTATATAACATTTCAAACTCGCATATCTCCGTTACTATTGAAGATACAGAAGTGATTTTGCACTCAATGGAATCAGGTCGACGCTCTCTATTGGCTCATGGGGAAAAATGTAATCCATGTGTAATATTCATGCTTAGTTATCATGGAAACTCTCATAACAATAAATTAAACAATCTATTTATTACCTATTGTATTCGTTGTCGAGGAGATTTCAAATATAGATTTTGATTGTTGAAACATTATAAAACAATCGATTTATACACTTTTTACGATAGAATTATATAAAATTTCAAACTCGCATATCTCCGTTACTGTTGAAGATACAGAAGTGATTTTACACTCAATTTAATCAGGTCGACCTAACCTAACCTAAACTGACCTGACCTAACCTAACTTAACTTAACTTTAATTAACCTAACCAAATAGCAATAAAATAAAAACAATCTATTTGTGCCCGATTGTAGTCGTTGTCGACGAGATTTGAAATATAGATTTTGATTGTTGAAACATTATAAAACAATCGAATTTCACACATTTTTCAATATAATTATATAACATTTCAAACTCGCATATCTCCGTTACTATTGAAGATACAGAAGTGATTTTGCACTCAATGGAATCAGGTCGACGCTCTCTATTGGCTCATGGGGAAAAATGTAATCCATGTGTAATATTCATGCTTAGATACCATGGAAAAAATCCTAACAATAAATTAAACAATCTATTTATTACCTATTGTATTCGTTGTCGAGGAGATTTCAAATATAGATTTTGATTGTTGAAACATTATAAAACAATCGAATTATACACTTTTTACGATAGAATTATATAAAATTTCAAACTCGCATATCTCCGTTACTGTTGAAGATACAGAAGTGATTTTACACTCAATTTAATCAGTTCGACCTAACCTAACCTAAACTGACCTGACCTAACCTAACTTAACTTTAATTAACCTAACCTAACCTAACCTAATAACAATAAAATAAAAACAATCTATTTGTGCCCGATTGTAGTCGTTGTCGAGGAGATTTGAAATATAGATTTTGATTGTTGAAACATTATAAAACAATCGAATTTCACACATTTTACAATATAATTATATAACATTTCAAACTCGCATATCTCCGTTACTATTGAAGATACAGAAGTGATTTTGCACTCAATGGAATCAGGTCGACGCTCTCTATTGGATCATGGGGAAAAATGTAATCCATGTGTAATATTCATGCTTAGTTATCATGGAAACTCTCATAACAATAAATTAAACAATCTATTTATTACCTATTGTATTCGTTGTCGAGGAGATTTCAAATATAGATTTTGATTGTTGAAACATTATAAAACAATCGATTTATACACTTTTTACGATAGAATTATATAAAATTTCAAACTCGCATATCTCCGTTACTGTTGAAGATACAGAAGTGATTTTACACTCAATTTAATCAGGTCGACCTAACCTAACCTAAACTGACCTGACCTAACCTAACTTAACTTAACTTTAATTAACCTAACCAAATAGCAATAAAATAAAAACAATCTATTTGTGCCCGATTGTAGTCGTTGTCGACGAGATTTGAAATATAGATTTTGATTGTTGAAACATTATAAAACAATCGAATTTCACACATTTTTCAATATAATTATATAACATTTCAAACTCGCATATCTCCGTTACTATTGAAGATACAGAAGTGATTTTGCACTCAATGGAATCAGGTCGACGCTCTCTATTGGATCATGGGGAAAAATGTAATCCATGTGTAATATTCATGCTTAGTTATCATGGAAACTCTCATAACAATAAATTAAACAATCTATTTATTACCTATTGTATTCGTTGTCGAGGAGATTTCAAATATAGATTTTGATTGTTGAAACATTATAAAACAATCGAATTATACACTTTTTACGATAGAATTATATAAAATTTCAAACTCGCATATCTCCGTTACTGTTGAAGATACAGAAGTGATTTTACACTCAATTTAATCAGTTCGACCTAACCTAACCTAAACTGACCTGACCTAACCTAACTTAACTTTAATTAACCTAACCTAACCTAACCTAATAACAATAAAATAAAAACAATCTATTTGTGCCCGATTGTAGTCGTTGTCGAGGAGATTTGAAATATAGATTTTGATTGTTGAAACATTATAAAACAATCGAATTTCACACATTTTACAATATAATTATATAACATTTCAAACTCGCATATCTCCGTTACTATTGAAGATACAGAAGTGATTTTGCACTCAATGGAATCAGGTCGACGCTCTCTATTGGCTCATGGGGAAAAATGTAATCCATGTGTAATATTCATGCTTAGTTATCATGGAAACTCTCATAACAATAAATTAAACAATCTATTTATTACCTATTGTATTCGTTGTCGAGGAGATTTCAAATATAGATTTTGATTGTTGAAACATTATAAAACAATCGAATTATACACTTTTTACGATAGAATTATATAAAATTTCAAACTCGCATATCTCCGTTACTGTTGAAGATACAGAAGTGATTTTACACTCAATTTAATCAGTTCGACCTAACCTAACCTAAACTGACCTGACCTAACCTAACTTAACTTTAATTAACCTAACCTAACCTAACCTAATAACAATAAAATAAAAACAATCTATTTGTGCCCGATTGTAGTCGTTGTCGAGGAGATTTGAAATATAGATTTTGATTGTTGAAACATTATAAAACAATCGAATTTCACACATTTTACAATATAATTATATAACATTTCAAACTCGCATATCTCCGTTACTATTGAAGATACAGAAGTGATTTTGCACTCAATGGAATCAGGTCGACGCTCTCTATTGGATCATGGGGAAAAATGTAATCCATGTGTAATATTCATGCTTAGTTATCATGGAAACTCTCATAACAATAAATTAAACAATCTATTTATTACCAATTGTATTCGTTGTCGAGGAGATTTCAAATATAGATTTTGATTGTTGAAACATTATAAAACAATCGAATTATACACTTTTTACGATAGAATTATATAAAATTTCAAACTCGCATATCTCCGTTACTGTTGAAGATACAGAAGTGATTTTACACTCAATTTAATCAGGTCGACCTAACCTAACCTAAACTGACCTGACCTAACCTAACTTAACTTAACTTTAATTAACCTAACCAAATAGCAATAAAATAAAAACAATCTATTTGTGCCCGATTGTAGTCGTTGTCGACGAGATTTGAAATATAGATTTTGATTGTTGAAACATTATAAAACAATCGAATTTCACACATTTTTCAATATAATTATATAACATTTCAAACTCGCATATCTCCGTTACTATTGAAGATACAGAAGTGATTTTGCACTCAATGGAATCAGGTCGACGCTCTCTATTGGATCATGGGGAAAAATGTAATCCATGTGTAATATTCATGCTTAGTTATCATGGAAACTCTCATAACAATAAATTAAACAATCTATTTATTACCTATTGTATTCGTTGTCGAGGAGATTTCAAATATAGATTTTGATTGTTGAAACATTATAAAACAATCGAATTTCACACATTTTACAATATAATTATATAACATTTCAAACTCGCATATCTCCGTTACTATTGAAGATACAGAAGTGATTTTGCACTCAATGGAATCTGGTCGACGCTCTCTATTGGCTCATGGGGAAAAATGTAATCCATGTGTAATATTCATGCTTAGATACCATGGAAAAAATCCTAACAATAAATTAAACAATCTATTTTTTACCTATTGTATTCGTTGTCGAGGAGATTTCAAATATAGATTTTGATTGTTGAAACATTATAAAACAATCGTATTATACACTTTTTACGATAGAATTATATAAAATTTCAAACTCGCATATCTCCGTTACTCTTGAAGATACAGAAGTGATTTTACACTCAATTTAATCAGTTCGACCTAACCTAACCTAAACTGACCTGACCTAACCTAACTTAACTTTAATTAACCTAACCTAACCTAACCTAATAACAATAAAATAAAAACAATCTATTTGTGCCCGATTGTAGTCGTTGTCGACGAGATTTGAAATATAGATTTTGATTGTTGAAACATTATAAAACAATCGAATTTCACACATTTTACAATATATTTATATAACATTTCAAACTCGCATATCTCCGTTACTATTGAAGATACAGAAGTGATTTTGCACTCAATGGAATCAGGTCGACGCTCTCTATTGGATCATGGGGAAAAATGTAATCCATGTGTAATATTCATGCTTTGTTATCATGGAAACTCTCATAATAATAAATTAAACAATCTATTTATTACCTATTGTATTCGTTGTCGAGGAGATTTCAAATATAGATTTTGATTGTTGAAACATTATAAAACAATCGAATTATACACTTTTTACGATAGAATTATATAAAATTTCAAACTCGCATATCTCCGTTACTGTTGAAGATACAGAAGTGATTTTACACTCAATTTAATCAGGTCGACCTAACCTAACCTAAACTGACCTGACCTAACCTAACTTAACTTTAATTAACCTAACCTAACCTAACCTAATAACAATAAAATAAAAACAATCTATTTGTGCCCGATTGTAGTCGTTGTCGACGAGATTTGAAATATAGATTTTGATTGTTGAAACATTATAAAACAATCGAATTTCACACATTTTACAATATAATTATATAACATTTCAAACTCGCATATCTCCGTTACTATTGAAGATACAGAAGTGATTTTGCACTCAATGGAATCAGGTCGACGCTCTCTATTGGCTCATGGGGAAAAATGTAATCCATGTGTAATATTCATGCTTAGTTATCATGGAAACTCTCATAACAATAAATTAAACAATCTATTTATTACCTATTGTATTCGTTGTCGAGGAGATTTCAAATATAGATTTTGATTGTTGAAACATTATAAAACAATCGAATTATACACTTTTTACGATAGAATTATATAAAATTTCAAACTCGCATATCTCCGTTACTGTTGAAGATACAGAAGTGATTTTACACTCAATTTAATCAGTTCGACCTAACCTAACCTAAACTGACCTGACCTAACCTAACTTAACTTTAATTAACCTAACCTAACCTAACCTAATAACAATAAAATAAAAACAATCTATTTGTGCCCGATTGTAGTCGTTGTCGAGGAGATTTGAAATATAGATTTTGATTGTTGAAACATTATAAAACAATCGAATTTCACACATTTTACAATATAATTATATAACATTTCAAACTCGCATATCTCCGTTACTATTGAAGATACAGAAGTGATTTTGCACTCAATGGAATCAGGTCGACGCTCTCTATTGGATCATGGGGAAAAATGTAATCCATGTGTAATATTCATGCTTAGTTATCATGGAAACTCTCATAACAATAAATTAAACAATCTATTTATTACCTATTGTATTCGTTGTCGAGGAGATTTCAAATATAGATTTTGATTGTTGAAACATTATAAAACAATCGAATTATACACTTTTTACGATAGAATTATATAAAATTTCAAACTCGCATATCTCCGTTACTGTTGAAGATACAGAAGTGATTTTACACTCAATTTAATCAGGTCGACCTAACCTAACCTAAACTGACCTGACCTAACCTAACTTAACTTAACTTTAATTAACCTAACCAAATAGCAATAAAATAAAAACAATCTATTTGTGCCCGATTGTAGTCGTTGTCGACGAGATTTGAAATATAGATTTTGATTGTTGAAACATTATAAAACAATCGAATTTCACACATTTTTCAATATAATTATATAACATTTCAAACTCGCATATCTCCGTTACTATTGAAGATACAGAAGTGATTTTGCACTCAATGGAATCAGGTCGACGCTCTCTATTGGATCATGGGGAAAAATGTAATCCATGTGTAATATTCATGCTTAGATACCATGGAAAAAATCCTAACAATAAATTAAACAATCTATTTTTTACCTATTGTATTCATTGTCGAGGAGATTTCAAATATAGATTTTGATTGTTGAAACATTATAAAACAATCGTATTATACACTTTTTTCGATAGAATTATATAAAATTTCAAACTCGCATATCTCCGTTACTCTTGAAGATACAGAAGTGATTTTACACTCAATTTAATCAGTTCGACCTAACCTAACCTAAACTGACCTGACCTAACCTAACTTAACTTTAATTAACCTAACCTAACCTAACCTAATAACAATAAAATAAAAACAATCTATTTGTGCCCGATTGTAGTCGTTGTCGACGAGATTTGAAATATAGATTTTGATTGTTGAAACATTATAAAACAATCGAATTTCACACATTTTACAATATAATTATATAACATTTCAAACTCGCATATCTCCGTTACTATTGAAGATACAGAAGTGATTTTGCACTCAATGGAATCAGGTCGACGCTCTCTATTGGATCATGGGGAAAAATGTAATCCATGTGTAATATTCATGCTTAGTTATCATGGAAACTCTCATAACAATAAATTAAACAATCTATTTATTACCTATTGTATTCGTTGTCGAGGAGATTTCAAATATAGATTTTGATTGTTGAAACATTATAAAACAATCGATTTATACACTTTTTACGATAGAATTATATAAAATTTCAAACTCGCATATCTCCGTTACTGTTGAAGATACAGAAGTGATTTTACACTCAATTTAATCAGGTCGACCTAACCTAACCTAAACTGACCTGACCTAACCTAACTTAACTTAACTTTAATTAACCTAACCAAATAGCAATAAAATAAAAACAATCTATTTGTGCCCGATTGTAGTCGTTGTCGACGAGATTTGAAATATAGATTTTGATTGTTGAAACATTATAAAACAATCGAATTTCACACATTTTTCAATATAATTATATAACATTTCAAACTCGCATATCTCCGTTACTATTGAAGATACAGAAGTGATTTTGCACTCAATGGAATCAGGTCGACGCTCTCTATTGGCTCATGGGGAAAAATGTAATCCATGTGTAATATTCATGCTTAGATACCATGGAAAAAATCCTAACAATAAATTAAACAATCTATTTATTACCTATTGTATTCGTTGTCGAGGAGATTTCAAATATAGATTTTGATTGTTGAAACATTATAAAACAATCGAATTATACACTTTTTACGATAGAATTATATAAAATTTCAAACTCGCATATCTCCGTTACTGTTGAAGATACAGAAGTGATTTTACACTCAATTTAATCAGTTCGACCTAACCTAACCTAAACTGACCTGACCTAACCTAACTTAACTTTAATTAACCTAACCTAACCTAACCTAATAACAATAAAATAAAAACAATCTATTTGTGCCCGATTGTAGTCGTTGTCGACGAGATTTGAAATATAGATTTTGATTGTTGAAACATTATAAAACAATCGAATTTCACACATTTTACAATATATTTATATAACATTTCAAACTCGCATATCTCCGTTACTATTGAAGATACAGAAGTGATTTTGCACTCAATGGAATCAGGTCGACGCTCTCTATTGGATCATGGGGAAAAATGTAATCCATGTGTAATATTCATGCTTTGTTATCATGGAAACTCTCATAATAATAAATTAAACAATCTATTTATTACCTATTGTATTCGTTGTCGAGGAGATTTCAAATATAGATTTTGATTGTTGAAACATTATAAAACAATCGAATTATACACTTTTTACGATAGAATTATATAAAATTTCAAACTCGCATATCTCCGTTACTGTTGAAGATACAGAAGTGATTTTACACTCAATTTAATCAGGTCGACCTAACCTAACCTAAACTGACCTGACCTAACCTAACTTAACTTTAATTAACCTAACCTAACCTAACCTAATAACAATAAAATAAAAACAATCTATTTGTGCCCGATTGTAGTCGTTGTCGACGAGATTTGAAATATAGATTTTGATTGTTGAAACATTATAAAACAATCGAATTTCACACATTTTACAATATAATTATATAACATTTCAAACTCGCATATCTCCGTTACTATTGAAGATACAGAAGTGATTTTGCACTCAATGGAATCAGGTCGACGCTCTCTATTGGCTCATGGGGAAAAATGTAATCCATGTGTAATATTCATGCTTAGTTATCATGGAAACTCTCATAACAATAAATTAAACAATCTATTTATTACCTATTGTATTCGTTGTCGAGGAGATTTCAAATATAGATTTTGATTGTTGAAACATTATAAAACAATCGAATTATACACTTTTTACGATAGAATTATATAAAATTTCAAACTCGCATATCTCCGTTACTGTTGAAGATACAGAAGTGATTTTACACTCAATTTAATCAGTTCGACCTAACCTAACCTAAACTGACCTGACCTAACCTAACTTAACTTTAATTAACCTAACCTAACCTAACCTAATAACAATAAAATAAAAACAATCTATTTGTGCCCGATTGTAGTCGTTGTCGAGGAGATTTGAAATATAGATTTTGATTGTTGAAACATTATAAAACAATCGAATTTCACACATTTTACAATATAATTATATAACATTTCAAACTCGCATATCTCCGTTACTATTGAAGATACAGAAGTGATTTTGCACTCAATGGAATCAGGTCGACGCTCTCTATTGGATCATGGGGAAAAATGTAATCCATGTGTAATATTCATGCTTAGTTATCATGGAAACTCTCATAACAATAAATTAAACAATCTATTTATTACCTATTGTATTCGTTGTCGAGGAGATTTCAAATATAGATTTTGATTGTTGAAACATTATAAAACAATCGAATTATACACTTTTTACGATAGAATTATATAAAATTTCAAACTCGCATATCTCCGTTACTGTTGAAGATACAGAAGTGATTTTACACTCAATTTAATCAGGTCGACCTAACCTAACCTAAACTGACCTGACCTAACCTAACTTAACTTAACTTTAATTAACCTAACCAAATAGCAATAAAATAAAAACAATCTATTTGTGCCCGATTGTAGTCGTTGTCGACGAGATTTGAAATATAGATTTTGATTGTTGAAACATTATAAAACAATCGAATTTCACACATTTTTCAATATAATTATATAACATTTCAAACTCGCATATCTCCGTTACTATTGAAGATACAGAAGTGATTTTGCACTCAATGGAATCAGGTCGACGCTCTCTATTGGATCATGGGGAAAAATGTAATCCATGTGTAATATTCATGCTTAGTTATCATGGAAACTCTCATAACAATAAATTAAACAATCTATTTATTACCTATTGTATTCGTTGTCGAGGAGATTTCAAATATAGATTTTGATTGTTGAAACATTATAAAACAATCGAATTTCACACATTTTACAATATAATTATATAACATTTCAAACTCGCATATCTCCGTTACTATTGAAGATACAGAAGTGATTTTGCACTCAATGGAATCTGGTCGACGCTCTCTATTGGCTCATGGGGAAAAATGTAATCCATGTGTAATATTCATGCTTAGATACCATGGAAAAAATCCTAACAATAAATTAAACAATCTATTTTTTACCTATTGTATTCATTGTCGAGGAGATTTCAAATATAGATTTTGATTGTTGAAACATTATAAAACAATCGTATTATACACTTTTTTCGATAGAATTATATAAAATTTCAAACTCGCATATCTCCGTTACTCTTGAAGATACAGAAGTGATTTTACACTCAATTTAATCAGTTCGACCTAACCTAACCTAAACTGACCTGACCTAACCTAACTTAACTTTAATTAACCTAACCTAACCTAACCTAATAACAATAAAATAAAAACAATCTATTTGTGCCCGATTGTAGTCGTTGTCGACGAGATTTGAAATATAGATTTTGATTGTTGAAACATTATAAAACAATCGAATTTCACACATTTTACAATATAATTATATAACATTTCAAACTCGCATATCTCCGTTACTATTGAAGATACAGAAGTGATTTTGCACTCAATGGAATCAGGTCGACGCTCTCTATTGGATCATGGGGAAAAATGTAATCCATGTGTAATATTCATGCTTAGTTATCATGGAAACTCTCATAACAATAAATTAAACAATCTATTTATTACCTATTGTATTCGTTGTCGAGGAGATTTCAAATATAGATTTTGATTGTTGAAACATTATAAAACAATCGATTTATACACTTTTTACGATAGAATTATATAAAATTTCAAACTCGCATATCTCCGTTACTGTTGAAGATACAGAAGTGATTTTACACTCAATTTAATCAGGTCGACCTAACCTAACCTAAACTGACCTGACCTAACCTAACTTAACTTAACTTTAATTAACCTAACCAAATAGCAATAAAATAAAAACAATCTATTTGTGCCCGATTGTAGTCGTTGTCGACGAGATTTGAAATATAGATTTTGATTGTTGAAACATTATAAAACAATCGAATTTCACACATTTTTCAATATAATTATATAACATTTCAAACTCGCATATCTCCGTTACTATTGAAGATACAGAAGTGATTTTGCACTCAATGGAATCAGGTCGACGCTCTCTATTGGCTCATGGGGAAAAATGTAATCCATGTGTAATATTCATGCTTAGATACCATGGAAAAAATCCTAACAATAAATTAAACAATCTATTTATTACCTATTGTATTCGTTGTCGAGGAGATTTCAAATATAGATTTTGATTGTTGAAACATTATAAAACAATCGAATTATACACTTTTTACGATAGAATTATATAAAATTTCAAACTCGCATATCTCCGTTACTGTTGAAGATACAGAAGTGATTTTACACTCAATTTAATCAGTTCGACCTAACCTAACCTAAACTGACCTGACCTAACCTAACTTAACTTTAATTAACCTAACCTAACCTAACCTAATAACAATAAAATAAAAACAATCTATTTGTGCCCGATTGTAGTCGTTGTCGAGGAGATTTGAAATATAGATTTTGATTGTTGAAACATTATAAAACAATCGAATTTCACACATTTTACAATATAATTATATAACATTTCAAACTCGCATATCTCCGTTACTATTGAAGATACAGAAGTGATTTTGCACTCAATGGAATCAGGTCGACGCTCTCTATTGGATCATGGGGAAAAATGTAATCCATGTGTAATATTCATGCTTAGTTATCATGGAAACTCTCATAACAATAAATTAAACAATCTATTTATTACCTATTGTATTCGTTGTCGAGGAGATTTCAAATATAGATTTTGATTGTTGAAACATTATAAAACAATCGATTTATACACTTTTTACGATAGAATTATATAAAATTTCAAACTCGCATATCTCCGTTACTGTTGAAGATACAGAAGTGATTTTACACTCAATTTAATCAGGTCGACCTAACCTAACCTAAACTGACCTGACCTAACCTAACTTAACTTAACTTTAATTAACCTAACCAAATAGCAATAAAATAAAAACAATCTATTTGTGCCCGATTGTAGTCGTTGTCGACGAGATTTGAAATATAGATTTTGATTGTTGAAACATTATAAAACAATCGAATTTCACACATTTTTCAATATAATTATATAACATTTCAAACTCGCATATCTCCGTTACTATTGAAGATACAGAAGTGATTTTGCACTCAATGGAATCAGGTCGACGCTCTCTATTGGATCATGGGGAAAAATGTAATCCATGTGTAATATTCATGCTTAGTTATCATGGAAACTCTCATAACAATAAATTAAACAATCTATTTATTACCTATTGTATTCGTTGTCGAGGAGATTTCAAATATAGATTTTGATTGTTGAAACATTATAAAACAATCGAATTATACACTTTTTACGATAGAATTATATAAAATTTCAAACTCGCATATCTCCGTTACTGTTGAAGATACAGAAGTGATTTTACACTCAATTTAATCAGTTCGACCTAACCTAACCTAAACTGACCTGACCTAACCTAACTTAACTTTAATTAACCTAACCTAACCTAACCTAATAACAATAAAATAAAAACAATCTATTTGTGCCCGATTGTAGTCGTTGTCGAGGAGATTTGAAATATAGATTTTGATTGTTGAAACATTATAAAACAATCGAATTTCACACATTTTACAATATAATTATATAACATTTCAAACTCGCATATCTCCGTTACTATTGAAGATACAGAAGTGATTTTGCACTCAATGGAATCAGGTCGACGCTCTCTATTGGATCATGGGGAAAAATGTAATCCATGTGTAATATTCATGCTTAGTTATCATGGAAACTCTCATAACAATAAATTAAACAATCTATTTATTACCTATTGTATTCGTTGTCGAGGAGATTTCAAATATAGATTTTGATTGTTGAAACATTATAAAACAATCGAATTATACACTTTTTACGATAGAATTATATAAAATTTCAAACTCGCATATCTCCGTTACTGTTGAAGATACAGAAGTGATTTTACACTCAATTTAATCAGGTCGACCTAACCTAACCTAAACTGACCTGACCTAACCTAACTTAACTTAACTTTAATTAACCTAACCAAATAGCAATAAAATAAAAACAATCTATTTGTGCCCGATTGTAGTCGTTGTCGACGAGATTTGAAATATAGATTTTGATTGTTGAAACATTATAAAACAATCGAATTTCACACATTTTTCAATATAATTATATAACATTTCAAACTCGCATATCTCCGTTACTATTGAAGATACAGAAGTGATTTTGCACTCAATGGAATCAGGTCGACGCTCTCTATTGGATCATGGGGAAAAATGTAATCCATGTGTAATATTCATGCTTAGTTATCATGGAAACTCTCATAACAATAAATTAAACAATCTATTTATTACCTATTGTATTCGTTGTCGAGGAGATTTCAAATATAGATTTTGATTGTTGAAACATTATAAAACAATCGAATTTCACACATTTTACAATATAATTATATAACATTTCAAACTCGCATATCTCCGTTACTATTGAAGATACAGAAGTGATTTTGCACTCAATGGAATCTGGTCGACGCTCTCTATTGGCTCATGGGGAAAAATGTAATCCATGTGTAATATTCATGCTTAGATACCATGGAAAAAATCCTAACAATAAATTAAACAATCTATTTTTTACCTATTGTATTCGTTGTCGAGGAGATTTCAAATATAGATTTTGATTGTTGAAACATTATAAAACAATCGTATTATACACTTTTTACGATAGAATTATATAAAATTTCAAACTCGCATATCTCCGTTACTCTTGAAGATACAGAAGTGATTTTACACTCAATTTAATCAGTTCGACCTAACCTAACCTAAACTGACCTGACCTAACCTAACTTAACTTTAATTAACCTAACCTAACCTAACCTAATAACAATAAAATAAAAACAATCTATTTGTGCCCGATTGTAGTCGTTGTCGACGAGATTTGAAATATAGATTTTGATTGTTGAAACATTATAAAACAATCGAATTTCACACATTTTACAATATATTTATATAACATTTCAAACTCGCATATCTCCGTTACTATTGAAGATACAGAAGTGATTTTGCACTCAATGGAATCAGGTCGACGCTCTCTATTGGATCATGGGGAAAAATGTAATCCATGTGTAATATTCATGCTTTGTTATCATGGAAACTCTCATAATAATAAATTAAACAATCTATTTATTACCTATTGTATTCGTTGTCGAGGAGATTTCAAATATAGATTTTGATTGTTGAAACATTATAAAACAATCGAATTATACACTTTTTACGATAGAATTATATAAAATTTCAAACTCGCATATCTCCGTTACTGTTGAAGATACAGAAGTGATTTTACACTCAATTTAATCAGGTCGACCTAACCTAACCTAAACTGACCTGACCTAACCTAACTTAACTTTAATTAACCTAACCTAACCTAACCTAATAACAATAAAATAAAAACAATCTATTTGTGCCCGATTGTAGTCGTTGTCGACGAGATTTGAAATATAGATTTTGATTGTTGAAACATTATAAAACAATCGAATTTCACACATTTTACAATATAATTATATAACATTTCAAACTCGCATATCTCCGTTACTATTGAAGATACAGAAGTGATTTTGCACTCAATGGAATCAGGTCGACGCTCTCTATTGGCTCATGGGGAAAAATGTAATCCATGTGTAATATTCATGCTTAGTTATCATGGAAACTCTCATAACAATAAATTAAACAATCTATTTATTACCTATTGTATTCGTTGTCGAGGAGATTTCAAATATAGATTTTGATTGTTGAAACATTATAAAACAATCGAATTATACACTTTTTACGATAGAATTATATAAAATTTCAAACTCGCATATCTCCGTTACTGTTGAAGATACAGAAGTGATTTTACACTCAATTTAATCAGTTCGACCTAACCTAACCTAAACTGACCTGACCTAACCTAACTTAACTTTAATTAACCTAACCTAACCTAACCTAATAACAATAAAATAAAAACAATCTATTTGTGCCCGATTGTAGTCGTTGTCGAGGAGATTTGAAATATAGATTTTGATTGTTGAAACATTATAAAACAATCGAATTTCACACATTTTACAATATAATTATATAACATTTCAAACTCGCATATCTCCGTTACTATTGAAGATACAGAAGTGATTTTGCACTCAATGGAATCAGGTCGACGCTCTCTATTGGATCATGGGGAAAAATGTAATCCATGTGTAATATTCATGCTTAGTTATCATGGAAACTCTCATAACAATAAATTAAACAATCTATTTATTACCTATTGTATTCGTTGTCGAGGAGATTTCAAATATAGATTTTGATTGTTGAAACATTATAAAACAATCGAATTATACACTTTTTACGATAGAATTATATAAAATTTCAAACTCGCATATCTCCGTTACTGTTGAAGATACAGAAGTGATTTTACACTCAATTTAATCAGGTCGACCTAACCTAACCTAAACTGACCTGACCTAACCTAACTTAACTTAACTTTAATTAACCTAACCAAATAGCAATAAAATAAAAACAATCTATTTGTGCCCGATTGTAGTCGTTGTCGACGAGATTTGAAATATAGATTTTGATTGTTGAAACATTATAAAACAATCGAATTTCACACATTTTTCAATATAATTATATAACATTTCAAACTCGCATATCTCCGTTACTATTGAAGATACAGAAGTGATTTTGCACTCAATGGAATCAGGTCGACGCTCTCTATTGGATCATGGGGAAAAATGTAATCCATGTGTAATATTCATGCTTAGTTATCATGGAAACTCTCATAACAATAAATTAAACAATCTATTTATTACCTATTGTATTCGTTGTCGAGGAGATTTCAAATATAGATTTTGATTGTTGAAACATTATAAAACAATCGAATTTCACACATTTTACAATATAATTATATAACATTTCAAACTCGCATATCTCCGTTACTATTGAAGATACAGAAGTGATTTTGCACTCAATGGAATCTGGTCGACGCTCTCTATTGGCTCATGGGGAAAAATGTAATCCATGTGTAATATTCATGCTTAGATACCATGGAAAAAATCCTAACAATAAATTAAACAATCTATTTTTTACCTATTGTATTCATTGTCGAGGAGATTTCAAATATAGATTTTGATTGTTGAAACATTATAAAACAATCGTATTATACACTTTTTTCGATAGAATTATATAAAATTTCAAACTCGCATATCTCCGTTACTCTTGAAGATACAGAAGTGATTTTACACTCAATTTAATCAGTTCGACCTAACCTAACCTAAACTGACCTGACCTAACCTAACTTAACTTTAATTAACCTAACCTAACCTAACCTAATAACAATAAAATAAAAACAATCTATTTGTGCCCGATTGTAGTCGTTGTCGACGAGATTTGAAATATAGATTTTGATTGTTGAAACATTATAAAACAATCGAATTTCACACATTTTACAATATATTTATATAACATTTCAAACTCGCATATCTCCGTTACTATTGAAGATACAGAAGTGATTTTGCACTCAATGGAATCAGGTCGACGCTCTCTATTGGATCATGGGGAAAAATGTAATCCATGTGTAATATTCATGCTTTGTTATCATGGAAACTCTCATAATAATAAATTAAACAATCTATTTATTACCTATTGTATTCGTTGTCGAGGAGATTTCAAATATAGATTTTGATTGTTGAAACATTATAAAACAATCGAATTATACACTTTTTACGATAGAATTATATAAAATTTCAAACTCGCATATCTCCGTTACTGTTGAAGATACAGAAGTGATTTTACACTCAATTTAATCAGGTCGACCTAACCTAACCTAAACTGACCTGACCTAACCTAACTTAACTTTAATTAACCTAACCTAACCTAACCTAATAACAATAAAATAAAAACAATCTATTTGTGCCCGATTGTAGTCGTTGTCGACGAGATTTGAAATATAGATTTTGATTGTTGAAACATTATAAAACAATCGAATTTCACACATTTTACAATATAATTATATAACATTTCAAACTCGCATATCTCCGTTACTATTGAAGATACAGAAGTGATTTTGCACTCAATGGAATCAGGTCGACGCTCTCTATTGGCTCATGGGGAAAAATGTAATCCATGTGTAATATTCATGCTTAGTTATCATGGAAACTCTCATAACAATAAATTAAACAATCTATTTATTACCTATTGTATTCGTTGTCGAGGAGATTTCAAATATAGATTTTGATTGTTGAAACATTATAAAACAATCGAATTATACACTTTTTACGATAGAATTATATAAAATTTCAAACTCGCATATCTCCGTTACTGTTGAAGATACAGAAGTGATTTTACACTCAATTTAATCAGTTCGACCTAACCTAACCTAAACTGACCTGACCTAACCTAACTTAACTTTAATTAACCTAACCTAACCTAACCTAATAACAATAAAATAAAAACAATCTATTTGTGCCCGATTGTAGTCGTTGTCGAGGAGATTTGAAATATAGATTTTGATTGTTGAAACATTATAAAACAATCGAATTTCACACATTTTACAATATAATTATATAACATTTCAAACTCGCATATCTCCGTTACTATTGAAGATACAGAAGTGATTTTGCACTCAATGGAATCAGGTCGACGCTCTCTATTGGATCATGGGGAAAAATGTAATCCATGTGTAATATTCATGCTTAGTTATCATGGAAACTCTCATAACAATAAATTAAACAATCTATTTATTACCTATTGTATTCGTTGTCGAGGAGATTTCAAATATAGATTTTGATTGTTGAAACATTATAAAACAATCGAATTATACACTTTTTACGATAGAATTATATAAAATTTCAAACTCGCATATCTCCGTTACTGTTGAAGATACAGAAGTGATTTTACACTCAATTTAATCAGGTCGACCTAACCTAACCTAAACTGACCTGACCTAACCTAACTTAACTTAACTTTAATTAACCTAACCAAATAGCAATAAAATAAAAACAATCTATTTGTGCCCGATTGTAGTCGTTGTCGACGAGATTTGAAATATAGATTTTGATTGTTGAAACATTATAAAACAATCGAATTTCACACATTTTTCAATATAATTATATAACATTTCAAACTCGCATATCTCCGTTACTATTGAAGATACAGAAGTGATTTTGCACTCAATGGAATCAGGTCGACGCTCTCTATTGGATCATGGGGAAAAATGTAATCCATGTGTAATATTCATGCTTAGTTATCATGGAAACTCTCATAACAATAAATTAAACAATCTATTTATTACCTATTGTATTCGTTGTCGAGGAGATTTCAAATATAGATTTTGATTGTTGAAACATTATAAAACAATCGAATTTCACACATTTTACAATATAATTATATAACATTTCAAACTCGCATATCTCCGTTACTATTGAAGATACAGAAGTGATTTTGCACTCAATGGAATCTGGTCGACGCTCTCTATTGGCTCATGGGGAAAAATGTAATCCATGTGTAATATTCATGCTTAGATACCATGGAAAAAATCCTAACAATAAATTAAACAATCTATTTTTTACCTATTGTATTCATTGTCGAGGAGATTTCAAATATAGATTTTGATTGTTGAAACATTATAAAACAATCGTATTATACACTTTTTTCGATAGAATTATATAAAATTTCAAACTCGCATATCTCCGTTACTCTTGAAGATACAGAAGTGATTTTACACTCAATTTAATCAGTTCGACCTAACCTAACCTAAACTGACCTGACCTAACCTAACTTAACTTTAATTAACCTAACCTAACCTAACCTAATAACAATAAAATAAAAACAATCTATTTGTGCCCGATTGTAGTCGTTGTCGACGAGATTTGAAATATAGATTTTGATTGTTGAAACATTATAAAACAATCGAATTTCACACATTTTACAATATATTTATATAACATTTCAAACTCGCATATCTCCGTTACTATTGAAGATACAGAAGTGATTTTGCACTCAATGGAATCAGGTCGACGCTCTCTATTGGATCATGGGGAAAAATGTAATCCATGTGTAATATTCATGCTTAGTTATCATGGAAACTCTCATAATAATAAATTAAACAATCTATTTATTACCTAATGTATTCGTTGTCGAGGAGATTTCAAATATAGATTTTGATTGTTGAAACATTATAAAACAATCGAATTATACACTTTTTACGATAGAATTATATAAAATTTCAAACTCGCATATCTCCGTTACTGTTGAAGATACAGAAGTGATTTTACACTCAATTTAATCAGGTCGACCTAACCTAACCTAAACTGACCTGACCTAACCTAACTTAACTTTAATTAACCTAACCTAACCTAACCTAATAACAATAAAATAAAAACAATCTATTTGTGCCCGATTGTAGTCGTTGTCGACGAGATTTGAAATATAGATTTTGATTGTTGAAACATTATAAAACAATCGAATTTCACACATTTTACAATATAATTATATAACATTTCAAACTCGCATATCTCCGTTACTATTGAAGATACAGAAGTGATTTTGCACTCAATGGAATCAGGTCGACGCTCTCTATTGGATCATGGGGAAAAATGTAATCCATGTGTAATATTCATGCTTAGTTATCATGGAAACTCTCATAACAATAAATTAAACAATCTATTTATTACCTATTGTATTCGTTGTCGAGGAGATTTCAAATATAGATTTTGATTGTTGAAACATTATAAAACAATCGATTTATACACTTTTTACGATAGAATTATATAAAATTTCAAACTCGCATATCTCCGTTACTGTTGAAGATACAGAAGTGATTTTACACTCAATTTAATCAGGTCGACCTAACCTAACCTAAACTGACCTGACCTAACCTAACTTAACTTAACTTTAATTAACCTAACCAAATAGCAATAAAATAAAAACAATCTATTTGTGCCCGATTGTAGTCGTTGTCGACGAGATTTGAAATATAGATTTTGATTGTTGAAACATTATAAAACAATCGAATTTCACACATTTTTCAATATAATTATATAACATTTCAAACTCGCATATCTCCGTTACTATTGAAGATACAGAAGTGATTTTGCACTCAATGGAATCAGGTCGACGCTCTCTATTGGCTCATGGGGAAAAATGTAATCCATGTGTAATATTCATGCTTAGTTATCATGGAAACTCTCATAACAATAAATTAAACAATCTATTTATTACCTATTGTATTCGTTGTCGAGGAGATTTCAAATATAGATTTTGATTGTTGAAACATTATAAAACAATCGAATTATACACTTTTTACGATAGAATTATATAAAATTTCAAACTCGCATATCTCCGTTACTGTTGAAGATACAGAAGTGATTTTACACTCAATTTAATCAGTTCGACCTAACCTAACCTAAACTGACCTGACCTAACCTAACTTAACTTTAACACATTGGGGTCTCACGACGGGCATAGCCCGCAGTGCACTTAAAGTCAATGTGGACGAACGACGGGCATAGCCCGTCCTGCGGTATGCCGATTGAACGACGGGCTATGCTCGTACTTCGTCTCATGCGCGTGTTCATTCAAGCCCCTCTGTTGAAATTCCGACCGCTAGGTGACTCATGTGCTATTTTTATCTCGCACCTGTGACTGTTTGTTGTCGGGTTGATGTACTGTGCATTGTTTAGAATGGCGTCGTTAGATCCAGACTGCATAGAGGATTCGGCCTCAGAGTTTGAAGTTAGCGACGATTTTGATGATGCAGATGAATTTGAAGATTTGGAAGGTAGGTTATATTCGTAATAATTATTGTCGACAATATAAACAGTGTTGCAAACTCTAGTATTTTATGAATGAAGTTAGAAGAGGTAATTTTTTGGGTCTATTCATCTTGCCTCTTGCTTGATTCTCCTACATGCACTGATGTATTTTTAGTTTTTCCATTTATTATTTTGTATAGTGTATGTCAAATGAAAATTTATTTTATTTATTTAGTTTATTTATTTATTTGTTTAATTTTTACAGATGATGCAGAACCAACGGATACATCGTCTGGTCCTGTCCTGCAGCCACTTTTTCATACAAAAGATAATTACTTGTAATATGTAATTATTTTTTGTTATGTGCACATAAGAAGTATTCTTATGCAAGATTCAAAATGTGTATTGATACTTTATGTAGTTAATTATTGAAATTTCCAGATTACGAACTTAAAATATCTCTATATTAACATTTTTTACAATGTTCTACTTTTTTCTACTTCACAAAACATTGCTGAAAAAAATATTAAAAAACGTCTGAAAATGAAAATAAAATTTAACAAATTTTTGTTCATTGAAAAGAGGAAGTTTTGTAGATTTAAGAAATATGTAATTTAATAAAAACAAATTAAAAATATTTCTCCTATGATTTTTTGAAAAACAACCAAAAACCGCAGACCAGAGGTAACAATGCTGTATTATGAGGCCAGACCCGAATGTGTTAATTAACCTAACCTAACCTAACCTAATAACAATAAAATAAAAACAATCTATTTGTGCCCGATTGTAGTCGTTGTCAACGAGATTTGAAATATAGATTTTGATTGTTGAAACATTATAAAACAATCGAATTTCACACATTTTACAATATAATTATATAACATTTCAAACTCGCATATCTCCGTTACTATTGAAGATAGAGAAGTGATTTTGCACTCAATGGAATCAGGTCGATGCTCTCTATTGGCTCATGGGGAAAAATGTAATCCATGTGTAATATTCATGCTTAGTTATCATGGAAACTCTCATAACAATAAATTAAACAATCTATTTATTACCTATTGTATTCGTTGTCGAGGAGATTTCAAATATAGATTTTGATTGTTGAAACATTATAAAACAATCGAATTATACACTTTTTACGATAGAATTATATAAAATTTCAAACTCGCATATCTCCGTTACTGTTGAAGATACAGAAGTGATTTTACACTCAATTTAATCAGGTCGACCTAACCTAACCTAAACTGACCTGACCTAACCTAACTTAACTTTAATTAACCTAACCTAACCTAACCTAATAACAATAAAATAAAAACAATCTATTTGTGCCCGATTGTAGTCGTTGTCGACGAGATTTGAAATATAGATTTTGATTGTTGAAACATTATAAAACAATCGAATTTCACACATTTTACAATATAATTATATAACATTTCAAACTCGCATATCTCCGTTACTATTGAAGATACAGAAGTGATTTTGCACTCAATGGAATCAGGTCGACGCTCTCTATTGGCTCATGGGGAAAAATGTAATCCATGTGTAATATTCATGCTTAGTTATCATGGAAACTCTCATAACAATAAATTAAACAATCTATTTATTACCTATTGTATTCGTTGTCGAGGAGATTTCAAATATAGATTTTGATTGTTGAAACATTATAAAACAATCGAATTATACACTTTTTACGATAGAATTATATAAAATTTCAAACTCGCATATCTCCGTTACTGTTGAAGATACAGAAGTGATTTTACACTCAATTTAATCAGTTCGACCTAACCTAACCTAAACTGACCTGACCTAACCTAACTTAACTTTAATTAACCTAACCTAACCTAACCTAATAACAATAAAATAAAAACAATCTATTTGTGCCCGATTGTAGTCGTTGTCGAGGAGATTTGAAATATAGATTTTGATTGTTGAAACATTATAAAACAATCGAATTTCACACATTTTACAATATAATTATATAACATTTCAAACTCGCATATCTCCGTTACTATTGAAGATACAGAAGTGATTTTGCACTCAATGGAATCAGGTCGACGCTCTCTATTGGATCATGGGGAAAAATGTAATCCATGTGTAATATTCATGCTTAGTTATCATGGAAACTCTCATAACAATAAATTAAACAATCTATTTATTACCTATTGTATTCGTTGTCGAGGAGATTTCAAATATAGATTTTGATTGTTGAAACATTATAAAACAATCGAATTATACACTTTTTACGATAGAATTATATAAAATTTCAAACTCGCATATCTCCGTTACTGTTGAAGATACAGAAGTGATTTTACACTCAATTTAATCAGGTCGACCTAACCTAACCTAAACTGACCTGACCTAACCTAACTTAACTTAACTTTAATTAACCTAACCAAATAGCAATAAAATAAAAACAATCTATTTGTGCCCGATTGTAGTCGTTGTCGACGAGATTTGAAATATAGATTTTGATTGTTGAAACATTATAAAACAATCGAATTTCACACATTTTTCAATATAATTATATAACATTTCAAACTCGCATATCTCCGTTACTATTGAAGATACAGAAGTGATTTTGCACTCAATGGAATCAGGTCGACGCTCTCTATTGGATCATGGGGAAAAATGTAATCCATGTGTAATATTCATGCTTAGTTATCATGGAAACTCTCATAACAATAAATTAAACAATCTATTTATTACCTATTGTATTCGTTGTCGAGGAGATTTCAAATATAGATTTTGATTGTTGAAACATTATAAAACAATCGAATTTCACACATTTTACAATATAATTATATAACATTTCAAACTCGCATATCTCCGTTACTATTGAAGATACAGAAGTGATTTTGCACTCAATGGAATCTGGTCGACGCTCTCTATTGGCTCATGGGGAAAAATGTAATCCATGTGTAATATTCATGCTTAGATACCATGGAAAAAATCCTAACAATAAATTAAACAATCTATTTTTTACCTATTGTATTCATTGTCGAGGAGATTTCAAATATAGATTTTGATTGTTGAAACATTATAAAACAATCGTATTATACACTTTTTTCGATAGAATTATATAAAATTTCAAACTCGCATATCTCCGTTACTCTTGAAGATACAGAAGTGATTTTACACTCAATTTAATCAGTTCGACCTAACCTAACCTAAACTGACCTGACCTAACCTAACTTAACTTTAATTAACCTAACCTAACCTAACCTAATAACAATAAAATAAAAACAATCTATTTGTGCCCGATTGTAGTCGTTGTCGACGAGATTTGAAATATAGATTTTGATTGTTGAAACATTATAAAACAATCGAATTTCACACATTTTACAATATATTTATATAACATTTCAAACTCGCATATCTCCGTTACTATTGAAGATACAGAAGTGATTTTGCACTCAATGGAATCAGGTCGACGCTCTCTATTGGATCATGGGGAAAAATGTAATCCATGTGTAATATTCATGCTTAGTTATCATGGAAACTCTCATAATAATAAATTAAACAATCTATTTATTACCTAATGTATTCGTTGTCGAGGAGATTTCAAATATAGATTTTGATTGTTGAAACATTATAAAACAATCGAATTATACACTTTTTACGATAGAATTATATAAAATTTCAAACTCGCATATCTCCGTTACTGTTGAAGATACAGAAGTGATTTTACACTCAATTTAATCAGGTCGACCTAACCTAACCTAAACTGACCTGACCTAACCTAACTTAACTTTAATTAACCTAACCTAACCTAACCTAATAACAATAAAATAAAAACAATCTATTTGTGCCCGATTGTAGTCGTTGTCGACGAGATTTGAAATATAGATTTTGATTGTTGAAACATTATAAAACAATCGAATTTCACACATTTTACAATATAATTATATAACATTTCAAACTCGCATATCTCCGTTACTATTGAAGATACAGAAGTGATTTTGCACTCAATGGAATCAGGTCGACGCTCTCTATTGGATCATGGGGAAAAATGTAATCCATGTGTAATATTCATGCTTAGTTATCATGGAAACTCTCATAACAATAAATTAAACAATCTATTTATTACCTATTGTATTCGTTGTCGAGGAGATTTCAAATATAGATTTTGATTGTTGAAACATTATAAAACAATCGATTTATACACTTTTTACGATAGAATTATATAAAATTTCAAACTCGCATATCTCCGTTACTGTTGAAGATACAGAAGTGATTTTACACTCAATTTAATCAGGTCGACCTAACCTAACCTAAACTGACCTGACCTAACCTAACTTAACTTAACTTTAATTAACCTAACCAAATAGCAATAAAATAAAAACAATCTATTTGTGCCCGATTGTAGTCGTTGTCGACGAGATTTGAAATATAGATTTTGATTGTTGAAACATTATAAAACAATCGAATTTCACACATTTTTCAATATAATTATATAACATTTCAAACTCGCATATCTCCGTTACTATTGAAGATACAGAAGTGATTTTGCACTCAATGGAATCAGGTCGACGCTCTCTATTGGCTCATGGGGAAAAATGTAATCCATGTGTAATATTCATGCTTAGTTATCATGGAAACTCTCATAACAATAAATTAAACAATCTATTTATTACCTATTGTATTCGTTGTCGAGGAGATTTCAAATATAGATTTTGATTGTTGAAACATTATAAAACAATCGAATTATACACTTTTTACGATAGAATTATATAAAATTTCAAACTCGCATATCTCCGTTACTGTTGAAGATACAGAAGTGATTTTACACTCAATTTAATCAGTTCGACCTAACCTAACCTAAACTGACCTGACCTAACCTAACTTAACTTTAACACATTGGGGTCTCACGACGGGCATAGCCCGCAGTGCACTTAAAGTCAATGTGGACGAACGACGGGCATAGCCCGTCCTGCGGTATGCCGATTGAACGACGGGCTATGCTCGTACTTCGTCTCATGCGCGTGTTCATTCAAGCCCCTCTGTTGAAATTCCGACCGCTAGGTGACTCATGTGCTATTTTTATCTCGCACCTGTGACTGTTTGTTGTCGGGTTGATGTACTGTGCATTGTTTAGAATGGCGTCGTTAGATCCAGACTGCATAGAGGATTCGGCCTCAGAGTTTGAAGTTAGCGACGATTTTGATGATGCAGATGAATTTGAAGATTTGGAAGGTAGGTTATATTCGTAATAATTATTGTCGACAATATAAACAGTGTTGCAAACTCTAGTATTTTATGAATGAAGTTAGAAGAGGTAATTTTTTGGGTCTATTCATCTTGCCTCTTGCTTGATTCTCCTACATGCACTGATGTATTTTTAGTTTTTCCATTTATTATTTTGTATAGTGTATGTCAAATGAAAATTTATTTTATTTATTTAGTTTATTTATTTATTTGTTTAATTTTTACAGATGATGCAGAACCAACGGATACATCGTCTGGTCCTGTCCTGCAGCCACTTTTTCATACAAAAGATAATTACTTGTAATATGTAATTATTTTTTGTTATGTGCACATAAGAAGTATTCTTATGCAAGATTCAAAATGTGTATTGATACTTTATGTAGTTAATTATTGAAATTTCCAGATTACGAACTTAAAATATCTCTATATTAACATTTTTTACAATGTTCTACTTTTTTCTACTTCACAAAACATTGCTGAAAAAAATATTAAAAAACGTCTGAAAATGAAAATAAAATTTAACAAATTTTTGTTCATTGAAAAGAGGAAGTTTTGTAGATTTAAGAAATATGTAATTTAATAAAAACAAATTAAAAATATTTCTCCTATGATTTTTTGAAAAACAACCAAAAACCGCAGACCAGAGGTAACAATGCTGTATTATGAGGCCAGACCCGAATGTGTTAATTAACCTAACCTAACCTAACCTAATAACAATAAAATAAAAACAATCTATTTGTGCCCGATTGTAGTCGTTGTCAACGAGATTTGAAATATAGATTTTGATTGTTGAAACATTATAAAACAATCGAATTTCACACATTTTACAATATAATTATATAACATTTCAAACTCGCATATCTCCGTTACTATTGAAGATAGAGAAGTGATTTTGCACTCAATGGAATCAGGTCGATGCTCTCTATTGGCTCATGGGGAAAAATGTAATCCATGTGTAATATTCATGCTTAGTTATCATGGAAACTCTCATAACAATAAATTAAACAATCTATTTATTACCTATTGTATTCGTTGTCGAGGAGATTTCAAATATAGATTTTGATTGTTGAAACATTATAAAACAATCGAATTATACACTTTTTACGATAGAATTATATAAAATTTCAAACTCGCATATCTCCGTTACTGTTGAAGATACAGAAGTGATTTTACACTCAATTTAATCAGGTCGACCTAACCTAACCTAAACTGACCTGACCTAACCTAACTTAACTTTAATTAACCTAACCTAACCTAACCTAATAACAATAAAATAAAAACAATCTATTTGTGCCCGATTGTAGTCGTTGTCGACGAGATTTGAAATATAGATTTTGATTGTTGAAACATTATAAAACAATCGAATTTCACACATTTTACAATATAATTATATAACATTTCAAACTCGCATATCTCCGTTACTATTGAAGATACAGAAGTGATTTTGCACTCAATGGAATCAGGTCGACGCTCTCTATTGGCTCATGGGGAAAAATGTAATCCATGTGTAATATTCATGCTTAGTTATCATGGAAACTCTCATAACAATAAATTAAACAATCTATTTATTACCTATTGTATTCGTTGTCGAGGAGATTTCAAATATAGATTTTGATTGTTGAAACATTATAAAACAATCGAATTATACACTTTTTACGATAGAATTATATAAAATTTCAAACTCGCATATCTCCGTTACTGTTGAAGATACAGAAGTGATTTTACACTCAATTTAATCAGTTCGACCTAACCTAACCTAAACTGACCTGACCTAACCTAACTTAACTTTAATTAACCTAACCTAACCTAACCTAATAACAATAAAATAAAAACAATCTATTTGTGCCCGATTGTAGTCGTTGTCGAGGAGATTTGAAATATAGATTTTGATTGTTGAAACATTATAAAACAATCGAATTTCACACATTTTACAATATAATTATATAACATTTCAAACTCGCATATCTCCGTTACTATTGAAGATACAGAAGTGATTTTGCACTCAATGGAATCAGGTCGACGCTCTCTATTGGATCATGGGGAAAAATGTAATCCATGTGTAATATTCATGCTTAGTTATCATGGAAACTCTCATAACAATAAATTAAACAATCTATTTATTACCTATTGTATTCGTTGTCGAGGAGATTTCAAATATAGATTTTGATTGTTGAAACATTATAAAACAATCGAATTATACACTTTTTACGATAGAATTATATAAAATTTCAAACTCGCATATCTCCGTTACTGTTGAAGATACAGAAGTGATTTTACACTCAATTTAATCAGGTCGACCTAACCTAACCTAAACTGACCTGACCTAACCTAACTTAACTTAACTTTAATTAACCTAACCAAATAGCAATAAAATAAAAACAATCTATTTGTGCCCGATTGTAGTCGTTGTCGACGAGATTTGAAATATAGATTTTGATTGTTGAAACATTATAAAACAATCGAATTTCACACATTTTTCAATATAATTATATAACATTTCAAACTCGCATATCTCCGTTACTATTGAAGATACAGAAGTGATTTTGCACTCAATGGAATCAGGTCGACGCTCTCTATTGGATCATGGGGAAAAATGTAATCCATGTGTAATATTCATGCTTAGTTATCATGGAAACTCTCATAACAATAAATTAAACAATCTATTTATTACCTATTGTATTCGTTGTCGAGGAGATTTCAAATATAGATTTTGATTGTTGAAACATTATAAAACAATCGAATTTCACACATTTTACAATATAATTATATAACATTTCAAACTCGCATATCTCCGTTACTATTGAAGATACAGAAGTGATTTTGCACTCAATGGAATCTGGTCGACGCTCTCTATTGGCTCATGGGGAAAAATGTAATCCATGTGTAATATTCATGCTTAGATACCATGGAAAAAATCCTAACAATAAATTAAACAATCTATTTTTTACCTATTGTATTCATTGTCGAGGAGATTTCAAATATAGATTTTGATTGTTGAAACATTATAAAACAATCGTATTATACACTTTTTTCGATAGAATTATATAAAATTTCAAACTCGCATATCTCCGTTACTCTTGAAGATACAGAAGTGATTTTACACTCAATTTAATCAGTTCGACCTAACCTAACCTAAACTGACCTGACCTAACCTAACTTAACTTTAATTAACCTAACCTAACCTAACCTAATAACAATAAAATAAAAACAATCTATTTGTGCCCGATTGTAGTCGTTGTCGACGAGATTTGAAATATAGATTTTGATTGTTGAAACATTATAAAACAATCGAATTTCACACATTTTACAATATATTTATATAACATTTCAAACTCGCATATCTCCGTTACTATTGAAGATACAGAAGTGATTTTGCACTCAATGGAATCAGGTCGACGCTCTCTATTGGATCATGGGGAAAAATGTAATCCATGTGTAATATTCATGCTTAGTTATCATGGAAACTCTCATAATAATAAATTAAACAATCTATTTATTACCTAATGTATTCGTTGTCGAGGAGATTTCAAATATAGATTTTGATTGTTGAAACATTATAAAACAATCGAATTATACACTTTTTACGATAGAATTATATAAAATTTCAAACTCGCATATCTCCGTTACTGTTGAAGATACAGAAGTGATTTTACACTCAATTTAATCAGGTCGACCTAACCTAACCTAAACTGACCTGACCTAACCTAACTTAACTTTAATTAACCTAACCTAACCTAACCTAATAACAATAAAATAAAAACAATCTATTTGTGCCCGATTGTAGTCGTTGTCGACGAGATTTGAAATATAGATTTTGATTGTTGAAACATTATAAAACAATCGAATTTCACACATTTTACAATATAATTATATAACATTTCAAACTCGCATATCTCCGTTACTATTGAAGATACAGAAGTGATTTTGCACTCAATGGAATCAGGTCGACGCTCTCTATTGGATCATGGGGAAAAATGTAATCCATGTGTAATATTCATGCTTAGTTATCATGGAAACTCTCATAACAATAAATTAAACAATCTATTTATTACCTATTGTATTCGTTGTCGAGGAGATTTCAAATATAGATTTTGATTGTTGAAACATTATAAAACAATCGAATTTCACACATTTTACAATATAATTATATAACATTTCAAACTCGCATATCTCCGTTACTATTGAAGATACAGAAGTGATTTTGCACTCAATGGAATCAGGTCGACGCTCTCTATTGGCTCATGGGGAAAAATGTAATCCATGTGTAATATTCATGCTTAGTTATCATGGAAACTCTCATAACAATAAATTAAACAATCTATTTATTACCTATTGTATTCGTTGTCGAGGAGATTTCAAATATAGATTTTGATTGTTGAAACATTATAAAACAATCGATTTATACACTTTTTACGATAGAATTATATAAAATTTCAAACTCGCATATCTCCGTTACTGTTGAAGATACAGAAGTGATTTTACACTCAATTTAATCAGGTCGACCTAACCTAACCTAAACTGACCTGACCTAACCTAACTTAACTTAACTTTAATTAACCTAACCAAATAGCAATAAAATAAAAACAATCTATTTGTGCCCGATTGTAGTCGTTGTCGACGAGATTTGAAATATAGATTTTGATTGTTGAAACATTATAAAACAATCGAATTTCACACATTTTTCAATATAATTATATAACATTTCAAACTCGCATATCTCCGTTACTATTGAAGATACAGAAGTGATTTTGCACTCAATGGAATCAGGTCGACGCTCTCTATTGGCTCATGGGGAAAAATGTAATCCATGTGTAATATTCATGCTTAGATACCATGGAAAAAATCCTAACAATAAATTAAACAATCTATTTATTACCTATTGTATTCGTTGTCGAGGAGATTTCAAATATAGATTTTTATTGTTGAAACATTATAAAACAATCGAATTATACACTTTTTACGATAGAATTATATAAAATTTCAAACTCGCATATCTCCGTTACTGTTGAAGATACAGAAGTGATTTTACACTCAATTTAATCAGTTCGACCTAACCTAACCTAAACTGACCTGACCTAACCTAACTTAACTTTAATTAACCTAACCTAACCTAACCTAATAACAATAAAATAAAAACAATCTATTTGTGCCCGATTGTAGTCGTTGTCGACGAGATTTGAAATATAGATTTTGATTGTTGAAACATTATAAAACAATCGAATTTCACACATTTTACAATATATTTATATAACATTTCAAACTCGCATATCTCCGTTACTATTGAAGATACAGAAGTGATTTTGCACTCAATGGAATCTGGTCGACGCTCTCTATTGGCTCATGGGGAAAAATGTAATCCATGTGTAATATTCATGCTTAGATACCATGGAAAAAATCCTAACAATAAATTAAACAATCTATTTATTACCTATTGTATTCGTTGTCGAGGAGATTTCAAATATAGATTTTGATTGTTGAAACATTATAAAACAATCGAATTTCACACATTTTACAATATAATTATATAACATTTCAAACTCGCATATCTCCGTTACTATTGAAGATACAGAAGTGATTTTGCACTCAATGGAATCTGGTCGACGCTCTCTATTGGCTCATGGGGAAAAATGTAATCCATGTGTAATATTCATGCTTAGATACCATGGAAAAAATCCTAACAATAAATTAAACAATCTATTTTTTACCTATTGTATTCATTGTCGAGGAGATTTCAAATATAGATTTTGATTGTTGAAACATTATAAAACAATCGTATTATACACTTTTTTCGATAGAATTATATAAAATTTCAAACTCGCATATCTCCGTTACTCTTGAAGATACAGAAGTGATTTTACACTCAATTTAATCAGTTCGACCTAACCTAACCTAAACTGACCTGACCTAACCTAACTTAACTTTAATTAACCTAACCTAACCTAACCTAATAACAATAAAATAAAAACAATCTATTTGTGCCCGATTGTAGTCGTTGTCGACGAGATTTGAAATATAGATTTTGATTGTTGAAACATTATAAAACAATCGAATTTCACACATTTTACAATATATTTATATAACATTTCAAACTCGCATATCTCCGTTACTATTGAAGATACAGAAGTGATTTTGCACTCAATGGAATCAGGTCGACGCTCTCTATTGGATCATGGGGAAAAATGTAATCCATGTGTAATATTCATGCTTAGTTATCATGGAAACTCTCATAATAATAAATTAAACAATCTATTTATTACCTAATGTATTCGTTGTCGAGGAGATTTCAAATATAGATTTTGATTGTTGAAACATTATAAAACAATCGAATTATACACTTTTTACGATAGAATTATATAAAATTTCAAACTCGCATATCTCCGTTACTGTTGAAGATACAGAAGTGATTTTACACTCAATTTAATCAGGTCGACCTAACCTAACCTAAACTGACCTGACCTAACCTAACTTAACTTTAATTAACCTAACCTAACCTAACCTAATAACAATAAAATAAAAACAATCTATTTGTGCCCGATTGTAGTCGTTGTCGACGAGATTTGAAATATAGATTTTGATTGTTGAAACATTATAAAACAATCGAATTTCACACATTTTACAATATAATTATATAACATTTCAAACTCGCATATCTCCGTTACTATTGAAGATACAGAAGTGATTTTGCACTCAATGGAATCAGGTCGACGCTCTCTATTGGATCATGGGGAAAAATGTAATCCATGTGTAATATTCATGCTTAGTTATCATGGAAACTCTCATAACAATAAATTAAACAATCTATTTATTACCTATTGTATTCGTTGTCGAGGAGATTTCAAATATAGATTTTGATTGTTGAAACATTATAAAACAATCGAATTTCACACATTTTACAATATAATTATATAACATTTCAAACTCGCATATCTCCGTTACTATTGAAGATACAGAAGTGATTTTGCACTCAATGGAATCAGGTCGACGCTCTCTATTGGCTCATGGGGAAAAATGTAATCCATGTGTAATATTCATGCTTAGTTATCATGGAAACTCTCATAACAATAAATTAAACAATCTATTTATTACCTATTGTATTCGTTGTCGAGGAGATTTCAAATATAGATTTTGATTGTTGAAACATTATAAAACAATCGATTTATACACTTTTTACGATAGAATTATATAAAATTTCAAACTCGCATATCTCCGTTACTGTTGAAGATACAGAAGTGATTTTACACTCAATTTAATCAGGTCGACCTAACCTAACCTAAACTGACCTGACCTAACCTAACTTAACTTAACTTTAATTAACCTAACCAAATAGCAATAAAATAAAAACAATCTATTTGTGCCCGATTGTAGTCGTTGTCGACGAGATTTGAAATATAGATTTTGATTGTTGAAACATTATAAAACAATCGAATTTCACACATTTTTCAATATAATTATATAACATTTCAAACTCGCATATCTCCGTTACTATTGAAGATACAGAAGTGATTTTGCACTCAATGGAATCAGGTCGACGCTCTCTATTGGCTCATGGGGAAAAATGTAATCCATGTGTAATATTCATGCTTAGATACCATGGAAAAAATCCTAACAATAAATTAAACAATCTATTTATTACCTATTGTATTCGTTGTCGAGGAGATTTCAAATATAGATTTTGATTGTTGAAACATTATAAAACAATCGAATTATACACTTTTTACGATAGAATTATATAAAATTTCAAACTCGCATATCTCCGTTACTGTTGAAGATACAGAAGTGATTTTACACTCAATTTAATCAGTTCGACCTAACCTAACCTAAACTGACCTGACCTAACCTAACTTAACTTTAATTAACCTAACCTAACCTAACCTAATAACAATAAAATAAAAACAATCTATTTGTGCCCGATTGTAGTCGTTGTCGAGGAGATTTGAAATATAGATTTTGATTGTTGAAACATTATAAAACAATCGAATTTCACACATTTTACAATATAATTATATAACATTTCAAACTCGCATATCTCCGTTACTATTGAAGATACAGAAGTGATTTTGCACTCAATGGAATCAGGTCGACGCTCTCTATTGGATCATGGGGAAAAATGTAATCCATGTGTAATATTCATGCTTAGTTATCATGGAAACTCTCATAACAATAAATTAAACAATCTATTTATTACCTATTGTATTCGTTGTCGAGGAGATTTCAAATATAGATTTTGATTGTTGAAACATTATAAAACAATCGATTTATACACTTTTTACGATAGAATTATATAAAATTTCAAACTCGCATATCTCCGTTACTGTTGAAGATACAGAAGTGATTTTACACTCAATTTAATCAGGTCGACCTAACCTAACCTAAACTGACCTGACCTAACCTAACTTAACTTAACTTTAATTAACCTAACCAAATAGCAATAAAATAAAAACAATCTATTTGTGCCCGATTGTAGTCGTTGTCGACGAGATTTGAAATATAGATTTTGATTGTTGAAACATTATAAAACAATCGAATTTCACACATTTTTCAATATAATTATATAACATTTCAAACTCGCATATCTCCGTTACTATTGAAGATACAGAAGTGATTTTGCACTCAATGGAATCAGGTCGACGCTCTCTATTGGATCATGGGGAAAAATGTAATCCATGTGTAATATTCATGCTTAGTTATCATGGAAACTCTCATAACAATAAATTAAACAATCTATTTATTACCTATTGTATTCGTTGTCGAGGAGATTTCAAATATAGATTTTGATTGTTGAAACATTATAAAACAATCGAATTATACACTTTTTACGATAGAATTATATAAAATTTCAAACTCGCATATCTCCGTTACTGTTGAAGATACAGAAGTGATTTTACACTCAATTTAATCAGTTCGACCTAACCTAACCTAAACTGACCTGACCTAACCTAACTTAACTTTAATTAACCTAACCTAACCTAACCTAATAACAATAAAATAAAAACAATCTATTTGTGCCCGATTGTAGTCGTTGTCGAGGAGATTTGAAATATAGATTTTGATTGTTGAAACATTATAAAACAATCGAATTTCACACATTTTACAATATAATTATATAACATTTCAAACTCGCATATCTCCGTTACTATTGAAGATACAGAAGTGATTTTGCACTCAATGGAATCAGGTCGACGCTCTCTATTGGCTCATGGGGAAAAATGTAATCCATGTGTAATATTCATGCTTAGTTATCATGGAAACTCTCATAACAATAAATTAAACAATCTATTTATTACCTATTGTATTCGTTGTCGAGGAGATTTCAAATATAGATTTTGATTGTTGAAACATTATAAAACAATCGAATTATACACTTTTTACGATAGAATTATATAAAATTTCAAACTCGCATATCTCCGTTACTGTTGAAGATACAGAAGTGATTTTACACTCAATTTAATCAGTTCGACCTAACCTAACCTAAACTGACCTGACCTAACCTAACTTAACTTTAATTAACCTAACCTAACCTAACCTAATAACAATAAAATAAAAACAATCTATTTGTGCCCGATTGTAGTCGTTGTCGAGGAGATTTGAAATATAGATTTTGATTGTTGAAACATTATAAAACAATCGAATTTCACACATTTTACAATATAATTATATAACATTTCAAACTCGCATATCTCCGTTACTATTGAAGATACAGAAGTGATTTTGCACTCAATGGAATCAGGTCGACGCTCTCTATTGGATCATGGGGAAAAATGTAATCCATGTGTAATATTCATGCTTAGTTATCATGGAAACTCTCATAACAATAAATTAAACAATCTATTTATTACCAATTGTATTCGTTGTCGAGGAGATTTCAAATATAGATTTTGATTGTTGAAACATTATAAAACAATCGAATTATACACTTTTTACGATAGAATTATATAAAATTTCAAACTCGCATATCTCCGTTACTGTTGAAGATACAGAAGTGATTTTACACTCAATTTAATCAGGTCGACCTAACCTAACCTAAACTGACCTGACCTAACCTAACTTAACTTAACTTTAATTAACCTAACCAAATAGCAATAAAATAAAAACAATCTATTTGTGCCCGATTGTAGTCGTTGTCGACGAGATTTGAAATATAGATTTTGATTGTTGAAACATTATAAAACAATCGAATTTCACACATTTTTCAATATAATTATATAACATTTCAAACTCGCATATCTCCGTTACTATTGAAGATACAGAAGTGATTTTGCACTCAATGGAATCAGGTCGACGCTCTCTATTGGATCATGGGGAAAAATGTAATCCATGTGTAATATTCATGCTTAGTTATCATGGAAACTCTCATAACAATAAATTAAACAATCTATTTATTACCTATTGTATTCGTTGTCGAGGAGATTTCAAATATAGATTTTGATTGTTGAAACATTATAAAACAATCGAATTTCACACATTTTACAATATAATTATATAACATTTCAAACTCGCATATCTCCGTTACTATTGAAGATACAGAAGTGATTTTGCACTCAATGGAATCTGGTCGACGCTCTCTATTGGCTCATGGGGAAAAATGTAATCCATGTGTAATATTCATGCTTAGATACCATGGAAAAAATCCTAACAATAAATTAAACAATCTATTTTTTACCTATTGTATTCATTGTCGAGGAGATTTCAAATATAGATTTTGATTGTTGAAACATTATAAAACAATCGTATTATACACTTTTTTCGATAGAATTATATAAAATTTCAAACTCGCATATCTCCGTTACTCTTGAAGATACAGAAGTGATTTTACACTCAATTTAATCAGTTCGACCTAACCTAACCTAAACTGACCTGACCTAACCTAACTTAACTTTAATTAACCTAACCTAACCTAACCTAATAACAATAAAATAAAAACAATCTATTTGTGCCCGATTGTAGTCGTTGTCGACGAGATTTGAAATATAGATTTTGATTGTTGAAACATTATAAAACAATCGAATTTCACACATTTTACAATATATTTATATAACATTTCAAACTCGCATATCTCCGTTACTATTGAAGATACAGAAGTGATTTTGCACTCAATGGAATCAGGTCGACGCTCTCTATTGGATCATGGGGAAAAATGTAATCCATGTGTAATATTCATGCTTAGTTATCATGGAAACTCTCATAATAATAAATTAAACAATCTATTTATTACCTAATGTATTCGTTGTCGAGGAGATTTCAAATATAGATTTTGATTGTTGAAACATTATAAAACAATCGAATTATACACTTTTTACGATAGAATTATATAAAATTTCAAACTCGCATATCTCCGTTACTGTTGAAGATACAGAAGTGATTTTACACTCAATTTAATCAGGTCGACCTAACCTAACCTAAACTGACCTGACCTAACCTAACTTAACTTTAATTAACCTAACCTAACCTAACCTAATAACAATAAAATAAAAACAATCTATTTGTGCCCGATTGTAGTCGTTGTCGACGAGATTTGAAATATAGATTTTGATTGTTGAAACATTATAAAACAATCGAATTTCACACATTTTACAATATAATTATATAACATTTCAAACTCGCATATCTCCGTTACTATTGAAGATACAGAAGTGATTTTGCACTCAATGGAATCAGGTCGACGCTCTCTATTGGATCATGGGGAAAAATGTAATCCATGTGTAATATTCATGCTTAGTTATCATGGAAACTCTCATAACAATAAATTAAACAATCTATTTATTACCTATTGTATTCGTTGTCGAGGAGATTTCAAATATAGATTTTGATTGTTGAAACATTATAAAACAATCGATTTATACACTTTTTACGATAGAATTATATAAAATTTCAAACTCGCATATCTCCGTTACTGTTGAAGATACAGAAGTGATTTTACACTCAATTTAATCAGGTCGACCTAACCTAACCTAAACTGACCTGACCTAACCTAACTTAACTTAACTTTAATTAACCTAACCAAATAGCAATAAAATAAAAACAATCTATTTGTGCCCGATTGTAGTCGTTGTCGACGAGATTTGAAATATAGATTTTGATTGTTGAAACATTATAAAACAATCGAATTTCACACATTTTTCAATATAATTATATAACATTTCAAACTCGCATATCTCCGTTACTATTGAAGATACAGAAGTGATTTTGCACTCAATGGAATCAGGTCGACGCTCTCTATTGGCTCATGGGGAAAAATGTAATCCATGTGTAATATTCATGCTTAGTTATCATGGAAACTCTCATAACAATAAATTAAACAATCTATTTATTACCTATTGTATTCGTTGTCGAGGAGATTTCAAATATAGATTTTGATTGTTGAAACATTATAAAACAATCGAATTATACACTTTTTACGATAGAATTATATAAAATTTCAAACTCGCATATCTCCGTTACTGTTGAAGATACAGAAGTGATTTTACACTCAATTTAATCAGTTCGACCTAACCTAACCTAAACTGACCTGACCTAACCTAACTTAACTTTAACACATTGGGGTCTCACGACGGGCATAGCCCGCAGTGCACTTAAAGTCAATGTGGACGAACGACGGGCATAGCCCGTCCTGCGGTATGCCGATTGAACGACGGGCTATGCTCGTACTTCGTCTCATGCGCGTGTTCATTCAAGCCCCTCTGTTGAAATTCCGACCGCTAGGTGACTCATGTGCTATTTTTATCTCGCACCTGTGACTGTTTGTTGTCGGGTTGATGTACTGTGCATTGTTTAGAATGGCGTCGTTAGATCCAGACTGCATAGAGGATTCGGCCTCAGAGTTTGAAGTTAGCGACGATTTTGATGATGCAGATGAATTTGAAGATTTGGAAGGTAGGTTATATTCGTAATAATTATTGTCGACAATATAAACAGTGTTGCAAACTCTAGTATTTTATGAATGAAGTTAGAAGAGGTAATTTTTTGGGTCTATTCATCTTGCCTCTTGCTTGATTCTCCTACATGCACTGATGTATTTTTAGTTTTTCCATTTATTATTTTGTATAGTGTATGTCAAATGAAAATTTATTTTATTTATTTAGTTTATTTATTTATTTGTTTAATTTTTACAGATGATGCAGAACCAACGGATACATCGTCTGGTCCTGTCCTGCAGCCACTTTTTCATACAAAAGATAATTACTTGTAATATGTAATTATTTTTTGTTATGTGCACATAAGAAGTATTCTTATGCAAGATTCAAAATGTGTATTGATACTTTATGTAGTTAATTATTGAAATTTCCAGATTACGAACTTAAAATATCTCTATATTAACATTTTTTACAATGTTCTACTTTTTTCTACTTCACAAAACATTGCTGAAAAAAATATTAAAAAACGTCTGAAAATGAAAATAAAATTTAACAAATTTTTGTTCATTGAAAAGAGGAAGTTTTGTAGATTTAAGAAATATGTAATTTAATAAAAACAAATTAAAAATATTTCTCCTATGATTTTTTGAAAAACAACCAAAAACCGCAGACCAGAGGTAACAATGCTGTATTATGAGGCCAGACCCGAATGTGTTAATTAACCTAACCTAACCTAACCTAATAACAATAAAATAAAAACAATCTATTTGTGCCCGATTGTAGTCGTTGTCAACGAGATTTGAAATATAGATTTTGATTGTTGAAACATTATAAAACAATCGAATTTCACACATTTTACAATATAATTATATAACATTTCAAACTCGCATATCTCCGTTACTATTGAAGATAGAGAAGTGATTTTGCACTCAATGGAATCAGGTCGATGCTCTCTATTGGCTCATGGGGAAAAATGTAATCCATGTGTAATATTCATGCTTAGTTATCATGGAAACTCTCATAACAATAAATTAAACAATCTATTTATTACCTATTGTATTCGTTGTCGAGGAGATTTCAAATATAGATTTTGATTGTTGAAACATTATAAAACAATCGAATTATACACTTTTTACGATAGAATTATATAAAATTTCAAACTCGCATATCTCCGTTACTGTTGAAGATACAGAAGTGATTTTACACTCAATTTAATCAGGTCGACCTAACCTAACCTAAACTGACCTGACCTAACCTAACTTAACTTTAATTAACCTAACCTAACCTAACCTAATAACAATAAAATAAAAACAATCTATTTGTGCCCGATTGTAGTCGTTGTCGACGAGATTTGAAATATAGATTTTGATTGTTGAAACATTATAAAACAATCGAATTTCACACATTTTACAATATAATTATATAACATTTCAAACTCGCATATCTCCGTTACTATTGAAGATACAGAAGTGATTTTGCACTCAATGGAATCAGGTCGACGCTCTCTATTGGCTCATGGGGAAAAATGTAATCCATGTGTAATATTCATGCTTAGTTATCATGGAAACTCTCATAACAATAAATTAAACAATCTATTTATTACCTATTGTATTCGTTGTCGAGGAGATTTCAAATATAGATTTTGATTGTTGAAACATTATAAAACAATCGAATTATACACTTTTTACGATAGAATTATATAAAATTTCAAACTCGCATATCTCCGTTACTGTTGAAGATACAGAAGTGATTTTACACTCAATTTAATCAGTTCGACCTAACCTAACCTAAACTGACCTGACCTAACCTAACTTAACTTTAATTAACCTAACCTAACCTAACCTAATAACAATAAAATAAAAACAATCTATTTGTGCCCGATTGTAGTCGTTGTCGAGGAGATTTGAAATATAGATTTTGATTGTTGAAACATTATAAAACAATCGAATTTCACACATTTTACAATATAATTATATAACATTTCAAACTCGCATATCTCCGTTACTATTGAAGATACAGAAGTGATTTTGCACTCAATGGAATCAGGTCGACGCTCTCTATTGGATCATGGGGAAAAATGTAATCCATGTGTAATATTCATGCTTAGTTATCATGGAAACTCTCATAACAATAAATTAAACAATCTATTTATTACCTATTGTATTCGTTGTCGAGGAGATTTCAAATATAGATTTTGATTGTTGAAACATTATAAAACAATCGAATTATACACTTTTTACGATAGAATTATATAAAATTTCAAACTCGCATATCTCCGTTACTGTTGAAGATACAGAAGTGATTTTACACTCAATTTAATCAGGTCGACCTAACCTAACCTAAACTGACCTGACCTAACCTAACTTAACTTAACTTTAATTAACCTAACCAAATAGCAATAAAATAAAAACAATCTATTTGTGCCCGATTGTAGTCGTTGTCGACGAGATTTGAAATATAGATTTTGATTGTTGAAACATTATAAAACAATCGAATTTCACACATTTTTCAATATAATTATATAACATTTCAAACTCGCATATCTCCGTTACTATTGAAGATACAGAAGTGATTTTGCACTCAATGGAATCAGGTCGACGCTCTCTATTGGATCATGGGGAAAAATGTAATCCATGTGTAATATTCATGCTTAGTTATCATGGAAACTCTCATAACAATAAATTAAACAATCTATTTATTACCTATTGTATTCGTTGTCGAGGAGATTTCAAATATAGATTTTGATTGTTGAAACATTATAAAACAATCGAATTTCACACATTTTACAATATAATTATATAACATTTCAAACTCGCATATCTCCGTTACTATTGAAGATACAGAAGTGATTTTGCACTCAATGGAATCTGGTCGACGCTCTCTATTGGCTCATGGGGAAAAATGTAATCCATGTGTAATATTCATGCTTAGATACCATGGAAAAAATCCTAACAATAAATTAAACAATCTATTTTTTACCTATTGTATTCATTGTCGAGGAGATTTCAAATATAGATTTTGATTGTTGAAACATTATAAAACAATCGTATTATACACTTTTTTCGATAGAATTATATAAAATTTCAAACTCGCATATCTCCGTTACTCTTGAAGATACAGAAGTGATTTTACACTCAATTTAATCAGTTCGACCTAACCTAACCTAAACTGACCTGACCTAACCTAACTTAACTTTAATTAACCTAACCTAACCTAACCTAATAACAATAAAATAAAAACAATCTATTTGTGCCCGATTGTAGTCGTTGTCGACGAGATTTGAAATATAGATTTTGATTGTTGAAACATTATAAAACAATCGAATTTCACACATTTTACAATATATTTATATAACATTTCAAACTCGCATATCTCCGTTACTATTGAAGATACAGAAGTGATTTTGCACTCAATGGAATCAGGTCGACGCTCTCTATTGGATCATGGGGAAAAATGTAATCCATGTGTAATATTCATGCTTAGTTATCATGGAAACTCTCATAATAATAAATTAAACAATCTATTTATTACCTAATGTATTCGTTGTCGAGGAGATTTCAAATATAGATTTTGATTGTTGAAACATTATAAAACAATCGAATTATACACTTTTTACGATAGAATTATATAAAATTTCAAACTCGCATATCTCCGTTACTGTTGAAGATACAGAAGTGATTTTACACTCAATTTAATCAGGTCGACCTAACCTAACCTAAACTGACCTGACCTAACCTAACTTAACTTTAATTAACCTAACCTAACCTAACCTAATAACAATAAAATAAAAACAATCTATTTGTGCCCGATTGTAGTCGTTGTCGACGAGATTTGAAATATAGATTTTGATTGTTGAAACATTATAAAACAATCGAATTTCACACATTTTACAATATAATTATATAACATTTCAAACTCGCATATCTCCGTTACTATTGAAGATACAGAAGTGATTTTGCACTCAATGGAATCAGGTCGACGCTCTCTATTGGATCATGGGGAAAAATGTAATCCATGTGTAATATTCATGCTTAGTTATCATGGAAACTCTCATAACAATAAATTAAACAATCTATTTATTACCTATTGTATTCGTTGTCGAGGAGATTTCAAATATAGATTTTGATTGTTGAAACATTATAAAACAATCGAATTTCACACATTTTACAATATAATTATATAACATTTCAAACTCGCATATCTCCGTTACTATTGAAGATACAGAAGTGATTTTGCACTCAATGGAATCAGGTCGACGCTCTCTATTGGCTCATGGGGAAAAATGTAATCCATGTGTAATATTCATGCTTAGTTATCATGGAAACTCTCATAACAATAAATTAAACAATCTATTTATTACCTATTGTATTCGTTGTCGAGGAGATTTCAAATATAGATTTTGATTGTTGAAACATTATAAAACAATCGATTTATACACTTTTTACGATAGAATTATATAAAATTTCAAACTCGCATATCTCCGTTACTGTTGAAGATACAGAAGTGATTTTACACTCAATTTAATCAGGTCGACCTAACCTAACCTAAACTGACCTGACCTAACCTAACTTAACTTAACTTTAATTAACCTAACCAAATAGCAATAAAATAAAAACAATCTATTTGTGCCCGATTGTAGTCGTTGTCGACGAGATTTGAAATATAGATTTTGATTGTTGAAACATTATAAAACAATCGAATTTCACACATTTTTCAATATAATTATATAACATTTCAAACTCGCATATCTCCGTTACTATTGAAGATACAGAAGTGATTTTGCACTCAATGGAATCAGGTCGACGCTCTCTATTGGCTCATGGGGAAAAATGTAATCCATGTGTAATATTCATGCTTAGATACCATGGAAAAAATCCTAACAATAAATTAAACAATCTATTTATTACCTATTGTATTCGTTGTCGAGGAGATTTCAAATATAGATTTTGATTGTTGAAACATTATAAAACAATCGAATTATACACTTTTTACGATAGAATTATATAAAATTTCAAACTCGCATATCTCCGTTACTGTTGAAGATACAGAAGTGATTTTACACTCAATTTAATCAGTTCGACCTAACCTAACCTAAACTGACCTGACCTAACCTAACTTAACTTTAATTAACCTAACCTAACCTAACCTAATAACAATAAAATAAAAACAATCTATTTGTGCCCGATTGTAGTCGTTGTCGACGAGATTTGAAATATAGATTTTGATTGTTGAAACATTATAAAACAATCGAATTTCACACATTTTACAATATATTTATATAACATTTCAAACTCGCATATCTCCGTTACTATTGAAGATACAGAAGTGATTTTGCACTCAATGGAATCTGGTCGACGCTCTCTATTGGCTCATGGGGAAAAATGTAATCCATGTGTAATATTCATGCTTAGATACCATGGAAAAAATCCTAACAATAAATTAAACAATCTATTTATTACCTATTGTATTCGTTGTCGAGGAGATTTCAAATATAGATTTTGATTGTTGAAACATTATAAAACAATCGAATTTCACACATTTTACAATATAATTATATAACATTTCAAACTCGCATATCTCCGTTACTATTGAAGATACAGAAGTGATTTTGCACTCAATGGAATCTGGTCGACGCTCTCTATTGGCTCATGGGGAAAAATGTAATCCATGTGTAATATTCATGCTTAGATACCATGGAAAAAATCCTAACAATAAATTAAACAATCTATTTTTTACCTATTGTATTCATTGTCGAGGAGATTTCAAATATAGATTTTGATTGTTGAAACATTATAAAACAATCGTATTATACACTTTTTTCGATAGAATTATATAAAATTTCAAACTCGCATATCTCCGTTACTCTTGAAGATACAGAAGTGATTTTACACTCAATTTAATCAGTTCGACCTAACCTAACCTAAACTGACCTGACCTAACCTAACTTAACTTTAATTAACCTAACCTAACCTAACCTAATAACAATAAAATAAAAACAATCTATTTGTGCCCGATTGTAGTCGTTGTCGACGAGATTTGAAATATAGATTTTGATTGTTGAAACATTATAAAACAATCGAATTTCACACATTTTACAATATATTTATATAACATTTCAAACTCGCATATCTCCGTTACTATTGAAGATACAGAAGTGATTTTGCACTCAATGGAATCAGGTCGACGCTCTCTATTGGATCATGGGGAAAAATGTAATCCATGTGTAATATTCATGCTTAGTTATCATGGAAACTCTCATAATAATAAATTAAACAATCTATTTATTACCTAATGTATTCGTTGTCGAGGAGATTTCAAATATAGATTTTGATTGTTGAAACATTATAAAACAATCGAATTATACACTTTTTACGATAGAATTATATAAAATTTCAAACTCGCATATCTCCGTTACTGTTGAAGATACAGAAGTGATTTTACACTCAATTTAATCAGGTCGACCTAACCTAACCTAAACTGACCTGACCTAACCTAACTTAACTTTAATTAACCTAACCTAACCTAACCTAATAACAATAAAATAAAAACAATCTATTTGTGCCCGATTGTAGTCGTTGTCGACGAGATTTGAAATATAGATTTTGATTGTTGAAACATTATAAAACAATCGAATTTCACACATTTTACAATATAATTATATAACATTTCAAACTCGCATATCTCCGTTACTATTGAAGATACAGAAGTGATTTTGCACTCAATGGAATCAGGTCGACGCTCTCTATTGGATCATGGGGAAAAATGTAATCCATGTGTAATATTCATGCTTAGTTATCATGGAAACTCTCATAACAATAAATTAAACAATCTATTTATTACCTATTGTATTCGTTGTCGAGGAGATTTCAAATATAGATTTTGATTGTTGAAACATTATAAAACAATCGAATTTCACACATTTTACAATATAATTATATAACATTTCAAACTCGCATATCTCCGTTACTATTGAAGATACAGAAGTGATTTTGCACTCAATGGAATCAGGTCGACGCTCTCTATTGGCTCATGGGGAAAAATGTAATCCATGTGTAATATTCATGCTTAGTTATCATGGAAACTCTCATAACAATAAATTAAACAATCTATTTATTACCTATTGTATTCGTTGTCGAGGAGATTTCAAATATAGATTTTGATTGTTGAAACATTATAAAACAATCGATTTATACACTTTTTACGATAGAATTATATAAAATTTCAAACTCGCATATCTCCGTTACTGTTGAAGATACAGAAGTGATTTTACACTCAATTTAATCAGGTCGACCTAACCTAACCTAAACTGACCTGACCTAACCTAACTTAACTTAACTTTAATTAACCTAACCAAATAGCAATAAAATAAAAACAATCTATTTGTGCCCGATTGTAGTCGTTGTCGACGAGATTTGAAATATAGATTTTGATTGTTGAAACATTATAAAACAATCGAATTTCACACATTTTTCAATATAATTATATAACATTTCAAACTCGCATATCTCCGTTACTATTGAAGATACAGAAGTGATTTTGCACTCAATGGAATCAGGTCGACGCTCTCTATTGGCTCATGGGGAAAAATGTAATCCATGTGTAATATTCATGCTTAGATACCATGGAAAAAATCCTAACAATAAATTAAACAATCTATTTATTACCTATTGTATTCGTTGTCGAGGAGATTTCAAATATAGATTTTGATTGTTGAAACATTATAAAACAATCGAATTATACACTTTTTACGATAGAATTATATAAAATTTCAAACTCGCATATCTCCGTTACTGTTGAAGATACAGAAGTGATTTTACACTCAATTTAATCAGTTCGACCTAACCTAACCTAAACTGACCTGACCTAACCTAACTTAACTTTAATTAACCTAACCTAACCTAACCTAATAACAATAAAATAAAAACAATCTATTTGTGCCCGATTGTAGTCGTTGTCGAGGAGATTTGAAATATAGATTTTGATTGTTGAAACATTATAAAACAATCGAATTTCACACATTTTACAATATAATTATATAACATTTCAAACTCGCATATCTCCGTTACTATTGAAGATACAGAAGTGATTTTGCACTCAATGGAATCAGGTCGACGCTCTCTATTGGATCATGGGGAAAAATGTAATCCATGTGTAATATTCATGCTTAGTTATCATGGAAACTCTCATAACAATAAATTAAACAATCTATTTATTACCTATTGTATTCGTTGTCGAGGAGATTTCAAATATAGATTTTGATTGTTGAAACATTATAAAACAATCGATTTATACACTTTTTACGATAGAATTATATAAAATTTCAAACTCGCATATCTCCGTTACTGTTGAAGATACAGAAGTGATTTTACACTCAATTTAATCAGGTCGACCTAACCTAACCTAAACTGACCTGACCTAACCTAACTTAACTTAACTTTAATTAACCTAACCAAATAGCAATAAAATAAAAACAATCTATTTGTGCCCGATTGTAGTCGTTGTCGACGAGATTTGAAATATAGATTTTGATTGTTGAAACATTATAAAACAATCGAATTTCACACATTTTTCAATATAATTATATAACATTTCAAACTCGCATATCTCCGTTACTATTGAAGATACAGAAGTGATTTTGCACTCAATGGAATCAGGTCGACGCTCTCTATTGGATCATGGGGAAAAATGTAATCCATGTGTAATATTCATGCTTAGTTATCATGGAAACTCTCATAACAATAAATTAAACAATCTATTTATTACCTATTGTATTCGTTGTCGAGGAGATTTCAAATATAGATTTTGATTGTTGAAACATTATAAAACAATCGAATTATACACTTTTTACGATAGAATTATATAAAATTTCAAACTCGCATATCTCCGTTACTGTTGAAGATACAGAAGTGATTTTACACTCAATTTAATCAGTTCGACCTAACCTAACCTAAACTGACCTGACCTAACCTAACTTAACTTTAATTAACCTAACCTAACCTAACCTAATAACAATAAAATAAAAACAATCTATTTGTGCCCGATTGTAGTCGTTGTCGAGGAGATTTGAAATATAGATTTTGATTGTTGAAACATTATAAAACAATCGAATTTCACACATTTTACAATATAATTATATAACATTTCAAACTCGCATATCTCCGTTACTATTGAAGATACAGAAGTGATTTTGCACTCAATGGAATCAGGTCGACGCTCTCTATTGGCTCATGGGGAAAAATGTAATCCATGTGTAATATTCATGCTTAGTTATCATGGAAACTCTCATAACAATAAATTAAACAATCTATTTATTACCTATTGTATTCGTTGTCGAGGAGATTTCAAATATAGATTTTGATTGTTGAAACATTATAAAACAATCGAATTATACACTTTTTACGATAGAATTATATAAAATTTCAAACTCGCATATCTCCGTTACTGTTGAAGATACAGAAGTGATTTTACACTCAATTTAATCAGTTCGACCTAACCTAACCTAAACTGACCTGACCTAACCTAACTTAACTTTAATTAACCTAACCTAACCTAACCTAATAACAATAAAATAAAAACAATCTATTTGTGCCCGATTGTAGTCGTTGTCGAGGAGATTTGAAATATAGATTTTGATTGTTGAAACATTATAAAACAATCGAATTTCACACATTTTACAATATAATTATATAACATTTCAAACTCGCATATCTCCGTTACTATTGAAGATACAGAAGTGATTTTGCACTCAATGGAATCAGGTCGACGCTCTCTATTGGATCATGGGGAAAAATGTAATCCATGTGTAATATTCATGCTTAGTTATCATGGAAACTCTCATAACAATAAATTAAACAATCTATTTATTACCAATTGTATTCGTTGTCGAGGAGATTTCAAATATAGATTTTGATTGTTGAAACATTATAAAACAATCGAATTATACACTTTTTACGATAGAATTATATAAAATTTCAAACTCGCATATCTCCGTTACTGTTGAAGATACAGAAGTGATTTTACACTCAATTTAATCAGGTCGACCTAACCTAACCTAAACTGACCTGACCTAACCTAACTTAACTTAACTTTAATTAACCTAACCAAATAGCAATAAAATAAAAACAATCTATTTGTGCCCGATTGTAGTCGTTGTCGACGAGATTTGAAATATAGATTTTGATTGTTGAAACATTATAAAACAATCGAATTTCACACATTTTTCAATATAATTATATAACATTTCAAACTCGCATATCTCCGTTACTATTGAAGATACAGAAGTGATTTTGCACTCAATGGAATCAGGTCGACGCTCTCTATTGGATCATGGGGAAAAATGTAATCCATGTGTAATATTCATGCTTAGTTATCATGGAAACTCTCATAACAATAAATTAAACAATCTATTTATTACCTATTGTATTCGTTGTCGAGGAGATTTCAAATATAGATTTTGATTGTTGAAACATTATAAAACAATCGAATTTCACACATTTTACAATATAATTATATAACATTTCAAACTCGCATATCTCCGTTACTATTGAAGATACAGAAGTGATTTTGCACTCAATGGAATCTGGTCGACGCTCTCTATTGGCTCATGGGGAAAAATGTAATCCATGTGTAATATTCATGCTTAGATACCATGGAAAAAATCCTAACAATAAATTAAACAATCTATTTTTTACCTATTGTATTCATTGTCGAGGAGATTTCAAATATAGATTTTGATTGTTGAAACATTATAAAACAATCGTATTATACACTTTTTTCGATAGAATTATATAAAATTTCAAACTCGCATATCTCCGTTACTCTTGAAGATACAGAAGTGATTTTACACTCAATTTAATCAGTTCGACCTAACCTAACCTAAACTGACCTGACCTAACCTAACTTAACTTTAATTAACCTAACCTAACCTAACCTAATAACAATAAAATAAAAACAATCTATTTGTGCCCGATTGTAGTCGTTGTCGACGAGATTTGAAATATAGATTTTGATTGTTGAAACATTATAAAACAATCGAATTTCACACATTTTACAATATATTTATATAACATTTCAAACTCGCATATCTCCGTTACTATTGAAGATACAGAAGTGATTTTGCACTCAATGGAATCAGGTCGACGCTCTCTATTGGATCATGGGGAAAAATGTAATCCATGTGTAATATTCATGCTTAGTTATCATGGAAACTCTCATAATAATAAATTAAACAATCTATTTATTACCTAATGTATTCGTTGTCGAGGAGATTTCAAATATAGATTTTGATTGTTGAAACATTATAAAACAATCGAATTATACACTTTTTACGATAGAATTATATAAAATTTCAAACTCGCATATCTCCGTTACTGTTGAAGATACAGAAGTGATTTTACACTCAATTTAATCAGGTCGACCTAACCTAACCTAAACTGACCTGACCTAACCTAACTTAACTTTAATTAACCTAACCTAACCTAACCTAATAACAATAAAATAAAAACAATCTATTTGTGCCCGATTGTAGTCGTTGTCGACGAGATTTGAAATATAGATTTTGATTGTTGAAACATTATAAAACAATCGAATTTCACACATTTTACAATATAATTATATAACATTTCAAACTCGCATATCTCCGTTACTATTGAAGATACAGAAGTGATTTTGCACTCAATGGAATCAGGTCGACGCTCTCTATTGGATCATGGGGAAAAATGTAATCCATGTGTAATATTCATGCTTAGTTATCATGGAAACTCTCATAACAATAAATTAAACAATCTATTTATTACCTATTGTATTCGTTGTCGAGGAGATTTCAAATATAGATTTTGATTGTTGAAACATTATAAAACAATCGATTTATACACTTTTTACGATAGAATTATATAAAATTTCAAACTCGCATATCTCCGTTACTGTTGAAGATACAGAAGTGATTTTACACTCAATTTAATCAGGTCGACCTAACCTAACCTAAACTGACCTGACCTAACCTAACTTAACTTAACTTTAATTAACCTAACCAAATAGCAATAAAATAAAAACAATCTATTTGTGCCCGATTGTAGTCGTTGTCGACGAGATTTGAAATATAGATTTTGATTGTTGAAACATTATAAAACAATCGAATTTCACACATTTTTCAATATAATTATATAACATTTCAAACTCGCATATCTCCGTTACTATTGAAGATACAGAAGTGATTTTGCACTCAATGGAATCAGGTCGACGCTCTCTATTGGCTCATGGGGAAAAATGTAATCCATGTGTAATATTCATGCTTAGTTATCATGGAAACTCTCATAACAATAAATTAAACAATCTATTTATTACCTATTGTATTCGTTGTCGAGGAGATTTCAAATATAGATTTTGATTGTTGAAACATTATAAAACAATCGAATTATACACTTTTTACGATAGAATTATATAAAATTTCAAACTCGCATATCTCCGTTACTGTTGAAGATACAGAAGTGATTTTACACTCAATTTAATCAGTTCGACCTAACCTAACCTAAACTGACCTGACCTAACCTAACTTAACTTTAACACATTGGGGTCTCACGACGGGCATAGCCCGCAGTGCACTTAAAGTCAATGTGGACGAACGACGGGCATAGCCCGTCCTGCGGTATGCCGATTGAACGACGGGCTATGCTCGTACTTCGTCTCATGCGCGTGTTCATTCAAGCCCCTCTGTTGAAATTCCGACCGCTAGGTGACTCATGTGCTATTTTTATCTCGCACCTGTGACTGTTTGTTGTCGGGTTGATGTACTGTGCATTGTTTAGAATGGCGTCGTTAGATCCAGACTGCATAGAGGATTCGGCCTCAGAGTTTGAAGTTAGCGACGATTTTGATGATGCAGATGAATTTGAAGATTTGGAAGGTAGGTTATATTCGTAATAATTATTGTCGACAATATAAACAGTGTTGCAAACTCTAGTATTTTATGAATGAAGTTAGAAGAGGTAATTTTTTGGGTCTATTCATCTTGCCTCTTGCTTGATTCTCCTACATGCACTGATGTATTTTTAGTTTTTCCATTTATTATTTTGTATAGTGTATGTCAAATGAAAATTTATTTTATTTATTTAGTTTATTTATTTATTTGTTTAATTTTTACAGATGATGCAGAACCAACGGATACATCGTCTGGTCCTGTCCTGCAGCCACTTTTTCATACAAAAGATAATTACTTGTAATATGTAATTATTTTTTGTTATGTGCACATAAGAAGTATTCTTATGCAAGATTCAAAATGTGTATTGATACTTTATGTAGTTAATTATTGAAATTTCCAGATTACGAACTTAAAATATCTCTATATTAACATTTTTTACAATGTTCTACTTTTTTCTACTTCACAAAACATTGCTGAAAAAAATATTAAAAAACGTCTGAAAATGAAAATAAAATTTAACAAATTTTTGTTCATTGAAAAGAGGAAGTTTTGTAGATTTAAGAAATATGTAATTTAATAAAAACAAATTAAAAATATTTCTCCTATGATTTTTTGAAAAACAACCAAAAACCGCAGACCAGAGGTAACAATGCTGTATTATGAGGCCAGACCCGAATGTGTTAATTAACCTAACCTAACCTAACCTAATAACAATAAAATAAAAACAATCTATTTGTGCCCGATTGTAGTCGTTGTCAACGAGATTTGAAATATAGATTTTGATTGTTGAAACATTATAAAACAATCGAATTTCACACATTTTACAATATAATTATATAACATTTCAAACTCGCATATCTCCGTTACTATTGAAGATAGAGAAGTGATTTTGCACTCAATGGAATCAGGTCGATGCTCTCTATTGGCTCATGGGGAAAAATGTAATCCATGTGTAATATTCATGCTTAGTTATCATGGAAACTCTCATAACAATAAATTAAACAATCTATTTATTACCTATTGTATTCGTTGTCGAGGAGATTTCAAATATAGATTTTGATTGTTGAAACATTATAAAACAATCGAATTATACACTTTTTACGATAGAATTATATAAAATTTCAAACTCGCATATCTCCGTTACTGTTGAAGATACAGAAGTGATTTTACACTCAATTTAATCAGGTCGACCTAACCTAACCTAAACTGACCTGACCTAACCTAACTTAACTTAACTTTAATTAACCTAACCAAATAGCAATAAAATAAAAACAATCTATTTGTGCCCGATTGTAGTCGTTGTCGACGAGATTTGAAATATAGATTTTGATTGTTGAAACATTATAAAACAATCGAATTTCACACATTTTTCAATATAATTATATAACATTTCAAACTCGCATATCTCCGTTACTATTGAAGATACAGAAGTGATTTTGCACTCAATGGAATCAGGTCGACGCTCTCTATTGGATCATGGGGAAAAATGTAATCCATGTGTAATATTCATGCTTAGTTATCATGGAAACTCTCATAACAATAAATTAAACAATCTATTTATTACCTATTGTATTCGTTGTCGAGGAGATTTCAAATATAGATTTTGATTGTTGAAACATTATAAAACAATCGAATTTCACACATTTTACAATATAGTTATATAACATTTCAAACTCGCATATCTCCGTTACTATTGAAGATACAGAAGTGATTTTGCACTCAATGGAATCTGGTCGACGCTCTCTATTGGCTCATGGGGAAAAATGTAATCCATGTGTAATATTCATGCTTAGATACCATGGAAAAAATCCTAACAATAAATTAAACAATCTATTTTTTACCTATTGTATTCGTTGTCGAGGAGATTTCAAATATAGATTTTGATTGTTGAAACATTATAAAACAATCGTATTATACACTTTTTACGATAGAATTATATAAAATTTCAAACTCGCATATCTCCGTTACTCTTGAAGATACAGAAGTGATTTTACACTCAATTTAATCAGTTCGACCTAACCTAACCTAAACTGACCTGACCTAACCTAACTTAACTTTAATTAACCTAACCTAACCTAACCTAATAACAATAAAATAAAAACAATCTATTTGTGCCCGATTGTAGTCGTTGTCGACGAGATTTGAAATATAGATTTTGATTGTTGAAACATTATAAAACAATCGAATTTCACACATTTTACAATATAATTATATAACATTTCAAACTCGCATATCTCCGTTACTATTGAAGATACAGAAGTGATTTTGCACTCAATGGAATCAGGTCGACGCTCTCTATTGGATCATGGGGAAAAATGTAATCCATGTGTAATATTCATGCTTAGTTATCATGGAAACTCTCATAATAATAAATTAAACAATCTATTTATTACCTATTGTATTCGTTGTCGAGGAGATTTCAAATATAGATTTTGATTGTTGAAACATTATAAAACAATCGAATTATACACTTTTTACGATAGAATTATATAAAATTTCAAACTCGCATATCTCCGTTACTGTTGAAGATACAGAAGTGATTTTACACTCAATTTAATCAGTTCGACCTAACCTAACCTAAACTGACCTGACCTAACCTAACTTAACTTTAATTAACCTAACCTAACCTAACCTAAAAACAATAAAATAAAAACAATCTATTTGTGCCCGATTGTAGTCGTTGTCGACGAGATTTGAAATATAGATTTTGATTGTTGAAACATTATAAAACAATCGAATTTCACACATTTTACAATATAATTATATAACATTTCAAACTCGCATATCTCCGTTACTATTGAAGATACAGAAGTGATTTTGCACTCAATGGAATCAGGTCGACGCTCTCTATTGGCTCATGGGGAAAAATGTAATCCATGTGTAATATTCATGCTTAGTTATCATGGAAACTCTCATAACAATAAATTAAACAATCTATTTATTACCTATTGTATTCGTTGTCGAGGAGATTTCAAATATAGATTTTGATTGTTGAAACATTATAAAACAATCGAATTATACACTTTTTACGATAGAATTATATAAAATTTCAAACTCGCATATCTCCGTTACTGTTGAAGATACAGAAGTGATTTTACACTCAATTTAATCAGGTCGACCTAACCTAACCTAAACTGACCTGACCTAACCTAACTTAACTTAACTTTAATTAACCTAACCAAATAGCAATAAAATAAAAACAATCTATTTGTGCCCGATTGTAGTCGTTGTCGACGAGATTTGAAATATAGATTTTGATTGTTGAAACATTATAAAACAACCGAATTTCACACATTTTTTAAATATAATTATATAACATTTCAAACTCGCATATCTCCGTTACTATTGAAGATACAGAAGTGATTTTGCACTCAATGGAATCAGGTCGACGCTCTCTATTGGCTCATGGGGAAAAATGTAATCCATGTGTAATATTCATGCTTAGTTATCATGGAAACTCTCATAACAATAAATTAAACAATCTATTTATTACCTATTGTATTCGTTGTCGAGGAGATTTCAAATATAGATTTTGATTGTTGAAACATTATAAAACAATCGAATTTCACACATTTTACAATATAATTATATAACATTTCAAACTCGCATATCTCCGTTACTGTTGAAGATACAGAAGTGATTTTACACTCAATTTAATCAGTTCGACCTAACCTAACCTAAACTGACCTGACCTAACCTAACTTAACTTTAATTAACCTAACCTAACCTAACCTAATAACAATAAAATAAAAACAATCTATTTGTGCCCGATTGTAGTCGTTGTCGAGGAGATTTGAAATATAGATTTTGATTGTTGAAACATTATAAAACAATCGAATTTCACACATTTTACAATATAATTATATAACATTTCAAACTCGCATATCTCCGTTACTATTGAAGATACAGAAGTGATTTTGCACTCAATGGAATCAGGTCGACGCTCTCTATTGGATCATGGGGAAAAATGTAATCCATGTGTAATATTCATGCTTAGTTATCATGGAAACTCTCATAACAATAAATTAAACAATCTATTTATTACCTATTGTATTCGTTGTCGAGGAGATTTCAAATATAGATTTTGATTGTTGAAACATTATAAAACAATCGATTTATACACTTTTTACGATAGAATTTTATAAAATTTCAAACTCGCATATCTCCGTTACTGTTGAAGATACAGAAGTGATTTTACACTCAATTTAATCAGGTCGACCTAACCTAACCTAAACTGACTGACCTAACCTAACTTAACTTAACTTTAATTAACCTAACCAAATAGCAATAAAATAAAAACAATCTATTTGTGCCCGATTGTAGTCGTTGTCGACGAGATTTGAAATATAGATTTTGATTGTTGAAACATTATAAAACAATCGAATTTCACACATTTTTCAATATAATTATATAACATTTCAAACTCGCATATCTCCGTTACTATTGAAGATACAGAAGTGATTTTGCACTCAATGGAATCAGGTCGACGCTCTCTATTGGATCATGGGGAAAAATGTAATCCATGTGTAATATTCATGCTTAGTTATCATGGAAACTCTCATAACAATAAATTAAACAATCTATTTATTACCTATTGTATTCGTTGTCGAGGAGATTTCAAATATAGATTTAGATTGTTGAAACATTATAAAACAATCGAATTATACACTTTTTACGATAGAATTATATAAAATTTCAAACTCGCATATCTCCGTTACTGTTGAAGATACAGAAGTGATTTTACACTCAATTTAATCAGTTCGACCTAACCTAACCTAAACTGACCTGACCTAACCTAACTTAACTTTAATTAACCTAACCTAACCTAACCTAATAACAATAAAATAAAAACAATCTATTTGTGCCCGATTGTAGTCGTTGTCGAGGAGATTTGAAATATAGATTTTGATTGTTGAAACATTATAAAACAATCGAATTTCACACATTTTACAATATAATTATATAACATTTCAAACTCGCATATCTCCGTTACTATTGAAGATACAGAAGTGATTTTGCACTCAATGGAATCAGGTCGACGCTCTCTATTGGATCATGGGGAAAAATGTAATCCATGTGTAATATTCATGCTTAGTTATCATGGAAACTCTCATAACAATAAATTAAACAATCTATTTATTACCTATTGTATTCGTTGTCGAGGAGATTTCAAATATAGATTTTGATTGTTGAAACATTATAAAACAATCGAATTATACACTTTTTACGATAGAATTATATAAAATTTCAAACTCGCATATCTCCGTTACTGTTGAAGATACAGAAGTGATTTTACACTCAATTTAATCAGGTCGACCTAACCTAACCTAAACTGACCTGACCTAACCTAACTTAACTTAACTTTAATTAACCTAACCAAATAGCAATAAAATAAAAACAATCTATTTGTGCCCGATTGTAGTCGTTGTCGACGAGATTTGAAATATAGATTTTGATTGTTGAAACATTATAAAACAATCGAATTTCACACATTTTTCAATATAATTATATAACATTTCAAACTCGCATATCTCCGTTACTATTGAAGATACAGAAGTGATTTTGCACTCAATGGAATCAGGTCGACGCTCTCTATTGGATCATGGGGAAAAATGTAATCCATGTGTAATATTCATGCTTAGTTATCATGGAAACTCTCATAACAATAAATTAAACAATCTATTTATTACCTATTGTATTCGTTGTCGAGGAGATTTCAAATATAGATTTTGATTGTTGAAACATTATAAAACAATCGAATTTCACACATTTTACAATATAATTATATAACATTTCAAACTCGCATATCTCCGTTACTATTGAAGATACAGAAGTGATTTTGCACTCAATGGAATCTGGTCGACGCTCTCTATTGGCTCATGGGGAAAAATGTAATCCATGTGTAATATTCATGCTTAGATACCATGGAAAAAATCCTAACAATAAATTAAACAATCTATTTTTTACCTATTGTATTCGTTGTCGAGGAGATTTCAAATATAGATTTTGATTGTTGAAACATTATAAAACAATCGTATTATACACTTTTTACGATAGAATTATATAAAATTTCAAACTCGCATATCTCCGTTACTCTTGAAGATACAGAAGTGATTTTACACTCAATTTAATCAGTTCGACCTAACCTAACCTAAACTGACCTGACCTAACCTAACTTAACTTTAATTAACCTAACCTAACCTAACCTAATAACAATAAAATAAAAACAATCTATTTGTGCCCGATTGTAGTCGTTGTCGACGAGATTTGAAATATAGATTTTGATTGTTGAAACATTATAAAACAATCGAATTTCACACATTTTACAATATAATTATATAACATTTCAAACTCGCATATCTCCGTTACTATTGAAGATACAGAAGTGATTTTGCACTCAATGGAATCAGGTCGACGCTCTCTATTGGATCATGGGGAAAAATGTAATCCATGTGTAATATTCATGCTTAGTTATCATGGAAACTCTCATAATAATAAATTAAACAATCTATTTATTACCTATTGTATTCGTTGTCGAGGAGATTTCAAATATAGATTTTGATTGTTGAAACATTATAAAACAATCGAATTATACACTTTTTACGATAGAATTATATAAAATTTCAAACTCGCATATCTCCGTTACTGTTGAAGATACAGAAGTGATTTTACACTCAATTTAATCAGGTCGACCTAACCTAACCTAAACTGACCTGACCTAACCTAACTTAACTTTAATTAACCTAACCTAACCTAACCTAATAACAATAAAATAAAAACAATCTATTTGTGCCCGATTGTAGTCGTTGTCGACGAGATTTGAAATATAGATTTTGATTGTTGAAACATTATAAAACAATCGAATTTCACACATTTTACAATATAATTATATAACATTTCAAACTCGCATATCTCCGTTACTATTGAAGATACAGAAGTGATTTTGCACTCAATGGAATCAGGTCGACGCTCTCTATTGGCTCATGGGGAAAAATGTAATCCATGTGTAATATTCATGCTTAGTTATCATGGAAACTCTCATAACAATAAATTAAACAATCTATTTATTACCTATTGTATTCGTTGTCGAGGAGATTTCAAATATAGATTTTGATTGTTGAAACATTATAAAACAATCGAATTATACACTTTTTACGATAGAATTATATAAAATTTCAAACTCGCATATCTCCGTTACTGTTGAAGATACAGAAGTGATTTTACACTCAATTTAATCAGGTCGACCTAACCTAACCTAAACTGACCTGACCTAACCTAACTTAACTTTAATTAACCTAACCTAACCTAACCTAATAACAATAAAATAAAAACAATCTATTTGTGCCCGATTGTAGTCGTTGTCGACGAGATTTGAAATATAGATTTTGATTGTTGAAACATTATAAAACAATCGAATTTCACACATTTTACAATATAATTATATAACATTTCAATCTCGCATATCTCCGTTACTATTGAAGATACAGAAGTGATTTTGCACTCAATGGAATCAGGTCGACGCTCTCTATTGGCTCATGGGGAAAAATGTAATCCATGTGTAATATTCATGCTTAGTTATCATGGAAACTCTCATAACAATAAATTAAACAATCTATTTATTACCTATTGTATTCGTTGTCGAGGAGATTTCAAATATAGATTTTGATTGTTGAAACATTATAAAACAATCGAATTTCACACATTTTACAATATAATTATATAACATTTCAAACTCGCATATCTCCGTTACTGTTGAAGATACAGAAGTGATTTTACACTCAATTTAATCAGTTCGACCTAACCTAACCTAAACTGACCTGACCTAACCTAACTTAACTTTAATTAACCTAACCTAACCTAACCTAATAACAATAAAATAAAAACAATCTATTTGTGCCCGATTGTAGTCGTTGTCGAGGAGATTTGAAATATAGATTTTGATTGTTGAAACATTATAAAACAATCGAATTTCACACATTTTACAATATAATTATATAACATTTCAAACTCGCATATCTCCGTTACTATTGAAGATACAGAAGTGATTTTGCACTCAATGGAATCAGGTCGACGCTCTCTATTGGATCATGGGGAAAAATGTAATCCATGTGTAATATTCATGCTTAGTTATCATGGAAACTCTCATAACAATAAATTAAACAATCTATTTATTACCTATTGTATTCGTTGTCGAGGAGATTTCAAATATAGATTTTGATTGTTGAAACATTATAAAACAATCGAATTATACACTTTTTACGATAGAATTATATAAAATTTCAAACTCGCATATCTCCGTTACTGTTGAAGATACAGAAGTGATTTTACACTCAATTTAATCAGGTCGACCTAACCTAACCTAAACTGACCTGACCTAACCTAACTTAACTTAACTTTAATTAACCTAACCAAATAGCAATAAAATAAAAACAATCTATTTGTGCCCGATTGTAGTCGTTGTCGACGAGATTTGAAATATAGATTTTGATTGTTGAAACATTATAAAACAATCGAATTTCACACATTTTTCAATATAATTATATAACATTTCAAACTCGCATATCTCCGTTACTATTGAAGATACAGAAGTGATTTTGCACTCAATGGAATCAGGTCGACGCTCTCTATTGGATCATGGGGAAAAATGTAATCCATGTGTAATATTCATGCTTAGTTATCATGGAAACTCTCATAACAATAAATTAAACAATCTATTTATTACCTATTGTATTCGTTGTCGAGGAGATTTCAAATATAGATTTTGATTGTTGAAACATTATAAAACAATCGAATTTCACACATTTTACAATATAATTATATAACATTTCAAACTCGCATATCTCCGTTACTATTGAAGATACAGAAGTGATTTTGCACTCAATGGAATCTGGTCGACGCTCTCTATTGGCTCATGGGGAAAAATGTAATCCATGTGTAATATTCATGCTTAGATACCATGGAAAAAATCCTAACAATAAATTAAACAATCTATTTTTTACCTATTGTATTCGTTGTCGAGGAGATTTCAAATATAGATTTTGATTGTTGAAACATTATAAAACAATCGTATTATACACTTTTTACGATAGAATTATATAAAATTTCAAACTCGCATATCTCCGTTACTCTTGAAGATACAGAAGTGATTTTACACTCAATTTAATCAGTTCGACCTAACCTAACCTAAACTGACCTGACCTAACCTAACTTAACTTTAATTAACCTAACCTAACCTAACCTAATAACAATAAAATAAAAACAATCTATTTGTGCCCGATTGTAGTCGTTGTCGACGAGATTTGAAATATAGATTTTGATTGTTGAAACATTATAAAACAATCGAATTTCACACATTTTACAATATAATTATATAACATTTCAAACTCGCATATCTCCGTTACTATTGAAGATACAGAAGTGATTTTGCACTCAATGGAATCAGGTCGACGCTCTCTATTGGATCATGGGGAAAAATGTAATCCATGTGTAATATTCATGCTTAGTTATCATGGAAACTCTCATAACAATAAATTAAACAATCTATTTATTACCTATTGTATTCGTTGTCGAGGAGATTTCAAATATAGATTTTGATTGTTGAAACATTATAAAACAATCGAATTATACACTTTTTACGATAGAATTATATAAAATTTCAAACTCGCATATCTCCGTTACTGTTGAAGATACAGAAGTGATTTTACACTCAATTTAATCAGTTCGACCTAACCTAACCTAAACTGACCTGACCTAACCTAACTTAACTTTAATTAACCTAACCTAACCTAACCTAATAACAATAAAATAAAAACAATCTATTTGTGCCCGATTGTAGTCGTTGTCGAGGAGATTTGAAATATAGATTTTGATTGTTGAAACATTATAAAACAATCGAATTTCACACATTTTACAATATAATTATATAACATTTCAAACTCGCATATCTCCGTTACTATTGAAGATACAGAAGTGATTTTGCACTCAATGGAATCAGGTCGACGCTCTCTATTGGATCATGGGGAAAAATGTAATCCATGTGTAATATTCATGCTTAGTTATCATGGAAACTCTCATAACAATAAATTAAACAATCTATTTATTACCTATTGTATTCGTTGTCGAGGAGATTTCAAATATAGATTTTGATTGTTGAAACATTATAAAACAATCGAATTATACACTTTTTACGATAGAATTATATAAAATTTCAAACTCGCATATCTCCGTTACTGTTGAAGATACAGAAGTGATTTTACACTCAATTTAATCAGGTCGACCTAACCTAACCTAAACTGACCTGACCTAACCTAACTTAACTTAACTTTAATTAACCTAACCAAATAGCAATAAAATAAAAACAATCTATTTGTGCCCGATTGTAGTCGTTGTCGACGAGATTTGAAATATAGATTTTGATTGTTGAAACATTATAAAACAATCGAATTTCACACATTTTTCAATATAATTATATAACATTTCAAACTCGCATATCTCCGTTACTATTGAAGATACAGAAGTGATTTTGCACTCAATGGAATCAGGTCGACGCTCTCTATTGGATCATGGGGAAAAATGTAATCCATGTGTAATATTCATGCTTAGTTATCATGGAAACTCTCATAACAATAAATTAAACAATCTATTTATTACCTATTGTATTCGTTGTCGAGGAGATTTCAAATATAGATTTTGATTGTTGAAACATTATAAAACAATCGAATTTCACACATTTTACAATATAATTATATAACATTTCAAACTCGCATATCTCCGTTACTATTGAAGATACAGAAGTGATTTTGCACTCAATGGAATCTGGTCGACGCTCTCTATTGGCTCATGGGGAAAAATGTAATCCATGTGTAATATTCATGCTTAGATACCATGGAAAAAATCCTAACAATAAATTAAACAATCTATTTTTTACCTATTGTATTCGTTGTCGAGGAGATTTCAAATATAGATTTTGATTGTTGAAACATTATAAAACAATCGTATTATACACTTTTTACGATAGAATTATATAAAATTTCAAACTCGCATATCTCCGTTACTCTTGAAGATACAGAAGTGATTTTACACTCAATTTAATCAGGTCGACCTAACCTAACCTAAACTGACCTGACCTAACCTAACTTAACTTTAATTAACCTAACCTAACCTAACCTAATAACAATAAAATAAAAACAATCTATTTGTGCCCGATTGTAGTCGTTGTCGACGAGATTTGAAATATAGATTTTGATTGTTGAAACATTATAAAACAATCGAATTTCACACATTTTACAATATAATTATATAACATTTCAAACTCGCATATCTCCGTTACTATTGAAGATACAGAAGTGATTTTGCACTCAATGGAATCAGGTCGACGCTCTCTATTGGCTCATGGGGAAAAATGTAATCCATGTGTAATATTCATGCTTAGTTATCATGGAAACTCTCATAACAATAAATTAAACAATCTATTTATTACCTATTGTATTCGTTGTCGAGGAGATTTCAAATATAGATTTTGATTGTTGAAACATTATAAAACAATCGAATTATACACTTTTTACGATAGAATTATATAAAATTTCAAACTCGCATATCTCCGTTACTGTTGAAGATACAGAAGTGATTTTACACTCAATTTAATCAGGTCGACCTAACCTAACCTAAACTGACCTGACCTAACCTAACTTAACTTAACTTTAATTAACCTAACCAAATAGCAATAAAATAAAAACAATCTATTTGTGCCCGATTGTAGTCGTTGTCGACGAGATTTGAAATATAGATTTTGATTGTTGAAACATTATAAAACAATCGAATTTCACACATTTTTCAATATAATTATATAACATTTCAAACTCGCATATCTCCGTTACTATTGAAGATACAGAAGTGATTTTGCACTCAATGGAATCAGGTCGACGCTCTCTATTGGATCATGGGGAAAAATGTAATCCATGTGTAATATTCATGCTTAGTTATCATGGAAACTCTCATAACAATAAATTAAACAATCTATTTATTACCTATTGTATTCGTTGTCGAGGAGATTTCAAATATAGATTTTGATTGTTGAAACATTATAAAACAATCGAATTATACACTTTTTACGATAGAATTATATAAAATTTCAAACTCGCATATCTCCGTTACTGTTGAAGATACAGAAGTGATTTTACACTCAATTTAATCAGTTCGACCTAACCTAACCTAAACTGACCTGACCTAACCTAACTTAACTTTAATTAACCTAACCTAACCTAACCTAATAACAATAAAATAAAAACAATCTATTTGTGCCCGATTGTAGTCGTTGTCGAGGAGATTTGAAATATAGATTTTGATTGTTGAAACATTATAAAACAATCGAATTTCACACATTTTACAATATAATTATATAACATTTCAAACTCGCATATCTCCGTTACTATTGAAGATACAGAAGTGATTTTGCACTCAATGGAATCAGGTCGACGCTCTCTATTGGATCATGGGGAAAAATGTAATCCATGTGTAATATTCATGCTTAGTTATCATGGAAACTCTCATAACAATAAATTAAACAATCTATTTATTACCTATTGTATTCGTTGTCGAGGAGATTTCAAATATAGATTTTGATTGTTGAAACATTATAAAACAATCGATTTATACACTTTTTTACGATAGAATTATATAAAATTTCAAACTCGCATATCTCCGTTACTGTTGAAGATACAGAAGTGATTTTACACTCAATTTAATCAGGTCGACCTAACCTAACCTAAACTGACCTGACCTAACCTAACTTAACTTAACTTTAATTAACCTAACCAAATAGCAATAAAATAAAAACAATCTATTTGTGCCCGATTGTAGTCGTTGTCGACGAGATTTGAAATATAGATTTTGATTGTTGAAACATTATAAAACAATCGAATTTCACACATTTTTCAATATAATTATATAACATTTCAAACTCGCATATCTCCGTTACTATTGAAGATACAGAAGTGATTTTGCACTCAATGGAATCAGGTCGACGCTCTCTATTGGATCATGGGGAAAAATGTAATCCATGTGTAATATTCATGCTTAGTTATCATAGAAACTCTCATAACAATAAATTAAACAATCTATTTATTACCTATTGTATTCGTTGTCGAGGAGATTTCAAATATAGATTTTGATTGTTGAAACATTATAAAACAATCGAATTTCACACATTTTACAATATAATTATATAACATTTCAAACTCGCATATCTCCGTTACTATTGAAGATACAGAAGTGATTTTGCACTCAATGGAATCTGGTCGACGCTCTCTATTGGCTCATGGGGAAAAATGTAATCCATGTGTAATATTCATGCTTAGATACCATGGAAAAAATCCTAACAATAAATTAAACAATCTATTTTTTACCTATTGTATTCGTTGTCGAGGAGATTTCAAATATAGATTTTGATTGTTGAAACATTATAAAACAATCGTATTATACACTTTTTACGATAGAATTATATAAAATTTCAAACTCGCATATCTCCGTTACTCTTGAAGATACAGAAGTGATTTTACACTCAATTTAATCAGTTCGACCTAACCTAACCTAAACTGACCTGACCTAACCTAACTTAACTTTAATTAACCTAACCTAACCTAACCTAATAACAATAAAATAAAAACAATCTATTTGTGCCCGATTGTAGTCGTTGTCGACGAGATTTGAAATATAGATTTTGATTGTTGAAACATTATAAAACAATCGAATTTCACACATTTTACAATATAATTATATAACATTTCAAACTCGCATATCTCCGTTACTATTGAAGATACAGAAGTGATTTTGCACTCAATGGAATCAGGTCGACGCTCTCTATTGGATCATGGGGAAAAATGTAATCCATGTGTAATATTCATGCTTAGTTATCATGGAAACTCTCATAACAATAAATTAAACAATCTATTTATTACCTATTGTATTCGTTGTCGAGGAGATTTCAAATATAGATTTTGATTGTTGAAACATTATAAAACAATCGAATTATACACTTTTTACGATAGAATTATATAAAATTTCAAACTCGCATATCTCCGTTACTGTTGAAGATACAGAAGTGATTTTACACTCAATTTAATCAGTTCGACCTAACCTAACCTAAACTGACCTGACCTAACCTAACTTAACTTTAATTAACCTAACCTAACCTAACCTAATAACAATAAAATAAAAACAATCTATTTGTGCCCGATTGTAGTCGTTGTCGAGGAGATTTGAAATATAGATTTTGATTGTTGAAACATTATAAAACAATCGAATTTCACACATTTTACAATATAATTATATAACATTTCAAACTCGCATATCTCCGTTACTATTGAAGATACAGAAGTGATTTTGCACTCAATGGAATCAGGTCGACGCTCTCTATTGGATCATGGGGAAAAATGTAATCCATGTGTAATATTCATGCTTAGTTATCATGGAAACTCTCATAACAATAAATTAAACAATCTATTTATTACCTATTGTATTCGTTGTCGAGGAGATTTCAAATATAGATTTTGATTGTTGAAACATTATAAAACAATCGAATTATACACTTTTTACGATAGAATTATATAAAATTTCAAACTCGCATATCTCCGTTACTGTTGAAGATACAGAAGTGATTTTACACTCAATTTAATCAGGTCGACCTAACCTAACCTAAACTGACCTGACCTAACCTAACTTAACTTAACTTTAATTAACCTAACCAAATAGCAATAAAATAAAAACAATCTATTTGTGCCCGATTGTAGTCGTTGTCGACGAGATTTGAAATATAGATTTTGATTGTTGAAACATTATAAAACAATCGAATTTCACACATTTTTCAATATAATTATATAACATTTCAAACTCGCATATCTCCGTTACTATTGAAGATACAGAAGTGATTTTGCACTCAATGGAATCAGGTCGACGCTCTCTATTGGATCATGGGGAAAAATGTAATCCATGTGTAATATTCATGCTTAGTTATCATGGAAACTCTCATAACAATAAATTAAACAATCTATTTATTACCTATTGTATTCGTTGTCGAGGAGATTTCAAATATAGATTTTGATTGTTGAAACATTATAAAACAATCGAATTTCACACATTTTACAATATAATTATATAACATTTCAAACTCGCATATCTCCGTTACTATTGAAGATACAGAAGTGATTTTGCACTCAATGGAATCTGGTCGACGCTCTCTATTGGCTCATGGGGAAAAATGTAATCCATGTGTAATATTCATGCTTAGATACCATGGAAAAAATCCTAACAATAAATTAAACAATCTATTTTTTACCTATTGTATTCGTTGTCGAGGAGATTTCAAATATAGATTTTGATTGTTGAAACATTATAAAACAATCGTATTATACACTTTTTACGATAGAATTATATAAAATTTCAAACTCGCATATCTCCGTTACTCTTGAAGATACAGAAGTGATTTTACACTCAATTTAATCAGGTCGACCTAACCTAACCTAAACTGACCTGACCTAACCTAACTTAACTTTAATTAACCTAACCTAACCTAACCTAATAACAATAAAATAAAAACAATCTATTTGTGCCCGATTGTAGTCGTTGTCGACGAGATTTGAAATATAGATTTTGATTGTTGAAACATTATAAAACAATCGAATTTCACACATTTTACAATATAATTATATAACATTTCAAACTCGCATATCTCCGTTACTATTGAAGATACAGAAGTGATTTTGCACTCAATGGAATCAGGTCGACGCTCTCTATTGGCTCATGGGGAAAAATGTAATCCATGTGTAATATTCATGCTTAGTTATCATGGAAACTCTCATAACAATAAATTAAACAATCTATTTATTACCTATTGTATTCGTTGTCGAGGAGATTTCAAATATAGATTTTGATTGTTGAAACATTATAAAACAATCGAATTATACACTTTTTACGATAGAATTATATAAAATTTCAAACTCGCATATCTCCGTTACTGTTGAAGATACAGAAGTGATTTTACACTCAATTTAATCAGGTCGACCTAACCTAACCTAAACTGACCTGACCTAACCTAACTTAACTTAACTTTAATTAACCTAACCAAATAGCAATAAAATAAAAACAATCTATTTGTGCCCGATTGTAGTCGTTGTCGACGAGATTTGAAATATAGATTTTGATTGTTGAAACATTATAAAACAATCGAATTTCACACATTTTTCAATATAATTATATAACATTTCAAACTCGCATATCTCCGTTACTATTGAAGATACAGAAGTGATTTTGCACTCAATGGAATCAGGTCGACGCTCTCTATTGGATCATGGGGAAAAATGTAATCCATGTGTAATATTCATGCTTAGTTATCATGGAAACTCTCATAACAATAAATTAAACAATCTATTTATTACCTATTGTATTCGTTGTCGAGGAGATTTCAAATATAGATTTTGATTGTTGAAACATTATAAAACAATCGAATTATACACTTTTTACGATAGAATTATATAAAATTTCAAACTCGCATATCTCCGTTACTGTTGAAGATACAGAAGTGATTTTACACTCAATTTAATCAGTTCGACCTAACCTAACCTAAACTGACCTGACCTAACCTAACTTAACTTTAATTAACCTAACCTAACCTAACCTAATAACAATAAAATAAAAACAATCTATTTGTGCCCGATTGTAGTCGTTGTCGAGGAGATTTGAAATATAGATTTTGATTGTTGAAACATTATAAAACAATCGAATTTCACACATTTTACAATATAATTATATAACATTTCAAACTCGCATATCTCCGTTACTATTGAAGATACAGAAGTGATTTTGCACTCAATGGAATCAGGTCGACGCTCTCTATTGGATCATGGGGAAAAATGTAATCCATGTGTAATATTCATGCTTAGTTATCATGGAAACTCTCATAACAATAAATTAAACAATCTATTTATTACCTATTGTATTCGTTGTCGAGGAGATTTCAAATATAGATTTTGATTGTTGAAACATTATAAAACAATCGATTTATACACTTTTTACGATAGAATTATATAAAATTTCAAACTCGCATATCTCCGTTACTGTTGAAGATACAGAAGTGATTTTACACTCAATTTAATCAGGTCGACCTAACCTAACCTAAACTGACCTGACCTAACCTAACTTAACTTAACTTTAATTAACCTAACCAAATAGCAATAAAATAAAAACAATCTATTTGTGCCCGATTGTAGTCGTTGTCGACGAGATTTGAAATATAGATTTTGATTGTTGAAACATTATAAAACAATCGAATTTCACACATTTTTCAATATAATTATATAACATTTCAAACTCGCATATCTCCGTTACTATTGAAGATACAGAAGTGATTTTGCACTCAATGGAATCAGGTCGACGCTCTCTATTGGATCATGGGGAAAAATGTAATCCATGTGTAATATTCATGCTTAGTTATCATAGAAACTCTCATAACAATAAATTAAACAATCTATTTATTACCTATTGTATTCGTTGTCGAGGAGATTTCAAATATAGATTTTGATTGTTGAAACATTATAAAACAATCGAATTTCACACATTTTACAATATAATTATATAACATTTCAAACTCGCATATCTCCGTTACTATTGAAGATACAGAAGTGATTTTGCACTCAATGGAATCTGGTCGACGCTCTCTATTGGCTCATGGGGAAAAATGTAATCCATGTGTAATATTCATGCTTAGATACCATGGAAAAAATCCTAACAATAAATTAAACAATCTATTTTTTACCTATTGTATTCGTTGTCGAGGAGATTTCAAATATAGATTTTGATTGTTGAAACATTATAAAACAATCGTATTATACACTTTTTACGATAGAATTATATAAAATTTCAAACTCGCATATCTCCGTTACTCTTGAAGATACAGAAGTGATTTTACACTCAATTTAATCAGTTCGACCTAACCTAACCTAAACTGACCTGACCTAACCTAACTTAACTTTAATTAACCTAACCTAACCTAACCTAATAACAATAAAATAAAAACAATCTATTTGTGCCCGATTGTAGTCGTTGTCGACGAGATTTGAAATATAGATTTTGATTGTTGAAACATTATAAAACAATCGAATTTCACACATTTTACAATATAATTATATAACATTTCAAACTCGCATATCTCCGTTACTATTGAAGATACAGAAGTGATTTTGCACTCAATGGAATCAGGTCGACGCTCTCTATTGGATCATGGGGAAAAATGTAATCCATGTGTAATATTCATGCTTAGTTATCATGGAAACTCTCATAACAATAAATTAAACAATCTATTTATTACCTATTGTATTCGTTGTCGAGGAGATTTCAAATATAGATTTTGATTGTTGAAACATTATAAAACAATCGAATTATACACTTTTTACGATAGAATTATATAAAATTTCAAACTCGCATATCTCCGTTACTGTTGAAGATACAGAAGTGATTTTACACTCAATTTAATCAGTTCGACCTAACCTAACCTAAACTGACCTGACCTAACCTAACTTAACTTTAATTAACCTAACCTAACCTAACCTAATAACAATAAAATAAAAACAATCTATTTGTGCCCGATTGTAGTCGTTGTCGAGGAGATTTGAAATATAGATTTTGATTGTTGAAACATTATAAAACAATCGAATTTCACACATTTTACAATATAATTATATAACATTTCAAACTCGCATATCTCCGTTACTATTGAAGATACAGAAGTGATTTTGCACTCAATGGAATCAGGTCGACGCTCTCTATTGGATCATGGGGAAAAATGTAATCCATGTGTAATATTCATGCTTAGTTATCATGGAAACTCTCATAACAATAAATTAAACAATCTATTTATTACCTATTGTATTCGTTGTCGAGGAGATTTCAAATATAGATTTTGATTGTTGAAACATTATAAAACAATCGAATTTCACACATTTTACAATATAATTATATAACATTTCAAACTCGCATATCTCCGTTACTATTGAAGATACAGAAGTGATTTTGCACTCAATGGAATCTGGTCGACGCTCTCTATTGGCTCATGGGGAAAAATGTAATCCATGTGTAATATTCATGCTTAGATACCATGGAAAAAATCCTAACAATAAATTAAACAATCTATTTTTTACCTATTGTATTCGTTGTCGAGGAGATTTCAAATATAGATTTTGATTGTTGAAACATTATAAAACAATCGTATTATACACTTTTTACGATAGAATTATATAAAATTTCAAACTCGCATATCTCCGTTACTCTTGAAGATACAGAAGTGATTTTACACTCAATTTAATCAGTTCGACCTAACCTAACCTAAACTGACCTGACCTAACCTAACTTAACTTTAATTAACCTAACCTAACCTAACCTAATAACAATAAAATAAAAACAATCTATTTGTGCCCGATTGTAGTCGTTGTCGACGAGATTTGAAATATAGATTTTGATTGTTGAAACATTATAAAACAATCGAATTTCACACATTTTACAATATAATTATATAACATTTCAAACTCGCATATCTCCGTTACTATTGAAGATACAGAAGTGATTTTGCACTCAATGGAATCAGGTCGACGCTCTCTATTGGATCATGGGGAAAAATGTAATCCATGTGTAATATTCATGCTTAGTTATCATGGAAACTCTCATAATAATAAATTAAACAATCTATTTATTACCTATTGTATTCGTTGTCGAGGAGATTTCAAATATAGATTTTGATTGTTGAAACATTATAAAACAATCGAATTATACACTTTTTACGATAGAATTATATAAAATTTCAAACTCGCATATCTCCGTTACTGTTGAAGATACAGAAGTGATTTTACACTCAATTTAATCAGGTCGACCTAACCTAACCTAAACTGACCTGACCTAACCTAACTTAACTTTAATTAACCTAACCTAACCTAACCTAATAACAATAAAATAAAAACAATCTATTTGTGCCCGATTGTAGTCGTTGTCGACGAGATTTGAAATATAGATTTTGATTGTTGAAACATTATAAAACAATCGAATTTCACACATTTTACAATATAATTATATAACATTTCAAACTCGCATATCTCCGTTACTATTGAAGATACAGAAGTGATTTTGCACTCAATGGAATCAGGTCGACGCTCTCTATTGGCTCATGGGGAAAAATGTAATCCATGTGTAATATTCATGCTTAGTTATCATGGAAACTCTCATAACAATAAATTAAACAATCTATTTATTACCTATTGTATTCGTTGTCGAGGAGATTTCAAATATAGATTTTGATTGTTGAAACATTATAAAACAATCGAATTATACACTTTTTACGATAGAATTATATAAAATTTCAAACTCGCATATCTCCGTTACTGTTGAAGATACAGAAGTGATTTTACACTCAATTTAATCAGGTCGACCTAACCTAACCTAAACTGACCTGACCTAACCTAACTTAACTTTAATTAACCTAACCTAACCTAACCTAATAACAATAAAATAAAAACAATCTATTTGTGCCCGATTGTAGTCGTTGTCGACGAGATTTGAAATATAGATTTTGATTGTTGAAACATTATAAAACAATCGAATTTCACACATTTTACAATATAATTATATAACATTTCAAACTCGCATATCTCCGTTACTATTGAAGATACAGAAGTGATTTTGCACTCAATGGAATCAGGTCGACGCTCTCTATTGGCTCATGGGGAAAAATGTAATCCATGTGTAATATTCATGCTTAGTTATCATGGAAACTCTCATAACAATAAATTAAACAATCTATTTATTACCTATTGTATTCGTTGTCGAGGAGATTTCAAATATAGATTTTGATTGTTGAAACATTATAAAACAATCGAATTTCACACATTTTACAATATAATTATATAACATTTCAAACTCGCATATCTCCGTTACTGTTGAAGATACAGAAGTGATTTTACACTCAATTTAATCAGTTCGACCTAACCTAACCTAAACTGACCTGACCTAACCTAACTTAACTTTAATTAACCTAACCTAACCTAACCTAATAACAATAAAATAAAAACAATCTATTTGTGCCCGATTGTAGTCGTTGTCGAGGAGATTTGAAATATAGATTTTGATTGTTGAAACATTATAAAACAATCGAATTTCACACATTTTACAATATAATTATATAACATTTCAAACTCGCATATCTCCGTTACTATTGAAGATACAGAAGTGATTTTGCACTCAATGGAATCAGGTCGACGCTCTCTATTGGATCATGGGGAAAAATGTAATCCATGTGTAATATTCATGCTTAGTTATCATGGAAACTCTCATAACAATAAATTAAACAATCTATTTATTACCTATTGTATTCGTTGTCGAGGAGATTTCAAATATAGATTTTGATTGTTGAAACATTATAAAACAATCGAATTATACACTTTTTACGATAGAATTATATAAAATTTCAAACTCGCATATCTCCGTTACTGTTGAAGATACAGAAGTGATTTTACACTCAATTTAATCAGTTCGACCTAACCTAACCTAAACTGACCTGACCTAACCTAACTTAACTTTAATTAACCTAACCTAACCTAACCTAATAACAATAAAATAAAAACAATCTATTTGTGCCCGATTGTAGTCGTTGTCGAGGAGATTTGAAATATAGATTTTGATTGTTGAAACATTATAAAACAATCGAATTTCACACATTTTACAATATAATTATATAACATTTCAAACTCGCATATCTCCGTTACTATTGAAGATACAGAAGTGATTTTGCACTCAATGGAATCAGGTCGACGCTCTCTATTGGATCATGGGGAAAAATGTAATCCATGTGTAATATTCATGCTTAGTTATCATGGAAACTCTCATAACAATAAATTAAACAATCTATTTATTACCTATTGTATTCGTTGTCGAGGAGATTTCAAATATAGATTTTGATTGTTGAAACATTATAAAACAATCGAATTATACACTTTTTACGATAGAATTATATAAAATTTCAAACTCGCATATCTCCGTTACTGTTGAAGATACAGAAGTGATTTTACACTCAATTTAATCAGGTCGACCTAACCTAACCTAAACTGACCTGACCTAACCTAACTTAACTTAACTTTAATTAACCTAACCAAATAGCAATAAAATAAAAACAATCTATTTGTGCCCGATTGTAGTCGTTGTCGACGAGATTTGAAATATAGATTTTGATTGTTGAAACATTATAAAACAATCGAATTTCACACATTTTTCAATATAATTATATAACATTTCAAACTCGCATATCTCAGTTACTATTGAAGATACAGAAGTGATTTTGCACTCAATGGAATCAGGTCGACGCTCTCTATTGGATCATGGGGAAAAATGTAATCCATGTGTAATATTCATGCTTAGTTATCATGGAAACTCTCATAACAATAAATTAAACAATCTATTTATTACCTATTGTATTCGTTGTCGAGGAGATTTCAAATATAGATTTTGATTGTTGAAACATTATAAAACAATCGAATTTCACACATTTTACAATATAATTATATAACATTTCAAACTCGCATATCTCCGTTACTATTGAAGATACAGAAGTGATTTTGCACTCAATGGAATCTGGTCGACGCTCTCTATTGGCTCATGGGGAAAAATGTAATCCATGTGTAATATTCATGCTTAGATACCATGGAAAAAATCCTAACAATAAATTAAACAATCTATTTTTTACCTATTGTATTCGTTGTCGAGGAGATTTCAAATATAGATTTTGATTGTTGAAACATTATAAAACAATCGTATTATACACTTTTTACGATAGAATTATATAAAATTTCAAACTCGCATATCTCCGTTACTCTTGAAGATACAGAAGTGATTTTACACTCAATTTAATCAGTTCGACCTAACCTAACCTAAACTGACCTGACCTAACCTAACTTAACTTTAATTAACCTAACCTAACCTAACCTAATAACAATAAAATAAAAACAATCTATTTGTGCCCGATTGTAGTCGTTGTCGACGAGATTTGAAATATAGATTTTGATTGTTGAAACATTATAAAACAATCGAATTTCACACATTTTACAATATAATTATATAACATTTCAAACTCGCATATCTCCGTTACTATTGAAGATACAGAAGTGATTTTGCACTCAATGGAATCAGGTCGACGCTCTCTATTGGATCATGGGGAAAAATGTAATCCATGTGTAATATTCATGCTTAGTTATCATGGAAACTCTCATAACAATAAATTAAACAATCTATTTATTACCTATTGTATTCGTTGTCGAGGAGATTTCAAATATAGATTTTGATTGTTGAAACATTATAAAACAATCGAATTATACACTTTTTACGATAGAATTATATAAAATTTCAAACTCGCATATCTCCGTTACTGTTGAAGATACAGAAGTGATTTTACACTCAATTTAATCAGTTCGACCTAACCTAACCTAAACTGACCTGACCTAACCTAACTTAACTTTAATTAACCTAACCTAACCTAACCTAATAACAATAAAATAAAAACAATCTATTTGTGCCCGATTGTAGTCGTTGTCGAGGAGATTTGAAATATAGATTTTGATTGTTGAAACATTATAAAACAATCGAATTTCACACATTTTACAATATAATTATATAACATTTCAAACTCGCATATCTCCGTTACTATTGAAGATACAGAAGTGATTTTGCACTCAATGGAATCAGGTCGACGCTCTCTATTGGATCATGGGGAAAAATGTAATCCATGTGTAATATTCATGCTTAGTTATCATGGAAACTCTCATAACAATAAATTAAACAATCTATTTATTACCTATTGTATTCGTTGTCGAGGAGATTTCAAATATAGATTTTGATTGTTGAAACATTATAAAACAATCGAATTATACACTTTTTACGATAGAATTATATAAAATTTCAAACTCGCATATCTCCGTTACTGTTGAAGATACAGAAGTGATTTTACACTCAATTTAATCAGGTCGACCTAACCTAACCTAAACTGACCTGACCTAACCTAACTTAACTTAACTTTAATTAACCTAACCAAATAGCAATAAAATAAAAACAATCTATTTGTGCCCGATTGTAGTCGTTGTCGACGAGATTTGAAATATAGATTTTGATTGTTGAAACATTATAAAACAATCGAATTTCACACATTTTTCAATATAATTATATAACATTTCAAACTCGCATATCTCCGTTACTATTGAAGATACAGAAGTGATTTTGCACTCAATGGAATCAGGTCGACGCTCTCTATTGGATCATGGGGAAAAATGTAATCCATGTGTAATATTCATGCTTAGTTATCATGGAAACTCTCATAACAATAAATTAAACAATCTATTTATTACCTATTGTATTCGTTGTCGAGGAGATTTCAAATATAGATTTTGATTGTTGAAACATTATAAAACAATCGAATTTCACACATTTTACAATATAATTATATAACATTTCAAACTCGCATATCTCCGTTACTATTGAAGATACAGAAGTGATTTTGCACTCAATGGAATCTGGTCGACGCTCTCTATTGGCTCATGGGGAAAAATGTAATCCATGTGTAATATTCATGCTTAGATACCATGGAAAAAATCCTAACAATAAATTAAACAATCTATTTTTTACCTATTGTATTCGTTGTCGAGGAGATTTCAAATATAGATTTTGATTGTTGAAACATTATAAAACAATCGTATTATACACTTTTTACGATAGAATTATATAAAATTTCAAACTCGCATATCTCCGTTACTCTTGAAGATACAGAAGTGATTTTACACTCAATTTAATCAGGTCGACCTAACCTAACCTAAACTGACCTGACCTAACCTAACTTAACTTTAATTAACCTAACCTAACCTAACCTAATAACAATAAAATAAAAACAATCTATTTGTGCCCGATTGTAGTCGTTGTCGACGAGATTTGAAATATAGATTTTGATTGTTGAAACATTATAAAACAATCGAATTTCACACATTTTACAATATAATTATATAACATTTCAAACTCGCATATCTCCGTTACTATTGAAGATACAGAAGTGATTTTGCACTCAATGGAATCAGGTCGACGCTCTCTATTGGCTCATGGGGAAAAATGTAATCCATGTGTAATATTCATGCTTAGTTATCATGGAAACTCTCATAACAATAAATTAAACAATCTATTTATTACCTATTGTATTCGTTGTCGAGGAGATTTCAAATATAGATTTTGATTGTTGAAACATTATAAAACAATCGAATTATACACTTTTTACGATAGAATTATATAAAATTTCAAACTCGCATATCTCCGTTACTGTTGAAGATACAGAAGTGATTTTACACTCAATTTAATCAGGTCGACCTAACCTAACCTAAACTGACCTGACCTAACCTAACTTAACTTAACTTTAATTAACCTAACCAAATAGCAATAAAATAAAAACAATCTATTTGTGCCCGATTGTAGTCGTTGTCGACGAGATTTGAAATATAGATTTTGATTGTTGAAACATTATAAAACAATCGAATTTCACACATTTTTCAATATAATTATATAACATTTCAAACTCGCATATCTCCGTTACTATTGAAGATACAGAAGTGATTTTGCACTCAATGGAATCAGGTCGACGCTCTCTATTGGATCATGGGGAAAAATGTAATCCATGTGTAATATTCATGCTTAGTTATCATGGAAACTCTCATAACAATAAATTAAACAATCTATTTATTACCTATTGTATTCGTTGTCGAGGAGATTTCAAATATAGATTTTGATTGTTGAAACATTATAAAACAATCGAATTATACACTTTTTACGATAGAATTATATAAAATTTCAAACTCGCATATCTCCGTTACTGTTGAAGATACAGAAGTGATTTTACACTCAATTTAATCAGTTCGACCTAACCTAACCTAAACTGACCTGACCTAACCTAACTTAACTTTAATTAACCTAACCTAACCTAACCTAATAACAATAAAATAAAAACAATCTATTTGTGCCCGATTGTAGTCGTTGTCGAGGAGATTTGAAATATAGATTTTGATTGTTGAAACATTATAAAACAATCGAATTTCACACATTTTACAATATAATTATATAACATTTCAAACTCGCATATCTCCGTTACTATTGAAGATACAGAAGTGATTTTGCACTCAATGGAATCAGGTCGACGCTCTCTATTGGATCATGGGGAAAAATGTAATCCATGTGTAATATTCATGCTTAGTTATCATGGAAACTCTCATAACAATAAATTAAACAATCTATTTATTACCTATTGTATTCGTTGTCGAGGAGATTTCAAATATAGATTTTGATTGTTGAAACATTATAAAACAATCGATTTATACACTTTTTACGATAGAATTATATAAAATTTCAAACTCGCATATCTCCGTTACTGTTGAAGATACAGAAGTGATTTTACACTCAATTTAATCAGGTCGACCTAACCTAACCTAAACTGACCTGACCTAACCTAACTTAACTTAACTTTAATTAACCTAACCAAATAGCAATAAAATAAAAACAATCTATTTGTGCCCGATTGTAGTCGTTGTCGACGAGATTTGAAATATAGATTTTGATTGTTGAAACATTATAAAACAATCGAATTTCACACATTTTTCAATATAATTATATAACATTTCAAACTCGCATATCTCCGTTACTATTGAAGATACAGAAGTGATTTTGCACTCAATGGAATCAGGTCGACGCTCTCTATTGGATCATGGGGAAAAATGTAATCCATGTGTAATATTCATGCTTAGTTATCATGGAAACTCTCATAACAATAAATTAAACAATCTATTTATTACCTATTGTATTCGTTGTCGAGGAGATTTCAAATATAGATTTTGATTGTTGAAACATTATAAAACAATCGAATTTCACACATTTTACAATATAATTATATAACATTTCAAACTCGCATATCTCCGTTACTATTGAAGATACAGAAGTGATTTTGCACTCAATGGAATCTGGTCGACGCTCTCTATTGGCTCATGGGGAAAAATGTAATCCATGTGTAATATTCATGCTTAGATACCATGGAAAAAATCCTAACAATAAATTAAACAATCTATTTTTTACCTATTGTATTCGTTGTCGAGGAGATTTCAAATATAGATTTTGATTGTTGAAACATTATAAAACAATCGTATTATACACTTTTTACGATAGAATTATATAAAATTTCAAACTCGCATATCTCCGTTACTCTTGAAGATACAGAAGTGATTTTACACTCAATTTAATCAGTTCGACCTAACCTAACCTAAACTGACCTGACCTAACCTAACTTAACTTTAATTAACCTAACCTAACCTAACCTAATAACAATAAAATAAAAACAATCTATTTGTGCCCGATTGTAGTCGTTGTCGACGAGATTTGAAATATAGATTTTGATTGTTGAAACATTATAAAACAATCGAATTTCACACATTTTACAATATAATTATATAACATTTCAAACTCGCATATCTCCGTTACTATTGAAGATACAGAAGTGATTTTGCACTCAATGGAATCAGGTCGACGCTCTCTATTGGATCATGGGGAAAAATGTAATCCATGTGTAATATTCATGCTTAGTTATCATGGAAACTCTCATAACAATAAATTAAACAATCTATTTATTACCTATTGTATTCGTTGTCGAGGAGATTTCAAATATAGATTTTGATTGTTGAAACATTATAAAACAATCGAATTATACACTTTTTACGATAGAATTATATAAAATTTCAAACTCGCATATCTCCGTTACTGTTGAAGATACAGAAGTGATTTTACACTCAATTTAATCAGGTCGACCTAACCTAACCTAAACTGACCTGACCTAACCTAACTTAACTTAACTTTAATTAACCTAACCAAATAGCAATAAAATAAAAACAATCTATTTGTGCCCGATTGTAGTCGTTGTCGACGAGATTTGAAATATAGATTTTGATTGTTGAAACATTATAAAACAATCGAATTTCACACATTTTTCAATATAATTATATAACATTTCAAACTCGCATATCTCCGTTACTATTGAAGATACAGAAGTGATTTTGCACTCAATGGAATCAGGTCGACGCTCTCTATTGGATCATGGGGAAAAATGTAATCCATGTGTAATATTCATGCTTAGTTATCATGGAAACTCTCATAACAATAAATTAAACAATCTATTTATTACCTATTGTATTCGTTGTCGAGGAGATTTCAAATATAGATTTTGATTGTTGAAACATTATAAAACAATCGAATTTCACACATTTTACAATATAATTATATAACATTTCAAACTCGCATATCTCCGTTACTATTGAAGATACAGAAGTGATTTTGCACTCAATGGAATCTGGTCGACGCTCTCTATTGGCTCATGGGGAAAAATGTAATCCATGTGTAATATTCATGCTTAGATACCATGGAAAAAATCCTAACAATAAATTAAACAATCTATTTTTTACCTATTGTATTCGTTGTCGAGGAGATTTCAAATATAGATTTTGATTGTTGAAACATTATAAAACAATCGTATTATACACTTTTTACGATAGAATTATATAAAATTTCAAACTCGCATATCTCCGTTACTCTTGAAGATACAGAAGTGATTTTACACTCAATTTAATCAGTTCGACCTAACCTAACCTAAACTGACCTGACCTAACCTAACTTAACTTTAATTAACCTAACCTAACCTAACCTAATAACAATAAAATAAAAACAATCTATTTGTGCCCGATTGTAGTCGTTGTCGACGAGATTTGAAATATAGATTTTGATTGTTGAAACATTATAAAACAATCGAATTTCACACATTTTACAATATAATTATATAACATTTCAAACTCGCATATCTCCGTTACTATTGAAGATACAGAAGTGATTTTGCACTCAATGGAATCAGGTCGACGCTCTCTATTGGATCATGGGGAAAAATGTAATCCATGTGTAATATTCATGCTTAGTTATCATGGAAACTCTCATAACAATAAATTAAACAATCTATTTATTACCTATTGTATTCGTTGTCGAGGAGATTTCAAATATAGATTTTGATTGTTGAAACATTATAAAACAATCGAATTATACACTTTTTACGATAGAATTATATAAAATTTCAAACTCGCATATCTCCGTTACTGTTGAAGATACAGAAGTGATTTTACACTCAATTTAATCAGTTCGACCTAACCTAACCTAAACTGACCTGACCTAACCTAACTTAACTTTAATTAACCTAACCTAACCTAACCTAATAACAATAAAATAAAAACAATCTATTTGTGCCCGATTGTAGTCGTTGTCGAGGAGATTTGAAATATAGATTTTGATTGTTGAAACATTATAAAACAATCGAATTTCACACATTTTACAATATAATTATATAACATTTCAAACTCGCATATCTCCGTTACTATTGAAGATACAGAAGTGATTTTGCACTCAATGGAATCAGGTCGACGCTCTCTATTGGATCATGGGGAAAAATGTAATCCATGTGTAATATTCATGCTTAGTTATCATGGAAACTCTCATAACAATAAATTAAACAATCTATTTATTACCTATTGTATTCGTTGTCGAGGAGATTTCAAATATAGATTTTGATTGTTGAAACATTATAAAACAATCGAATTATACACTTTTTACGATAGAATTATATAAAATTTCAAACTCGCATATCTCCGTTACTGTTGAAGATACAGAAGTGATTTTACACTCAATTTAATCAGGTCGACCTAACCTAACCTAAACTGACCTGACCTAACCTAACTTAACTTAACTTTAATTAACCTAACCAAATAGCAATAAAATAAAAACAATCTATTTGTGCCCGATTGTAGTCGTTGTCGACGAGATTTGAAATATAGATTTTGATTGTTGAAACATTATAAAACAATCGAATTTCACACATTTTTCAATATAATTATATAACATTTCAAACTCGCATATCTCCGTTACTATTGAAGATACAGAAGTGATTTTGCACTCAATGGAATCAGGTCGACGCTCTCTATTGGATCATGGGGAAAAATGTAATCCATGTGTAATATTCATGCTTAGTTATCATGGAAACTCTCATAACAATAAATTAAACAATCTATTTATTACCTATTGTATTCGTTGTCGAGGAGATTTCAAATATAGATTTTGATTGTTGAAACATTATAAAACAATCGAATTTCACACATTTTACAATATAATTATATAACATTTCAAACTCGCATATCTCCGTTACTATTGAAGATACAGAAGTGATTTTGCACTCAATGGAATCTGGTCGACGCTCTCTATTGGCTCATGGGGAAAAATGTAATCCATGTGTAATATTCATGCTTAGATACCATGGAAAAAATCCTAACAATAAATTAAACAATCTATTTTTTACCTATTGTATTCGTTGTCGAGGAGATTTCAAATATAGATTTTGATTGTTGAAACATTATAAAACAATCGTATTATACACTTTTTACGATAGAATTATATAAAATTTCAAACTCGCATATCTCCGTTACTCTTGAAGATACAGAAGTGATTTTACACTCAATTTAATCAGTTCGACCTAACCTAACCTAAACTGACCTGACCTAACCTAACTTAACTTTAATTAACCTAACCTAACCTAACCTAATAACAATAAAATAAAAACAATCTATTTGTGCCCGATTGTAGTCGTTGTCGACGAGATTTGAAATATAGATTTTGATTGTTGAAACATTATAAAACAATCGAATTTCACACATTTTACAATATAATTATATAACATTTCAAACTCGCATATCTCCGTTACTATTGAAGATACAGAAGTGATTTTGCACTCAATGGAATCAGGTCGACGCTCTCTATTGGATCATGGGGAAAAATGTAATCCATGTGTAATATTCATGCTTAGTTATCATGGAAACTCTCATAACAATAAATTAAACAATCTATTTATTACCTATTGTATTCGTTGTCGAGGAGATTTCAAATATAGATTTTGATTGTTGAAACATTATAAAACAATCGAATTATACACTTTTTACGATAGAATTATATAAAATTTCAAACTCGCATATCTCCGTTACTGTTGAAGATACAGAAGTGATTTTACACTCAATTTAATCAGGTCGACCTAACCTAACCTAAACTGACCTGACCTAACCTAACTTAACTTAACTTTAATTAACCTAACCAAATAGCAATAAAATAAAAACAATCTATTTGTGCCCGATTGTAGTCGTTGTCGACGAGATTTGAAATATAGATTTTGATTGTTGAAACATTATAAAACAATCGAATTTCACACATTTTTCAATATAATTATATAACATTTCAAACTCGCATATCTCCGTTACTATTGAAGATACAGAAGTGATTTTGCACTCAATGGAATCAGGTCGACGCTCTCTATTGGATCATGGGGAAAAATGTAATCCATGTGTAATATTCATGCTTAGTTATCATGGAAACTCTCATAACAATAAATTAAACAATCTATTTATTACCTATTGTATTCGTTGTCGAGGAGATTTCAAATATAGATTTTGATTGTTGAAACATTATAAAACAATCGAATTTCACACATTTTACAATATAATTATATAACATTTCAAACTCGCATATCTCCGTTACTATTGAAGATACAGAAGTGATTTTGCACTCAATGGAATCTGGTCGACGCTCTCTATTGGCTCATGGGGAAAAATGTAATCCATGTGTAATATTCATGCTTAGATACCATGGAAAAAATCCTAACAATAAATTAAACAATCTATTTTTTACCTATTGTATTCGTTGTCGAGGAGATTTCAAATATAGATTTTGATTGTTGAAACATTATAAAACAATCGTATTATACACTTTTTACGATAGAATTATATAAAATTTCAAACTCGCATATCTCCGTTACTCTTGAAGATACAGAAGTGATTTTACACTCAATTTAATCAGTTCGACCTAACCTAACCTAAACTGACCTGACCTAACCTAACTTAACTTTAATTAACCTAACCTAACCTAACCTAATAACAATAAAATAAAAACAATCTATTTGTGCCCGATTGTAGTCGTTGTCGACGAGATTTGAAATATAGATTTTGATTGTTGAAACATTATAAAACAATCGAATTTCACACATTTTACAATATAATTATATAACATTTCAAACTCGCATATCTCCGTTACTATTGAAGATACAGAAGTGATTTTGCACTCAATGGAATCAGGTCGACGCTCTCTATTGGATCATGGGGAAAAATGTAATCCATGTGTAATATTCATGCTTAGTTATCATGGAAACTCTCATAACAATAAATTAAACAATCTATTTATTACCTATTGTATTCGTTGTCGAGGAGATTTCAAATATAGATTTTGATTGTTGAAACATTATAAAACAATCGAATTATACACTTTTTACGATAGAATTATATAAAATTTCAAACTCGCATATCTCCGTTACTGTTGAAGATACAGAAGTGATTTTACACTCAATTTAATCAGTTCGACCTAACCTAACCTAAACTGACCTGACCTAACCTAACTTAACTTTAATTAACCTAACCTAACCTAACCTAATAACAATAAAATAAAAACAATCTATTTGTGCCCGATTGTAGTCGTTGTCGAGGAGATTTGAAATATAGATTTTGATTGTTGAAACATTATAAAACAATCGAATTTCACACATTTTACAATATAATTATATAACATTTCAAACTCGCATATCTCCGTTACTATTGAAGATACAGAAGTGATTTTGCACTCAATGGAATCAGGTCGACGCTCTCTATTGGATCATGGGGAAAAATGTAATCCATGTGTAATATTCATGCTTAGTTATCATGGAAACTCTCATAACAATAAATTAAACAATCTATTTATTACCTATTGTATTCGTTGTCGAGGAGATTTCAAATATAGATTTTGATTGTTGAAACATTATAAAACAATCGAATTATACACTTTTTACGATAGAATTATATAAAATTTCAAACTCGCATATCTCCGTTACTGTTGAAGATACAGAAGTGATTTTACACTCAATTTAATCAGGTCGACCTAACCTAACCTAAACTGACCTGACCTAACCTAACTTAACTTAACTTTAATTAACCTAACCAAATAGCAATAAAATAAAAACAATCTATTTGTGCCCGATTGTAGTCGTTGTCGACGAGATTTGAAATATAGATTTTGATTGTTGAAACATTATAAAACAATCGAATTTCACACATTTTTCAATATAATTATATAACATTTCAAACTCGCATATCTCCGTTACTATTGAAGATACAGAAGTGATTTTGCACTCAATGGAATCAGGTCGACGCTCTCTATTGGATCATGGGGAAAAATGTAATCCATGTGTAATATTCATGCTTAGTTATCATGGAAACTCTCATAACAATAAATTAAACAATCTATTTATTACCTATTGTATTCGTTGTCGAGGAGATTTCAAATATAGATTTTGATTGTTGAAACATTATAAAACAATCGAATTTCACACATTTTACAATATAATTATATAACATTTCAAACTCGCATATCTCCGTTACTATTGAAGATACAGAAGTGATTTTGCACTCAATGGAATCTGGTCGACGCTCTCTATTGGCTCATGGGGAAAAATGTAATCCATGTGTAATATTCATGCTTAGATACCATGGAAAAAATCCTAACAATAAATTAAACAATCTATTTTTTACCTATTGTATTCGTTGTCGAGGAGATTTCAAATATAGATTTTGATTGTTGAAACATTATAAAACAATCGTATTATACACTTTTTACGATAGAATTATATAAAATTTCAAACTCGCATATCTCCGTTACTCTTGAAGATACAGAAGTGATTTTACACTCAATTTAATCAGGTCGACCTAACCTAACCTAAACTGACCTGACCTAACCTAACTTAACTTTAATTAACCTAACCTAACCTAACCTAATAACAATAAAATAAAAACAATCTATTTGTGCCCGATTGTAGTCGTTGTCGACGAGATTTGAAATATAGATTTTGATTGTTGAAACATTATAAAACAATCGAATTTCACACATTTTACAATATAATTATATAACATTTCAAACTCGCATATCTCCGTTACTATTGAAGATACAGAAGTGATTTTGCACTCAATGGAATCAGGTCGACGCTCTCTATTGGCTCATGGGGAAAAATGTAATCCATGTGTAATATTCATGCTTAGTTATCATGGAAACTCTCATAACAATAAATTAAACAATCTATTTATTACCTATTGTATTCGTTGTCGAGGAGATTTCAAATATAGATTTTGATTGTTGAAACATTATAAAACAATCGAATTATACACTTTTTACGATAGAATTATATAAAATTTCAAACTCGCATATCTCCGTTACTGTTGAAGATACAGAAGTGATTTTACACTCAATTTAATCAGGTCGACCTAACCTAACCTAAACTGACCTGACCTAACCTAACTTAACTTAACTTTAATTAACCTAACCAAATAGCAATAAAATAAAAACAATCTATTTGTGCCCGATTGTAGTCGTTGTCGACGAGATTTGAAATATAGATTTTGATTGTTGAAACATTATAAAACAATCGAATTTCACACATTTTTCAATATAATTATATAACATTTCAAACTCGCATATCTCCGTTACTATTGAAGATACAGAAGTGATTTTGCACTCAATGGAATCAGGTCGACGCTCTCTATTGGATCATGGGGAAAAATGTAATCCATGTGTAATATTCATGCTTAGTTATCATGGAAACTCTCATAACAATAAATTAAACAATCTATTTATTACCTATTGTATTCGTTGTCGAGGAGATTTCAAATATAGATTTTGATTGTTGAAACATTATAAAACAATCGAATTATACACTTTTTACGATAGAATTATATAAAATTTCAAACTCGCATATCTCCGTTACTGTTGAAGATACAGAAGTGATTTTACACTCAATTTAATCAGTTCGACCTAACCTAACCTAAACTGACCTGACCTAACCTAACTTAACTTTAATTAACCTAACCTAACCTAACCTAATAACAATAAAATAAAAACAATCTATTTGTGCCCGATTGTAGTCGTTGTCGAGGAGATTTGAAATATAGATTTTGATTGTTGAAACATTATAAAACAATCGAATTTCACACATTTTACAATATAATTATATAACATTTCAAACTCGCATATCTCCGTTACTATTGAAGATACAGAAGTGATTTTGCACTCAATGGAATCAGGTCGACGCTCTCTATTGGATCATGGGGAAAAATGTAATCCATGTGTAATATTCATGCTTAGTTATCATGGAAACTCTCATAACAATAAATTAAACAATCTATTTATTACCTATTGTATTCGTTGTCGAGGAGATTTCAAATATAGATTTTGATTGTTGAAACATTATAAAACAATCGATTTATACACTTTTTACGATAGAATTATATAAAATTTCAAACTCGCATATCTCCGTTACTGTTGAAGATACAGAAGTGATTTTACACTCAATTTAATCAGGTCGACCTAACCTAACCTAAACTGACCTGACCTAACCTAACTTAACTTAACTTTAATTAACCTAACCAAATAGCAATAAAATAAAAACAATCTATTTGTGCCCGATTGTAGTCGTTGTCGACGAGATTTGAAATATAGATTTTGATTGTTGAAACATTATAAAACAATCGAATTTCACACATTTTTCAATATAATTATATAACATTTCAAACTCGCATATCTCCGTTACTATTGAAGATACAGAAGTGATTTTGCACTCAATGGAATCAGGTCGACGCTCTCTATTGGATCATGGGGAAAAATGTAATCCATGTGTAATATTCATGCTTAGTTATCATAGAAACTCTCATAACAATAAATTAAACAATCTATTTATTACCTATTGTATTCGTTGTCGAGGAGATTTCAAATATAGATTTTGATTGTTGAAACATTATAAAACAATCGAATTTCACACATTTTACAATATAATTATATAACATTTCAAACTCGCATATCTCCGTTACTATTGAAGATACAGAAGTGATTTTGCACTCAATGGAATCTGGTCGACGCTCTCTATTGGCTCATGGGGAAAAATGTAATCCATGTGTAATATTCATGCTTAGATACCATGGAAAAAATCCTAACAATAAATTAAACAATCTATTTTTTACCTATTGTATTCGTTGTCGAGGAGATTTCAAATATAGATTTTGATTGTTGAAACATTATAAAACAATCGTATTATACACTTTTTACGATAGAATTATATAAAATTTCAAACTCGCATATCTCCGTTACTCTTGAAGATACAGAAGTGATTTTACACTCAATTTAATCAGTTCGACCTAACCTAACCTAAACTGACCTGACCTAACCTAACTTAACTTTAATTAACCTAACCTAACCTAACCTAATAACAATAAAATAAAAACAATCTATTTGTGCCCGATTGTAGTCGTTGTCGACGAGATTTGAAATATAGATTTTGATTGTTGAAACATTATAAAACAATCGAATTTCACACATTTTACAATATAATTATATAACATTTCAAACTCGCATATCTCCGTTACTATTGAAGATACAGAAGTGATTTTGCACTCAATGGAATCAGGTCGACGCTCTCTATTGGATCATGGGGAAAAATGTAATCCATGTGTAATATTCATGCTTAGTTATCATGGAAACTCTCATAACAATAAATTAAACAATCTATTTATTACCTATTGTATTCGTTGTCGAGGAGATTTCAAATATAGATTTTGATTGTTGAAACATTATAAAACAATCGAATTATACACTTTTTACGATAGAATTATATAAAATTTCAAACTCGCATATCTCCGTTACTGTTGAAGATACAGAAGTGATTTTACACTCAATTTAATCAGTTCGACCTAACCTAACCTAAACTGACCTGACCTAACCTAACTTAACTTTAATTAACCTAACCTAACCTAACCTAATAACAATAAAATAAAAACAATCTATTTGTGCCCGATTGTAGTCGTTGTCGAGGAGATTTGAAATATAGATTTTGATTGTTGAAACATTATAAAACAATCGAATTTCACACATTTTACAATATAATTATATAACATTTCAAACTCGCATATCTCCGTTACTATTGAAGATACAGAAGTGATTTTGCACTCAATGGAATCAGGTCGACGCTCTCTATTGGATCATGGGGAAAAATGTAATCCATGTGTAATATTCATGCTTAGTTATCATGGAAACTCTCATAACAATAAATTAAACAATCTATTTATTACCTATTGTATTCGTTGTCGAGGAGATTTCAAATATAGATTTTGATTGTTGAAACATTATAAAACAATCGAATTATACACTTTTTACGATAGAATTATATAAAATTTCAAACTCGCATATCTCCGTTACTGTTGAAGATACAGAAGTGATTTTACACTCAATTTAATCAGGTCGACCTAACCTAACCTAAACTGACCTGACCTAACCTAACTTAACTTAACTTTAATTAACCTAACCAAATAGCAATAAAATAAAAACAATCTATTTGTGCCCGATTGTAGTCGTTGTCGACGAGATTTGAAATATAGATTTTGATTGTTGAAACATTATAAAACAATCGAATTTCACACATTTTTCAATATAATTATATAACATTTCAAACTCGCATATCTCCGTTACTATTGAAGATACAGAAGTGATTTTGCACTCAATGGAATCAGGTCGACGCTCTCTATTGGATCATGGGGAAAAATGTAATCCATGTGTAATATTCATGCTTAGTTATCATGGAAACTCTCATAACAATAAATTAAACAATCTATTTATTACCTATTGTATTCGTTGTCGAGGAGATTTCAAATATAGATTTTGATTGTTGAAACATTATAAAACAATCGAATTTCACACATTTTACAATATAATTATATAACATTTCAAACTCGCATATCTCCGTTACTATTGAAGATACAGAAGTGATTTTGCACTCAATGGAATCTGGTCGACGCTCTCTATTGGCTCATGGGGAAAAATGTAATCCATGTGTAATATTCATGCTTAGATACCATGGAAAAAATCCTAACAATAAATTAAACAATCTATTTTTTACCTATTGTATTCGTTGTCGAGGAGATTTCAAATATAGATTTTGATTGTTGAAACATTATAAAACAATCGTATTATACACTTTTTACGATAGAATTATATAAAATTTCAAACTCGCATATCTCCGTTACTCTTGAAGATACAGAAGTGATTTTACACTCAATTTAATCAGGTCGACCTAACCTAACCTAAACTGACCTGACCTAACCTAACTTAACTTTAATTAACCTAACCTAACCTAACCTAATAACAATAAAATAAAAACAATCTATTTGTGCCCGATTGTAGTCGTTGTCGACGAGATTTGAAATATAGATTTTGATTGTTGAAACATTATAAAACAATCGAATTTCACACATTTTACAATATAATTATATAACATTTCAAACTCGCATATCTCCGTTACTATTGAAGATACAGAAGTGATTTTGCACTCAATGGAATCAGGTCGACGCTCTCTATTGGCTCATGGGGAAAAATGTAATCCATGTGTAATATTCATGCTTAGTTATCATGGAAACTCTCATAACAATAAATTAAACAATCTATTTATTACCTATTGTATTCGTTGTCGAGGAGATTTCAAATATAGATTTTGATTGTTGAAACATTATAAAACAATCGAATTATACACTTTTTACGATAGAATTATATAAAATTTCAAACTCGCATATCTCCGTTACTGTTGAAGATACAGAAGTGATTTTACACTCAATTTAATCAGGTCGACCTAACCTAACCTAAACTGACCTGACCTAACCTAACTTAACTTAACTTTAATTAACCTAACCAAATAGCAATAAAATAAAAACAATCTATTTGTGCCCGATTGTAGTCGTTGTCGACGAGATTTGAAATATAGATTTTGATTGTTGAAACATTATAAAACAATCGAATTTCACACATTTTTCAATATAATTATATAACATTTCAAACTCGCATATCTCCGTTACTATTGAAGATACAGAAGTGATTTTGCACTCAATGGAATCAGGTCGACGCTCTCTATTGGATCATGGGGAAAAATGTAATCCATGTGTAATATTCATGCTTAGTTATCATGGAAACTCTCATAACAATAAATTAAACAATCTATTTATTACCTATTGTATTCGTTGTCGAGGAGATTTCAAATATAGATTTTGATTGTTGAAACATTATAAAACAATCGAATTATACACTTTTTACGATAGAATTATATAAAATTTCAAACTCGCATATCTCCGTTACTGTTGAAGATACAGAAGTGATTTTACACTCAATTTAATCAGTTCGACCTAACCTAACCTAAACTGACCTGACCTAACCTAACTTAACTTTAATTAACCTAACCTAACCTAACCTAATAACAATAAAATAAAAACAATCTATTTGTGCCCGATTGTAGTCGTTGTCGAGGAGATTTGAAATATAGATTTTGATTGTTGAAACATTATAAAACAATCGAATTTCACACATTTTACAATATAATTATATAACATTTCAAACTCGCATATCTCCGTTACTATTGAAGATACAGAAGTGATTTTGCACTCAATGGAATCAGGTCGACGCTCTCTATTGGATCATGGGGAAAAATGTAATCCATGTGTAATATTCATGCTTAGTTATCATGGAAACTCTCATAACAATAAATTAAACAATCTATTTATTACCTATTGTATTCGTTGTCGAGGAGATTTCAAATATAGATTTTGATTGTTGAAACATTATAAAACAATCGATTTATACACTTTTTACGATAGAATTATATAAAATTTCAAACTCGCATATCTCCGTTACTGTTGAAGATACAGAAGTGATTTTACACTCAATTTAATCAGGTCGACCTAACCTAACCTAAACTGACCTGACCTAACCTAACTTAACTTAACTTTAATTAACCTAACCAAATAGCAATAAAATAAAAACAATCTATTTGTGCCCGATTGTAGTCGTTGTCGACGAGATTTGAAATATAGATTTTGATTGTTGAAACATTATAAAACAATCGAATTTCACACATTTTTCAATATAATTATATAACATTTCAAACTCGCATATCTCCGTTACTATTGAAGATACAGAAGTGATTTTGCACTCAATGGAATCAGGTCGACGCTCTCTATTGGATCATGGGGAAAAATGTAATCCATGTGTAATATTCATGCTTAGTTATCATAGAAACTCTCATAACAATAAATTAAACAATCTATTTATTACCTATTGTATTCGTTGTCGAGGAGATTTCAAATATAGATTTTGATTGTTGAAACATTATAAAACAATCGAATTTCACACATTTTACAATATAATTATATAACATTTCAAACTCGCATATCTCCGTTACTATTGAAGATACAGAAGTGATTTTGCACTCAATGGAATCTGGTCGACGCTCTCTATTGGCTCATGGGGAAAAATGTAATCCATGTGTAATATTCATGCTTAGATACCATGGAAAAAATCCTAACAATAAATTAAACAATCTATTTTTTACCTATTGTATTCGTTGTCGAGGAGATTTCAAATATAGATTTTGATTGTTGAAACATTATAAAACAATCGTATTATACACTTTTTACGATAGAATTATATAAAATTTCAAACTCGCATATCTCCGTTACTCTTGAAGATACAGAAGTGATTTTACACTCAATTTAATCAGTTCGACCTAACCTAACCTAAACTGACCTGACCTAACCTAACTTAACTTTAATTAACCTAACCTAACCTAACCTAATAACAATAAAATAAAAACAATCTATTTGTGGCCGATTGTAGTCGTTGTCGACGAGATTTGAAATATAGATTTTGATTGTTGAAACATTATAAAACAATCGAATTTCACACATTTTACAATATAATTATATAACATTTCAAACTCGCATATCTCCGTTACTATTGAAGATACAGAAGTGATTTTGCACTCAATGGAATCAGGTCGACGCTCTCTATTGGATCATGGGGAAAAATGTAATCCATGTGTAATATTCATGCTTAGTTATCATGGAAACTCTCATAACAATAAATTAAACAATCTATTTATTACCTATTGTATTCGTTGTCGAGGAGATTTCAAATATAGATTTTGATTGTTGAAACATTATAAAACAATCGAATTATACACTTTTTACGATAGAATTATATAAAATTTCAAACTCGCATATCTCCGTTACTGTTGAAGATACAGAAGTGATTTTACACTCAATTTAATCAGTTCGACCTAACCTAACCTAAACTGACCTGACCTAACCTAACTTAACTTTAATTAACCTAACCTAACCTAACCTAATAACAATAAAATAAAAACAATCTATTTGTGCCCGATTGTAGTCGTTGTCGAGGAGATTTGAAATATAGATTTTGATTGTTGAAACATTATAAAACAATCGAATTTCACACATTTTACAATATAATTATATAACATTTCAAACTCGCATATCTCCGTTACTATTGAAGATACAGAAGTGATTTTGCACTCAATGGAATCAGGTCGACGCTCTCTATTGGATCATGGGGAAAAATGTAATCCATGTGTAATATTCATGCTTAGTTATCATGGAAACTCTCATAACAATAAATTAAACAATCTATTTATTACCTATTGTATTCGTTGTCGAGGAGATTTCAAATATAGATTTTGATTGTTGAAACATTATAAAACAATCGAATTATACACTTTTTACGATAGAATTATATAAAATTTCAAACTCGCATATCTCCGTTACTGTTGAAGATACAGAAGTGATTTTACACTCAATTTAATCAGGTCGACCTAACCTAACCTAAACTGACCTGACCTAACCTAACTTAACTTAACTTTAATTAACCTAACCAAATAGCAATAAAATAAAAACAATCTATTTGTGCCCGATTGTAGTCGTTGTCGACGAGATTTGAAATATAGATTTTGATTGTTGAAACATTATAAAACAATCGAATTTCACACATTTTTCAATATAATTATATAACATTTCAAACTCGCATATCTCCGTTACTATTGAAGATACAGAAGTGATTTTGCACTCAATGGAATCAGGTCGACGCTCTCTATTGGATCATGGGGAAAAATGTAATCCATGTGTAATATTCATGCTTAGTTATCATGGAAACTCTCATAACAATAAATTAAACAATCTATTTATTACCTATTGTATTCGTTGTCGAGGAGATTTCAAATATAGATTTTGATTGTTGAAACATTATAAAACAATCGAATTTCACACATTTTACAATATAATTATATAACATTTCAAACTCGCATATCTCCGTTACTATTGAAGATACAGAAGTGATTTTGCACTCAATGGAATCTGGTCGACGCTCTCTATTGGCTCATGGGGAAAAATGTAATCCATGTGTAATATTCATGCTTAGATACCATGGAAAAAATCCTAACAATAAATTAAACAATCTATTTTTTACCTATTGTATTCGTTGTCGAGGAGATTTCAAATATAGATTTTGATTGTTGAAACATTATAAAACAATCGTATTATACACTTTTTACGATAGAATTATATAAAATTTCAAACTCGCATATCTCCGTTACTCTTGAAGATACAGAAGTGATTTTACACTCAATTTAATCAGTTCGACCTAACCTAACCTAAACTGACCTGACCTAACCTAACTTAACTTTAATTAACCTAACCTAACCTAACCTAATAACAATAAAATAAAAACAATCTATTTGTGCCCGATTGTAGTCGTTGTCGACGAGATTTGAAATATAGATTTTGATTGTTGAAACATTATAAAACAATCGAATTTCACACATTTTACAATATAATTATATAACATTTCAAACTCGCATATCTCCGTTACTATTGAAGATACAGAAGTGATTTTGCACTCAATGGAATCAGGTCGACGCTCTCTATTGGATCATGGGGAAAAATGTAATCCATGTGTAATATTCATGCTTAGTTATCATGGAAACTCTCATAATAATAAATTAAACAATCTATTTATTACCTATTGTATTCGTTGTCGAGGAGATTTCAAATATAGATTTTGATTGTTGAAACATTATAAAACAATCGAATTATACACTTTTTACGATAGAATTATATAAAATTTCAAACTCGCATATCTCCGTTACTGTTGAAGATACAGAAGTGATTTTACACTCAATTTAATCAGGTCGACCTAACCTAACCTAAACTGACCTGACCTAACCTAACTTAACTTTAATTAACCTAACCTAACGTAACCTAATAACAATAAAATAAAAACAATCTATTTGTGCCCGATTGTAGTCGTTGTCGACGAGATTTGAAATATAGATTTTGATTGTTGAAACATTATAAAACAATCGAATTTCACACATTTTACAATATAATTATATAACATTTCAAACTCGCATATCTCCGTTACTATTGAAGATACAGAAGTGATTTTGCACTCAATGGAATCAGGTCGACGCTCTCTATTGGCTCATGGGGAAAAATGTAATCCATGTGTAATATTCATGCTTAGTTATCATGGAAACTCTCATAACAATAAATTAAACAATCTATTTATTACCTATTGTATTCGTTGTCGAGGAGATTTCAAATATAGATTTTGATTGTTGAAACATTATAAAACAATCGAATTATACACTTTTTACGATAGAATTATATAAAATTTCAAACTCGCATATCTCCGTTACTGTTGAAGATACAGAAGTGATTTTACACTCAATTTAATCAGGTCGACCTAACCTAACCTAAACTGACCTGACCTAACCTAACTTAACTTAACTTTAATTAACCTAACCAAATAGCAATAAAATAAAAACAATCTATTTGTGCCCGATTGTAGTCGTTGTCGACGAGATTTGAAATATAGATTTTGATTGTTGAAACATTATAAAACAATCGAATTTCACACATTTTTCAATATAATTATATAACATTTCAAACTCGCATATCTCCGTTACTATTGAAGATACAGAAGTGATTTTGCACTCAATGGAATCAGGTCGACGCTCTCTATTGGATCATGGGGAAAAATGTAATCCATGTGTAATATTCATGCTTAGTTATCATGGAAACTCTCATAACAATAAATTAAACAATCTATTTATTACCTATTGTATTCGTTGTCGAGGAGATTTCAAATATAGATTTTGATTGTTGAAACATTATAAAACAATCGAATTATACACTTTTTACGATAGAATTATATAAAATTTCAAACTCGCATATCTCCGTTACTGTTGAAGATACAGAAGTGATTTTACACTCAATTTAATCAGTTCGACCTAACCTAACCTAAACTGACCTGACCTAACCTAACTTAACTTTAATTAACCTAACCTAACCTAACCTAATAACAATAAAATAAAAACAATCTATTTGTGCCCGATTGTAGTCGTTGTCGAGGAGATTTGAAATATAGATTTTGATTGTTGAAACATTATAAAACAATCGAATTTCACACATTTTACAATATAATTATATAACATTTCAAACTCGCATATCTCCGTTACTCTTGAAGATACAGAAGTGATTTTACACTCAATTTAATCAGGTCGACCTAACCTAACCTAAACTGACCTGACCTAACCTAACTTAACTTAACTTTAATTAACCTAACCAAATAGCAATAAAATAAAAACAATCTATTTGTGCCCGATTGTAGTCGTTGTCGACGAGATTTGAAATATAGATTTTGATTGTTGAAACATTATAAAACAATCGAATTTCACACATTTTTCAATATAATTATATAACATTTCAAACTCGCATATCTCCGTTACTATTGAAGATACAGAAGTGATTTTGCACTCAATGGAATCAGGTCGACGCTCTCTATTGGATCATGGGGAAAAATGTAATCCATGTGTAATATTCATGCTTAGTTATCATAGAAACTCTCATAACAATAAATTAAACAATCTATTTATTACCTATTGTATTCGTTGTCGAGGAGATTTCAAATATAGATTTTGATTGTTGAAACATTATAAAACAATCGAATTTCACACATTTTACAATATAATTATATAACATTTCAAACTCGCATATCTCCGTTACTATTGAAGATACAGAAGTGATTTTGCACTCAATGGAATCTGGTCGACGCTCTCTATTGGCTCATGGGGAAAAATGTAATCCATGTGTAATATTCATGCTTAGATACCATGGAAAAAATCCTAACAATAAATTAAACAATCTATTTTTTACCTATTGTATTCGTTGTCGAGGAGATTTCAAATATAGATTTTGATTGTTGAAACATTATAAAACAATCGTATTATACACTTTTTACGATAGAATTATATAAAATTTCAAACTCGCATATCTCCGTTACTGTTGAAGATACAGAAGTGATTTTACACTCAATTTAATCAGTTCGACCTAACCTAACCTAAACTGACCTGACCTAACCTAACTTAACTTTAATTAACCTAACCTAACCTAACCTAATAACAATAAAATAAAAACAATCTATTTGTGCCCGATTGTAGTCGTTGTCGAGGAGATTTGAAATATAGATTTTGATTGTTGAAACATTATAAAACAATCGAATTTCACACATTTTACAATATAATTATATAACATTTCAAACTCGCATATCTCCGTTACTATTGAAGATACAGAAGTGATTTTGCACTCAATGGAATCAGGTCGACGCTCTCTATTGGATCATGGGGAAAAATGTAATCCATGTGTAATATTCATGCTTAGTTATCATGGAAACTCTCATAACAATAAATTAAACAATCTATTTATTACCTATTGTATTCGTTGTCGAGGAGATTTCAAATATAGATTTTGATTGTTGAAACATTATAAAACAATCGAATTATACACTTTTTACGATAGAATTATATAAAATTTCAAACTCGCATATCTCCGTTACTGTTGAAGATACAGAAGTGATTTTACACTCAATTTAATCAGGTCGACCTAACCTAACCTAAACTGACCTGACCTAACCTAACTTAACTTAACTTTAATTAACCTAACCAAATAGCAATAAAATAAAAACAATCTATTTGTGCCCGATTGTAGTCGTTGTCGACGAGATTTGAAATATAGATTTTGATTGTTGAAACATTATAAAACAATCGAATTTCACACATTTTTCAATATAATTATATAACATTTCAAACTCGCATATCTCCGTTACTATTGAAGATACAGAAGTGATTTTGCACTCAATGGAATCAGGTCGACGCTCTCTATTGGATCATGGGGAAAAATGTAATCCATGTGTAATATTCATGCTTAGTTATCATGGAAACTCTCATAACAATAAATTAAACAATCTATTTATTACCTATTGTATTCGTTGTCGAGGAGATTTCAAATATAGATTTTGATTGTTGAAACATTATAAAACAATCGAATTTCACACATTTTACAATATAATTATATAACATTTCAAACTCGCATATCTCCGTTACTATTGAAGATACAGAAGTGATTTTGCACTCAATGGAATCTGGTCGACGCTCTCTATTGGCTCATGGGGAAAAATGTAATCCATGTGTAATATTCATGCTTAGATACCATGGAAAAAATCCTAACAATAAATTAAACAATCTATTTTTTACCTATTGTATTCGTTGTCGAGGAGATTTCAAATATAGATTTTGATTGTTGAAACATTATAAAACAATCGTATTATACACTTTTTACGATAGAATTATATAAAATTTCAAACTCGCATATCTCCGTTACTCTTGAAGATACAGAAGTGATTTTACACTCAATTTAATCAGTTCGACCTAACCTAACCTAAACTGACCTGACCTAACCTAACTTAACTTTAATTAACCTAACCTAACCTAACCTAATAACAATAAAATAAAAACAATCTATTTGTGCCCGATTGTAGTCGTTGTCGACGAGATTTGAAATATAGATTTTGATTGTTGAAACATTATAAAACAATCGAATTTCACACATTTTACAATATAATTATATAACATTTCAAACTCGCATATCTCCGTTACTATTGAAGATACAGAAGTGATTTTGCACTCAATGGAATCAGGTCGACGCTCTCTATTGGATCATGGGGAAAAATGTAATCCATGTGTAATATTCATGCTTAGTTATCATGGAAACTCTCATAATAATAAATTAAACAATCTATTTATTACCTATTGTATTCGTTGTCGAGGAGATTTCAAATATAGATTTTGATTGTTGAAACATTATAAAACAATCGAATTATACACTTTTTACGATAGAATTATATAAAATTTCAAACTCGCATATCTCCGTTACTGTTGAAGATACAGAAGTGATTTTACACTCAATTTAATCAGGTCGACCTAACCTAACCTAAACTGACCTGACCTAACCTAACTTAACTTTAATTAACCTAACCTAACGTAACCTAATAACAATAAAATAAAAACAATCTATTTGTGCCCGATTGTAGTCGTTGTCGACGAGATTTGAAATATAGATTTTGATTGTTGAAACATTATAAAACAATCGAATTTCACACATTTTACAATATAATTATATAACATTTCAAACTCGCATATCTCCGTTACTATTGAAGATACAGAAGTGATTTTGCACTCAATGGAATCAGGTCGACGCTCTCTATTGGCTCATGGGGAAAAATGTAATCCATGTGTAATATTCATGCTTAGTTATCATGGAAACTCTCATAACAATAAATTAAACAATCTATTTATTACCTATTGTATTCGTTGTCGAGGAGATTTCAAATATAGATTTTGATTGTTGAAACATTATAAAACAATCGAATTATACACTTTTTACGATAGAATTATATAAAATTTCAAACTCGCATATCTCCGTTACTGTTGAAGATACAGAAGTGATTTTACACTCAATTTAATCAGGTCGACCTAACCTAACCTAAACTGACCTGACCTAACCTAACTTAACTTAACTTTAATTAACCTAACCAAATAGCAATAAAATAAAAACAATCTATTTGTGCCCGATTGTAGTCGTTGTCGACGAGATTTGAAATATAGATTTTGATTGTTGAAACATTATAAAACAATCGAATTTCACACATTTTTCAATATAATTATATAACATTTCAAACTCGCATATCTCCGTTACTATTGAAGATACAGAAGTGATTTTGCACTCAATGGAATCAGGTCGACGCTCTCTATTGGATCATGGGGAAAAATGTAATCCATGTGTAATATTCATGCTTAGTTATCATGGAAACTCTCATAACAATAAATTAAACAATCTATTTATTACCTATTGTATTCGTTGTCGAGGAGATTTCAAATATAGATTTTGATTGTTGAAACATTATAAAACAATCGAATTATACACTTTTTACGATAGAATTATATAAAATTTCAAACTCGCATATCTCCGTTACTGTTGAAGATACAGAAGTGATTTTACACTCAATTTAATCAGTTCGACCTAACCTAACCTAAACTGACCTGACCTAACCTAACTTAACTTTAATTAACCTAACCTAACCTAACCTAATAACAATAAAATAAAAACAATCTATTTGTGCCCGATTGTAGTCGTTGTCGAGGAGATTTGAAATATAGAGTTTGATTGTTGAAACATTATAAAACAATCGAATTTCACACATTTTACAATATAATTATATAACATTTCAAACTCGCATATCTCCGTTACTATTGAAGATACAGAAGTGATTTTGCACTCAATGGAATCAGGTCGACGCTCTCTATTGGATCATAGGGAAAAATGTAATCCATGTGTAATATTCATGCTTAGTTATCATGGAAACTCTCATAACAATAAATTAAACAATCTATTTATTACCTATTGTATTCGTTGTCGAGGAGATTTCAAATATAGATTTTGATTGTTGAAACATTATAAAACAATCGATTTATACACTTTTTACGATAGAATTATATAAAATTTCAAACTCGCATATCTCCGTTACTGTTGAAGATACAGAAGTGATTTTACACTCAATTTAATCAGGTCGACCTAACCTAACCTAAACTGACCTGACCTAACCTAACTTAACTTAACTTTAATTAACCTAACCAAATAGCAATAAAATAAAAACAATCTATTTGTGCCCGATTGTAGTCGTTGTCGACGAGATTTGAAATATAGATTTTGATTGTTGAAACATTATAAAACAATCGAATTTCACACATTTTTCAATATAATTATATAACATTTCAAACTCGCATATCTCCGTTACTATTGAAGATACAGAAGTGATTTTGCACTCAATGGAATCAGGTCGACGCTCTCTATTGGATCATGGGGAAAAATGTAATCCATGTGTAATATTCATGCTTAGTTATCATAGAAACTCTCATAACAATAAATTAAACAATCTATTTATTACCTATTGTATTCGTTGTCGAGGAGATTTCAAATATAGATTTTGATTGTTGAAACATTATAAAACAATCGAATTTCACACATTTTACAATATAATTATATAACATTTCAAACTCGCATATCTCCGTTACTATTGAAGATACAGAAGTGATTTTGCACTCAATGGAATCTGGTCGACGCTCTCTATTGGCTCATGGGGAAAAATGTAATCCATGTGTAATATTCATGCTTAGATACCATGGAAAAAATCCTAACAATAAATTAAACAATCTATTTTTTACCTATTGTATTCGTTGTCGAGGAGATTTCAAATATAGATTTTGATTGTTGAAACATTATAAAACAATCGTATTATACACTTTTTACGATAGAATTATATAAAATTTCAAACTCGCATATCTCCGTTACTCTTGAAGATACAGAAGTGATTTTACACTCAATTTAATCAGTTCGACCTAACCTAACCTAAACTGACCTGACCTAACCTAACTTAACTTTAATTAACCTAACCTAACCTAACCTAATAACAATAAAATAAAAACAATCTATTTGTGCCCGATTGTAGTCGTTGTCGACGAGATTTGAAATATAGATTTTGATTGTTGAAACATTATAAAACAATCGAATTTCACACATTTTACAATATAATTATATAACATTTCAAACTCGCATATCTCCGTTACTATTGAAGATACAGAAGTTATTTTTTCACTCAATGGAATCAGGTCGACGCTCTCTATTGGATCATGGGGAAAAATGTAATCCATGTGTAATATTCATGCTTAGTTATCATGGAAACTCTCATAATAATAAATTAAACAATCTATTTATTACCTATTGTATTCGTTGTCGAGGAGATTTCAAATATAGATTTTGATTGTTGAAACATTATAAAACAATCGAATTATACACTTTTTACGATAGAATTATATAAAATTTCAAACTCGCATATCTCCGTTACTGTTGAAGATACAGAAGTGATTTTACACTCAATTTAATCAGGTCGACCTAACCTAACCTAAACTGACCTGACCTAACCTAACTTAACTTAACTTTAATTAACCTAACCAAATAGCAATAAAATAAAAACAATCTATTTGTGCCCGATTGTAGTCGTTGTCGACGAGATTTGAAATATAGATTTTGATTGTTGAAACATTATAAAACAATCGAATTTCACACATTTTTCAATATAATTATATAACATTTCAAACTCGCATATCTCCGTTACTATTGAAGATACAGAAGTGATTTTGCACTCAATGGAATCAGGTCGACGCTCTCTATTGGATCATGGGGAAAAATGTAATCCATGTGTAATATTCATGCTTAGTTATCATGGAAACTCTCATAACAATAAATTAAACAATCTATTTATTACCTATTGTATTCGTTGTCGAGGAGATTTCAAATATAGATTTTGATTGTTGAAACATTATAAAACAATCGAATTATACACTTTTTACGATAGAATTATATAAAATTTCAAACTCGCATATCTCCGTTACTCTTGAAGATACAGAAGTGATTTTACACTCAATTTAATCAGGTCGACCTAACCTAACCTAAACTGACCTGACCTAACCTAACTTAACTTAACTTTAATTAACCTAACCAAATAGCAATAAAATAAAAACAATCTATTTGTGTCCGATTGTAGTCGTTGTCGACGAGATTTGAAATATAGATTTTGATTGTTGAAACATTATAAAACAATCGAATTTCACACATTTTTCAATATAATTATATAACATTTCAAACTCGCATATCTCCGTTACTATTGAAGATACAGAAGTGATTTTGCACTCAATGGAATCAGGTCGACGCTCTCTATTGGATCATGGGGAAAAATGTAATCCATGTGTAAAATTCATGCTTAGTTATCATGGAAACTCTCATAACAATAAATTAAATAATCTATTTATTACCTATTGTATTCGTTGTCGAGGAGATTTCAAATATAGATTTTGATTGTTGAAACATTATAAAACAATCGAATTATACACTTTTTACGATAGAATTATATAAAATTTCAAACTCGCATATCTCCGTTACTGTTGAAGATACAGAAGTGATTTTACACTCAATTTAATCAGTTAGACCTAACCTAACCTAAACTGACCTGACCTAACCTAACTTAACTTTAATTAACCTAACCTAACCTAACCTAATAACAATAAAATAAAAACAATCTATTTGTGCCCGATTGTAGTCGTTGTCGAGGAGATTTGAAATATAGATTTTGATTGTTGAAACATTATAAAACAATCGAATTTCACACATTTTACAATATAATTATATAACATTTCAAACTCGCATATCTCCGTTACTATTGAAGATACAGAAGTGATTTTGCACTCAATGGAATCAGGTCGACGCTCTCTATTGGCTCATGGGGAAAAATGTAATCCATGTGTAATATTCATGCTTAGATACCATGGAAAAAATCCTAACAATAAATTAAACAATCTATTTATTACCTATTGTATTCGTTGTCGAGGAGATTTCAAATATAGATTTTGATTGTTGAAACATTATAAAACAATCGAATTATACACTTTTTACGATAGAATTATATAAAATTTCAAACTCGCATATCTCCGTTACTGTTGAAGATACAGAAGTGATTTTACACTCAATTTAATCAGTTCGACCTAACCTAACCTAAACTGACCTGACCTAACCTAACTTAACTTTAATTAACCTAACCTAACCTAACCTAATAACAATAAAATAAAAACAATCTATTTGTGCCCGATTGTAGTCGTTGTCGAGGAGATTTGAAATATAGATTTTGATTGTTGAAACATTATAAAACAATCGAATTTCACACATTTTACAATATAATTATATAACATTTCAAACTCGCATATCTCCGTTACTATTGAAGATACAGAAGTGATTTTGCACTCAATGGAATCAGGTCGACGCTCTCTATTGGATCATGGGGAAAAATGTAATCCATGTGTAATATTCATGCTTAGTTATCATGGAAACTCTCATAATAATAAATTAAACAATCTATTTATTACCTATTGTATTCGTTGTCGAGGAGATTTCAAATATAGATTTTGATTGTTGAAACATTATAAAACAATCGAATTATACACTTTTTACGATAGAATTATATAAAATTTCAAACTCGCATATCTCCGTTACTGTTGAAGATACAGAAGTGATTTTACACTCAATTTAATCAGGTCGACCTAACCTAACCTAAACTGACCTGACCTAACCTAACTTAACTTTAATTAACCTAACCTAACGTAACCTAATAACAATAAAATAAAAACAATCTATTTGTGCCCGATTGTAGTCGTTGTCGACGAGATTTGAAATATAGATTTTGATTGTTGAAACATTATAAAACAATCGAATTTCACACATTTTACAATATAATTATATAACATTTCAAACTCGCATATCTCCGTTACTATTGAAGATACAGAAGTGATTTTGCACTCAATGGAATCAGGTCGACGCTTTCTATTGGCTCATGGGGAAAAATGTAATCCATGTGTAATATTCATGCTTAGTTATCATGGAAACTCTCATAACAATAAATTAAACAATCTATTTATTACCTATTGTATTCGTTGTCGAGGAGATTTCAAATATAGATTTTGATTGTTGAAACATTATAAAACAATCGAATTATACACTTTTTACGATAGAATTATATAAAATTTCAAACTCGCATATCTCCGTTACTGTTGAAGATACAGAAGTGATTTTACACTCAATTTAATCAGGTCGACCTAACCTAACCTAAACTGACCTGACCTAACCTAACTTAACTTAACTTTAATTAACCTAACCAAATAGCAATAAAATAAAAACAATCTATTTGTGCCCGATTGTAGTCGTTGTCGACGAGATTTGAAATATAGATTTTGATTGTTGAAACATTATAAAACAATCGAATTTCACACATTTTTCAATATAATTATATAACATTTCAAACTCGCATATCTCCGTTACTATTGAAGATACAGAAGTGATTTTGCACTCAATGGAATCAGGTCGACGCTCTCTATTGGATCATGGGGAAAAATGTAATCCATGTGTAATATTCATGCTTAGTTATCATGGAAACTCTCATAACAATAAATTAAACAATCTATTTATTACCTATTGTATTCGTTGTCGAGGAGATTTCAAATATAGATTTTGATTGTTGAAACATTATAAAACAATCGAATTATACACTTTTTACGATAGAATTATATAAAATTTCAAACTCGCATATCTCCGTTACTGTTGAAGATACAGAAGTGATTTTACACTCAATTTAATCAGTTCGACCTAACCTAACCTAAACTGACCTGACCTAACCTAACTTAACTTTAATTAACCTAACCTAACCTAACCTAATAACAATAAAATAAAAACAATCTATTTGTGCCCGATTGTAGTCGTTGTCGAGGAGATTTGAAATATAGATTTTGATTGTTGAAACATTATAAAACAATCGAATTTCACACATTTTACAATATAATTATATAACATTTCAAACTCGCATATCTCCGTTACTATTGAAGATACAGAAGTGATTTTGCACTCAATGGAATCAGGTCGACGCTCTCTATTGGATCATGGGGAAAAATGTAATCCATGTGTAATATTCATGCTTAGTTATCATGGAAACTCTCATAACAATAAATTAAACAATCTATTTATTACCTATTGTATTCGTTGTCGAGGAGATTTCAAATATAGATTTTGATTGTTGAAACATTATAAAACAATCGATTTATACACTTTTTACGATAGAATTATATAAAATTTCAAACTCGCATATCTCCGTTACTGTTGAAGATACAGAAGTGATTTTACACTCAATTTAATCAGGTCGACCTAACCTAACCTAAACTGACCTGACCTAACCTAACTTAACTTAACTTTAATTAACCTAACCAAATAGCAATAAAATAAAAACAATCTATTTGTGCCCGATTGTAGTCGTTGTCGACGAGATTTGAAATATAGATTTTGATTGTTGAAACATTATAAAACAATCGAATTTCACACATTTTTCAATATAATTATATAACATTTCAAACTCGCATATCTCCGTTACTATTGAAGATACAGAAGTGATTTTGCACTCAATGGAATCAGGTCGACGCTCTCTATTGGATCATGGGGAAAAATGTAATCCATGTGTAATATTCATGCTTAGTTATCATAGAAACTCTCATAACAATAAATTAAACAATCTATTTATTACCTATTGTATTCGTTGTCGAGGAGATTTCAAATATAGATTTTGATTGTTGAAACATTATAAAACAATCGAATTTCACACATTTTACAATATAATTATATAACATTTCAAACTCGCATATCTCCGTTACTATTGAAGATACAGAAGTGATTTTGCACTCAATGGAATCTGGTCGACGCTCTCTATTGGCTCATGGGGAAAAATGTAATCCATGTGTAATATTCATGCTTAGATACCATGGAAAAAATCCTAACAATAAATTAAACAATCTATTTTTTACCTATTGTATTCGTTGTCGAGGAGATTTCAAATATAGATTTTGATTGTTGAAACATTATAAAACAATCGTATTATACACTTTTTACGATAGAATTATATAAAATTTCAAACTCGCATATCTCCGTTACTCTTGAAGATACAGAAGTGATTTTACACTCAATTTAATCAGTTCGACCTAACCTAACCTAAACTGACCTGACCTAACCTAACTTAACTTTAATTAACCTAACCTAACCTAACCTAATAACAATAAAATAAAAACAATCTATTTGTGCCCGATTGTAGTCGTTGTCGACGAGATTTGAAATATAGATTTTGATTGTTGAAACATTATAAAACAATCGAATTTCACACATTTTACAATATAATTATATAACATTTCAAACTCGCATATCTCCGTTACTATTGAAGATACAGAAGTTATTTTTTCACTCAATGGAATCAGGTCGACGCTCTCTATTGGATCATGGGGAAAAATGTAATCCATGTGTAATATTCATGCTTAGTTATCATGGAAACTCTCATAATAATAAATTAAACAATCTATTTATTACCTATTGTATTCGTTGTCGAGGAGATTTCAAATATAGATTTTGATTGTTGAAACATTATAAAACAATCGAATTATACACTTTTTACGATAGAATTATATAAAATTTCAAACTCGCATATCTCCGTTACTGTTGAAGATACAGAAGTGATTTTACACTCAATTTAATCAGGTCGACCTAACCTAACCTAAACTGACCTGACCTAACCTAACTTAACTTAACTTTAATTAACCTAACCAAATAGCAATAAAATAAAAACAATCTATTTGTGCCCGATTGTAGTCGTTGTCGACGAGATTTGAAATATAGATTTTGATTGTTGAAACATTATAAAACAATCGAATTTCACACATTTTTCAATATAATTATATAACATTTCAAACTCGCATATCTCCGTTACTATTGAAGATACAGAAGTGATTTTGCACTCAATGGAATCAGGTCGACGCTCTCTATTGGATCATGGGGAAAAATGTAATCCATGTGTAATATTCATGCTTAGTTATCATGGAAACTCTCATAACAATAAATTAAACAATCTATTTATTACCTATTGTATTCGTTGTCGAGGAGATTTCAAATATAGATTTTGATTGTTGAAACATTATAAAACAATCGAATTATACACTTTTTACGATAGAATTATATAAAATTTCAAACTCGCATATCTCCGTTACTCTTGAAGATACAGAAGTGATTTTACACTCAATTTAATCAGGTCGACCTAACCTAACCTAAACTGACCTGACCTAACCTAACTTAACTTAACTTTAATTAACCTAACCAAATAGCAATAAAATAAAAACAATCTATTTGTGCCCGATTGTAGTCGTTGTCGACGAGATTTGAAATATAGATTTTGATTGTTGAAACATTATAAAACAATCGAATTTCACACATTTTTCAATATAATTATATAACATTTCAAACTCGCATATCTCCGTTACTATTGAAGATACAGAAGTGATTTTGCACTCAATGGAATCAGGTCGACGCTCTCTATTGGATCATGGGGAAAAATGTAATCCATGTGTAATATTCATGCTTAGTTATCATGGAAACTCTCATAACAATAAATTAAACAATCTATTTATTACCTATTGTATTCGTTGTCGAGGAGATTTCAAATATAGATTTTGATTGTTGAAACATTATAAAACAATCGAATTATACACTTTTTACGATAGAATTATATAAAATTTCAAACTCGCATATCTCCGTTACTGTTGAAGATACAGAAGTGATTTTACACTCAATTTAATCAGGTCGACCTAACCTAACCTAAACTGACCTGACCTAACCTAACTTAACTTTAATTAACCTAACCTAACCTAACCTAATAACAATAAAATAAAAACAATCTATTTGTGCCCGATTGTAGTCGTTGTCGACGAGATTTGAAATATAGATTTTGATTGTTGAAACATTATAAAACAATCGAATTTCACACATTTTACAATATAATTATATAACATTTCAAACTCGCATATCTCCGTTACTATTGAAGATACAGAAGTGATTTTGCACTCAATGGAATCAGGTCGACGCTCTCTATTGGATCATGGGGAAAAATGTAATCCATGTGTAATATTCATGCTTAGATACCATGGAAAAAATCCTAACAATAAATTAAACAATCTATTTATTACCTATTGTATTCGTTGTCGAGGAGATTTCAAATATAGATTTTGATTGTTGAAACATTATAAAACAATCGAATTATACACTTTTTACGATAGAATTATATAAAATTTCAAACTCGCATATCTCCGTTACTGTTGAAGATACAGAAGTGATTTTACACTCAATTTAATCAGTTAGACCTAACCTAACCTAAACTGACCTGACCTAACCTAACTTAACTTTAATTAACCTAACCTAACCTAACCTAATAACAATAAAATAAAAACAATCTATTTGTGCCCGATTGTAGTCGTTGTCGAGGAGATTTGAAATATAGATTTTGATTGTTGAAACATTATAAAACAATCGAATTTCACACATTTTACAATATAATTATATAACATTTCAAACTCGCATATCTCCGTTACTATTGAAGATACAGAAGTGATTTTGCACTCAATGGAATCAGGTCGACGCTCTCTATTGGCTCATGGGGAAAAATGTAATCCATGTGTAATATTCATGCTTAGATACCATGGAAAAAATCCTAACAATAAATTAAACAATCTATTTATTACCTATTGTATTCGTTGTCGAGGAGATTTCAAATATAGATTTTGATTGTTGAAACATTATAAAACAATCGAATTATACACTTTTTACGATAGAATTATATAAAATTTCAAACTCGCATATCTCCGTTACTGTTGAAGATACAGAAGTGATTTTACACTCAATTTAATCAGTTCGACCTAACCTAACCTAAACTGACCTGACCTAACCTAACTTAACTTTAATTAACCTAACCTAACCTAACCTAATAACAATAAAATAAAAACAATCTATTTGTGCCCGATTGTAGTCGTTGTCGAGGAGATTTGAAATATAGATTTTGATTGTTGAAACATTATAAAACAATCGAATTTCACACATTTTACAATATAATTATATAACATTTCAAACTCGCATATCTCCGTTACTATTGAAGATACAGAAGTGATTTTGCACTCAATGGAATCAGGTCGACGCTCTCTATTGGATCATGGGGAAAAATGTAATCCATGTGTAATATTCATGCTTAGTTATCATGGAAACTCTCATAACAATAAATTAAACAATCTATTTATTACCTATTGTATTCGTTGTCGAGGAGATTTCAAATATAGATTTTGATTGTTGAAACATTATAAAACAATCGATTTATACACTTTTTACGATAGAATTATATAAAATTTCAAACTCGCATATCTCCGTTACTGTTGAAGATACAGAAGTTATTTTACACTCAATTTAATCAGGTCGACCTAACCTAACCTAAACTGACCTGACCTAACCTAACTTAACTTAACTTTAATTAACCTAACCAAATAGCAATAAAATAAAAACAATCTATTTGTGCCCGATTGTAGTCGTTGTCGACGAGATTTGAAATATAGATTTTGATTGTTGAAACATTATAAAACAATCGAATTTCACACATTTTTCAATATAATTATATAACATTTCAAACTCGCATATCTCCGTTACTATTGAAGATACAGAAGTGATTTTGCACTCAATGGAATCAGGTCGACGCTCTCTATTGGATCATGGGGAAAAATGTAATCCATGTGTAAAATTCATGCTTAGTTATCATGGAAACTCTCATAACAATAAATTAAATAATCTATTTATTACCTATTGTATTCGTTGTCGAGGAGATTTCAAATATAGATTTTGATTGTTGAAACATTATAAAACAATCGAATTATACACTTTTTACGATAGAATTATATAAAATTTCAAACTCGCATATCTCCGTTACTGTTGAAGATACAGAAGTGATTTTACACTCAATTTAATCAGTTAGACCTAACCTAACCTAAACTGACCTGACCTAACCTAACTTAACTTTAATTAACCTAACCTAACCTAACCTAATAACAATAAAATAAAAACAATCTATTTGTGCCCGATTGTAGTCGTTGTCGAGGAGATTTGAAATATAGATTTTGATTGTTGAAACATTATAAAACAATCGAATTTCACACATTTTACAATATAATTATATAACATTTCAAACTCGCATATCTCCGTTACTATTGAAGATACAGAAGTGATTTTGCACTCAATGGAATCAGGTCGACGCTCTCTATTGGATCATGGGGAAAAATGTAATCCATGTGTAATATTCATGCTTAGTTATCATGGAAACTCTCATAACAATAAATTAAACAATCTATTTATTACCTATTGTATTCGTTGTCGAGGAGATTTCAAATATAGATTTTGATTGTTGAAACATTATAAAACAATCGAATTATACACTTTTTACGATAGAATTATATAAAATTTCAAACTCGCATATCTCCGTTACTCTTGAAGATACAGAAGTGATTTTACACTCAATTTAATCAGTTCGACCTAACCTAACCTAAACTGACCTGACCTAACCTAACTTAACTTTAATTAACCTAACCTAACCTAACCTAATAACAATAAAATAAAAACAATCTATTTGTGCCCGATTGTAGTCGTTGTCGACGAGATTTGAAATATAGATTTTGATTGTTGAAACATTATAAAACAATCGAATTTCACACATTTTACAATATAATTATATAACATTTCAAACTCGCATATCTCCGTTACTATTGAAGATACAGAAGTGATTTTGCACTCAATGGAATCAGGTCGACGCTCTCTATTGGATCATGGGGAAAAATGTAATCCATGTGTAATATTCATGCTTAGTTATCATGGAAACTCTCATAACAATAAATTAAACAATCTATTTATTACCTATTGTATTCGTTGTCGAGGAGATTTCAAATATAGATTTTGATTGTTGAAACATTATAAAACAATCGAATTTCACACATTTTACAATATAATTATATAACATTTCAAACTCGCATATCTCCGTTACTATTGAAGATACAGAAGTGATTTTGCACTCAATGGAATCAGGTCGACGCTCTCTATTGGCTCATGGGGAAAAATGTAATCCATGTGTAATATTCATGCTTAGATACCATGGAAAAAATCCTAACAATAAATTAAACAATCTATTTATTACCTATTGTATTCGTTGTCGAGGATATTTCAAATATAGATTTTGATTGTTGAAACATTATAAAACAATCGAATTATACACTTTTTACGATAGAATTATATAAAATTTCAAACTCGCATATCTCCGTTACTCTTGAAGATACAGAAGTGATTTTACACTCAATTTAATCAGTTCGACCTAACCTAACCTAAACTGACCTGACCTAACCTAACTTAACTTTAATTAACCTAACCTAACCTAACCTAATAACAATAAAATAAAAACAATCTATTTGTGCCCGATTGTAGTCGTTGTCGAGGAGATTTGAAATATAGATTTTGATTGTTGAAACATTATAAAACAATCGAATTTCACACATTTTACAATATAATTATATAACATTTCAAACTCGCATATCTCCGTTACTATTGAAGATACAGAAGTGATTTTGCACTCAATGGAATCAGGTCGACGCTCTCTATTGGATCATGGGGAAAAATGTAATCCATGTGTAAAATTCATGCTTAGTTATCATGGAAACTCTCATAACAATAAATTAAATAATCTATTTATTACCTATTGTATTCGTTGTCGAGGAGATTTCAAATATAGATTTTGATTGTTGAAACATTATAAAACAATCGAATTATACACTTTTTACGATAGAATTATATAAAATTTCAAACTCGCATATCTCCGTTACTGTTGAAGATACAGAAGTGATTTTACACTCAATTTAATCAGTTAGACCTAACCTAACCTAAACTGACCTGACCTAACCTAACTTAACTTTAATTAACCTAACCTAACCTAACCTAATAACAATAAAATAAAAACAATCTATTTGTGCCCGATTGTAGTCGTTGTCGAGGAGATTTGAAATATAGATTTTGATTGTTGAAACATTATAAAACAATCGAATTTCACACATTTTACAATATAATTATATAACATTTCAAACTCGCATATCTCCGTTACTATTGAAGATACAGAAGTGATTTTGCACTCAATGGAATCAGGTCGACGCTCTCTATTGGCTCATGGGGAAAAATGTAATCCATGTGTAATATTCATGCTTAGATACCATGGAAAAAATCCTAACAATAAATTAAACAATCTATTTATTACCTATTGTATTCGTTGTCGAGGAGATTTCAAATATAGATTTTGATTGTTGAAACATTATAAAACAATCGAATTATACACTTTTTACGATAGAATTATATAAAATTTCAAACTCGCATATCTCCGTTACTGTTGAAGATACAGAAGTGATTTTACACTCAATTTAATCAGTTCGACCTAACCTAACCTAAACTGACCTGACCTAACCTAACTTAACTTTAATTAACCTAACCTAACCTAACCTAATAACAATAAAATAAAAACAATCTATTTGTGCCCGATTGTAGTCGTTGTCGAGGAGATTTGAAATATAGATTTTGATTGTTGAAACATTATAAAACAATCGAATTTCACACATTTTACAATATAATTATATAACATTTCAAACTCGCATATCTCCGTTACTATTGAAGATACAGAAGTGATTTTGCACTCAATGGAATCAGGTCGACGCTCTCTATTGGATCATGGGGAAAAATGTAATCCATGTGTAATATTCATGCTTAGTTATCATGGAAACTCTCATAACAATAAATTAAACAATCTATTTATTACCTATTGTATTCGTTGTCGAGGAGATTTCAAATATAGATTTTGATTGTTGAAACATTATAAAACAATCGATTTATACACTTTTTACGATAGAATTATATAAAATTTCAAACTCGCATATCTCCGTTACTGTTGAAGATACAGAAGTGATTTTACACTCAATTTAATCAGGTCGACCTAACCTAACCTAAACTGACCTGACCTAACCTAACTTAACTTAACTTTAATTAACCTAACCAAATAGCAATAAAATAAAAACAATCTATTTGTGCCCGATTGTAGTCGTTGTCGACGAGATTTGAAATATAGATTTTGATTGTTGAAACATTATAAAACAATCGAATTTCACACATTTTTCAATATAATTATATAACATTTCAAACTCGCATATCTCCGTTACTATTGAAGATACAGAAGTGATTTTGCACTCAATGGAATCAGGTCGACGCTCTCTATTGGATCATGGGGGAAAATGTAATCCATGTGTAAAATTCATGCTTAGTTATCATGGAAACTCTCATAACAATAAATTAAATAATCTATTTATCACCTATTGTATTCGTTGTCGAGGAGATTTCAAATATAGATTTTGATTGTTGAAACATTATAAAACAATCGAATTATACACTTTTTACGATAGAATTATATAAAATTTCAAACTCGCATATCTCCGTTACTGTTGAAGATACAGAAGTGATTTTACACTCAATTTAATCAGTTAGACCTAACCTAACCTAAACTGACCTGACCTAACCTAACTTAACTTTAATTAACCTAACCTAACCTAACCTAATAACAATAAAATAAAAACAATCTATTTGTGCCCGATTGTAGTCGTTGTCGAGGAGATTTGAAATATAGATTTTGATTGTTGAAACATTATAAAACAATCGAATTTCACACATTTTACAATATAATTATATAACATTTCAAACTCGCATATCTCCGTTACTATTGAAGATACAGAAGTGATTTTGCACTCAATGGAATCAGGTCGACGCTCTCTATTGGATCATGGGGAAAAATGTAATCCATGTGTAATATTCATGCTTAGTTATCATGGAAACTCTCATAACAATAAATTAAACAATCTATTTATTACCTATTGTATTCGTTGTCGAGGAGATTTCAAATATAGATTTTGATTGTTGAAACATTATAAAACAATCGAATTATACACTTTTTACGATAGAATTATATAAAATTTCAAACTCGCATATCTCCGTTACTCTTGAAGATACAGAAGTGATTTTACACTCAATTTAATCAGTTCGACCTAACCTAACCTAAACTGACCTGACCTAACCTAACTTAACTTTAATTAACCTAACCTAACCTAACCTAATAACAATAAAATAAAAACAATCTATTTGTGCCCGATTGTAGTCGTTGTCGAGGAGATTTGAAATATAGATTTTGATTGTTGAAACATTATAAAACAATCGAATTTCACACATTTTACAATATAATTATATAACATTTCAAACTCGCATATCTCCGTTACTATTGAAGATACAGAAGTGATTTTGCACTCAATGGAATCAGGTCGACGCTCTCTATTGGATCATGGGGAAAAATGTAATCCATGTGTAATATTCATGCTTAGTTATCATGGAAACTCTCATAACAATAAATTAAACAATCTATTTATTACCTATTGTATTCGTTGTCGAGGAGATTTCAAATATAGATTTTGATTGTTGAAACATTATAAAACAATCGATTTATACACTTTTTACGATAGAATTATATAAAATTTCAAACTCGCATATCTCCGTTACTGTTGAAGATACAGAAGTGATTTTACACTCAATTTAATCAGGTCGACCTAACCTAACCTAAACTGACCTGACCTAACCTAACTTAACTTAACTTTAATTAACCTAACCAAATAGCAATAAAATAAAAACAATCTATTTGTGCCCGATTGTAGTCGTTGTCGACGAGATTTGAAATATAGATTTTGATTGTTGAAACATTATAAAACAATCGAATTTCACACATTTTTCAATATAATTATATAACATTTCAAACTCGCATATCTCCGTTACTATTGAAGATACAGAAGTGATTTTGCACTCAATGGAATCAGGTCGACGCTCTCTATTGGATCATGGGGAAAAATGTAATCCATGTGTAAAATTCATGCTTAGTTATCATGGAAACTCTTATAACAATAAATTAAATAATCTATTTATTACCTATTGTATTCGTTGTCGAGGAGATTTCAAATATAGATTTTGATTGTTGAAACATTATAAAACAATCGAATTATACACTTTTTACGATAGAATTATATAAAATTTCAAACTCGCATATCTCCGTTACTGTTGAAGATACAGAAGTGATTTTACACTCAATTTAATCAGTTCGACCTAACCTAACCTAAACTGACCTGACCTAACCTAACTTAACTTTAATTAACCTAACCTAACCTAACCTAATAACAATAAAATAAAAACAATCTATTTGTGCCCGATTGTAGTCGTTGTCGAGGAGATTTGAAATATAGATTTTGATTGTTGAAACATTATAAAACAATCGAATTTCACACATTTTACAATATAATTATATAACATTTCAAACTCGCATATCTCCGTTACTATTGAAGATACAGAAGTGATTTTGCACTCAATGGAATCAGGTCGACGCTCTCTATTGGATCATGGGGAAAAATGTAATCCATGTGTAATATTCATGCTTAGTTATCATGGAAACTCTCATAACAATAAATTAAACAATCTATTTATTACCTATTGTATTCGTTGTCGAGGAGATTTCAAATATAGATTTTGATTGTTGAAACATTATAAAACAATCGAATTTCACACATTTTACAATATAATTATATAACATTTCAAACTCGCATATCTCCGTTACTATTGAAGATACAGAAGTGATTTTGCACTCAATGGAATCAGGTCGACGCTCTCTATTGGCTCATGGGGAAAAATGTAATCCATGTGTAATATTCATGCTTAGATACCATGGAAAAAATCCTAACAATAAATTAAACAATCTATTTATTACCTATTGTATTCGTTGTCGAGGAGATTTCAAATATAGATTTTGATTGTTGAAACATTATAAAACAATCGAATTATACACTTTTTACGATAGAATTATATAAAATTTCAAACTCGCATATCTCCGTTACTGTTGAAGATACAGAAGTGATTTTACACTCAATTTAATCAGTTCGACCTAACCTAACCTAAACTGACCTGACCTAACCTAACTTAACTTTAATTAACCTAACCTAACCTAACCTAATAACAATAAAATAAAAACAATCTATTTGTGCCCGATTGTAGTCGTTGTCGAGGAGATTTGAAATATAGATTTTGATTGTTGAAACATTATAAAACAATCGAATTTCACACATTTTACAATATAATTATATAACATTTCAAACTCGCATATCTCCGTTACTATTGAAGATACAGAAGTGATTTTGCACTCAATGGAATCAGGTCGACGCTCTCTATTGGATCATGGGGAAAAATGTAATCCATGTGTAATATTCATGCTTAGTTATCATGGAAACTCTCATAACAATAAATTAAACAATCTATTTATTACCTATTGTATTCGTTGTCGAGGAGATTTCAAATATAGATTTTGATTGTTGAAACATTATAAAACAATCGATTTATACACTTTTTACGATAGAATTATATAAAATTTCAAACTCGCATATCTCCGTTACTGTTGAAGATACAGAAGTGATTTTACACTCAATTTAATCAGGTCGACCTAACCTAACCTAAACTGACCTGACCTAACCTAACTTAACTTAACTTTAATTAACCTAACCAAATAGCAATAAAATAAAAACAATCTATTTGTGCCCGATTGTAGTCGTTGTCGACGAGATTTGAAATATAGATTTTGATTGTTGAAACATTATAAAACAATCGAATTTCACACATTTTTCAATATAATTATATAACATTTCAAACTCGCATATCTCCGTTACTATTGAAGATACAGAAGTGATTTTGCACTCAATGGAATCAGGTCGACGCTCTCTATTGGATCATGGGGAAAAATGTAATCCATGTGTAAAATTCATGCTTAGTTATCATGGAAACTCTCATAACAATAAATTAAATAATCTATTTATTACCTATTGTATTCGTTGTCGAGGAGATTTCAAATATAGATTTTGATTGTTGAAACATTATAAAACAATCGAATTATACACTTTTTACGATAGAATTATATAAAATTTCATACTCGCATATCTCCGTTACTGTTGAAGATACAGAAGTGATTTTACACTCAATTTAATCAGTTCGACCTAACCTAACCTAAACTGACCTGACCTAACCTAACTTAACTTTAATTAACCTAACCTAACCTAACCTAATAACAATAAAATAAAAACAATCTATTTGTGCCCGATTGTAGTCGTTGTCGAGGAGATTTGAAATATAGATTTTGATTGTTGAAACATTATAAAACAATCGAATTTCACACATTTTACAATATAATTATATAACATTTCAAACTCGCATATCTCCGTTACTATTGAAGATACAGAAGTGATTTTGCACTCAATGGAATCAGGTCGACGCTCTCTATTGGATCATGGGGAAAAATGTAATCCATGTGTAATATTCATGCTTAGTTATCATGGAAACTCTCATAACAATAAATTAAACAATCTATTTATTACCTATTGTATTCGTTGTCGAGGAGATTTCAAATATAGATTTTGATTGTTGAAACATTATAAAACAATCGAATTATACACTTTTTACGATAGAATTATATAAAATTTCAAACTCGCATATCTCCGTTACTGTTGAAGATACAGAAGTGATTTTACACTCAATTTAATCAGGTCGACCTAACCTAACCTAAACTGACCTGACCTAACCTAACTTAACTTAACTTTAATTAACCTAACCAAATAGCAATAAAATAAAAACCATCTATTTGTGCCCGATTGTAGTCGTTGTCGAGGAGATTTGAAATATAGATTTTGATTGTTGAAACATTATAAAACAATCGAATTTCACACATTTTACAATATAATTATATAACATTTCAAACTCGCATATCTCCGTTACTATTGAAGATACAGAAGTGATTTTGCACTCAATGGAATCAGGTCGACGCTCTCTATTGGATCATGGGGAAAAATGTAATCCATGTGTAATATTCATGCTTAGTTATCATGGAAACTCTCATAACAATAAATTAAACAATCTATTTATTACCTATTGTATTCGTTGTCGAGGAGATTTCAAATATAGATTTTGATTGTTGAAACATTATAAAACAATCGAATTTCACACATTTTACAATATAATTATATAACATTTCAAACTCGCATATCTCCGTTACTATTGAAGATACAGAAGTGATTTTGCACTCAATGGAATCAGGTCGACGCTCTCTATTGGCTCATGGGGAAAAATGTAATCCATGTGTAATATTCATGCTTAGATACCATGGAAAAAATCCTAACAATAAATTAAACAATCTATTTATTACCTATTGTATTCGTTGTCGAGGAGATTTCAAATATAGATTTTGATTGTTGAAACATTATAAAACAATCGAATTATACACTTTTTACGATAGAATTATATAAAATTTCAAACTCGCATATCTCCGTTACTGTTGAAGATACAGAAGTGATTTTACACTCAATTTAATCAGTTCGACCTAACCTAACCTAAACTGACCTGACCTAACCTAACTTAACTTTAATTAACCTAACCTAACCTAACCTAATAACAATAAAATAAAAACAATCTATTTGTGCCCGATTGTAGTCGTTGTCGAGGAGATTTGAAATATAGATTTTGATTGTTGAAACATTATAAAACAATCGAATTTCACACATTTTACAATATAATTATATAACATTTCAAACTCGCATATCTCCGTTACTATTGAAGATACAGAAGTGATTTTGCACTCAATGGAATCAGGTCGACGCTCTCTATTGGATCATGGGGAAAAATGTAATCCATGTGTAATATTCATGCTTAGTTATCATGGAAACTCTCATAACAATAAATTAAACAATCTATTTATTACCTATTGTATTCGTTGTCGAGGAGATTTCAAATATAGATTTTGATTGTTGAAACATTATAAAACAATCGATTTATACACTTTTTACGATAGAATTATATAAAATTTCAAACTCGCATATCTCCGTTACTGTTGAAGATACAGAAGTGATTTTACACTCAATTTTATCAGGTCGACCTAACCTAACCTAAACTGACCTGACCTAACCTAACTTAACTTAACTTTAATTAACCTAACCAAATAGCAATAAAATAAAAACAATCTATTTGTGCCCGATTGTAGTCGTTGTCGACGAGATTTGAAATATAGATTTTGATTGTTGAAACATTATAAAACAATCGAATTTCACACATTTTTCAATATAATTATATAACATTTCAAACTCGCATATCTCCGTTACTATTGAAGATACAGAAGTGATTTTGCACTCAATGGAATCAGGTCGACGCTCTCTATTGGATCATGGGGAAAAATGTAATCCATGTGTAAAATTCATGCTTAGTTATCATGGAAACTCTCATAACAATAAATTAAATAATCTATTTATTACCTATTGTATTCGTTGTCGAGGAGATTTCAAATATAGATTTTGATTGTTGAAACATTATAAAACAATCGAATTATACACTTTTTACGATAGAATTATATAAAATTTCAAACTCGCATATCTCCGTTACTCTTGAAGATACAGAAGTGATTTTACACTCAATTTAATCAGTTCGACCTAACCTAACCTAAACTGACCTGACCTAACCTAACTTAACTTTAATTAACCTAACCTAACCTAACCTAATAACAATAAAATAAAAACAATCTATTTGTGCCCGATTGTAGTCGTTGTCGAGGAGATTTGAAATATAGATTTTGATTGTTGAAACATTATAAAACAATCGAATTTCACACATTTTACAATATAATTATATAACATTTCAAACTCGCATATCTCCGTTACTATTGAAGATACAGAAGTGATTTTGCACTCAATGGAATCAGGTCGACGCTCTCTATTGGATCATGGGGAAAAATGTAATCCATGTGTAATATTCATGCTTAGTTATCATGGAAACTCTCATAACAATAAATTAAACAATCTATTTATTACCTATTGTATTCGTTGTCGAGGAGATTTCAAATATAGATTTTGATTGTTGAAACATTATAAAACAATCGATTTATACACTTTTTACGATAGAATTATATAAAATTTCAAACTCGCATATCTCCGTTACTGTTGAAGATACAGAAGTGATTTTACACTCAATTTAATCAGGTCGACCTAACCTAACCTAAACTGACCTGACCTAACCTAACTTAACTTAACTTTAATTAACCTAACCAAATAGCAATAAAATAAAAACAATCTATTTGTGCCCGATTGTAGTCGTTGTCGACGAGATTTGAAATATAGATTTTGATTGTTGAAACATTATAAAACAATCGAATTTCACACATTTTTCAATATAATTATATAACATTTCAAACTCGCATATCTCCGTTACTATTGAAGATACAGAAGTGATTTTGCACTCAATGGAATCAGGTCGACGCTCTCTATTGGATCATGGGGAAAAATGTAATCCATGTGTAAAATTCATGCTTAGTTATCATGGAAACTCTCATAACAATAAATTAAATAATCTATTTATTACCTATTGTATTCGTTGTCGAGGAGATTTCAAATATAGATTTTGATTGTTGAAACATTATAAAACAATCGAATTATACACTTTTTACGATAGAATTATATAAAATTTCAAACTCGCATATCTCCGTTACTGTTGAAGATACAGAAGTGATTTTACACTCAATTTAATCAGTTCGACCTAACCTAACCTAAACTGACCTGACCTAACCTAACTTAACTTTAATTAACCTAACCTAACCTAACCTAATAACAATAAAATAAAAACAATCTATTTGTGCCCGATTGTAGTCGTTGTCGAGGAGATTTGAAATATAGATTTTGATTGTTGAAACATTATAAAACAATCGAATTTCACACATTTTACAATATAATTATATAACATTTCAAACTCGCATATCTCCGTTACTATTGAAGATACAGAAGTGATTTTGCACTCAATGGAATCAGGTCGACGCTCTCTATTGGCTCATGGGGAAAAATGTAATCCATGTGTAATATTCATGCTTAGATACCATGGAAAAAATCCTAACAATAAATTAAACAATCTATTTATTACCTATTGTATTCGTTGTCGAGGAGATTTCAAATATAGATTTTGATTGTTGAAACATTATAAAACAATCGAATTATACACTTTTTACGATAGAATTATATAAAATTTCAAACTCGCATATCTCCGTTACTGTTGAAGATACAGAAGTGATTTTACACTCAATTTAATCAGTTCGACCTAACCTAACCTAAACTGACCTGACCTAACCTAACTTAACTTTAATTAACCTAACCTAACCTAACCTAATAACAATAAAATAAAAACAATCTATTTGTGCCCGATTGTAGTCGTTGTCGAGGAGATTTGAAATATAGATTTTGATTGTTGAAACATTATAAAACAATCGAATTTCACACATTTTACAATATAATTATATAACATTTCAAACTCGCATATCTCCGTTACTATTGAAGATACAGAAGTGATTTTGCACTCAATGGAATCAGGTCGACGCTCTCTATTGGATCATGGGGAAAAATGTAATCCATGTGTAATATTCATGCTTAGTTATCATGGAAACTCTCATAACAATAAATTAAACAATCTATTTATTACCTATTGTATTCGTTGTCGAGGAGATTTCAAATATAGATTTTGATTGTTGAAACATTATAAAACAATCGATTTATACACTTTTTACGATAGAATTATATAAAATTTCAAACTCGCATATCTCCGTTACTGTTGAAGATACAGAAGTGATTTTACACTCAATTTAATCAGGTCGACCTAACCTAACCTAAACTGACCTGACCTAACCTAACTTAACTTAACTTTAATTAACCTAACCAAATAGCAATAAAATAAAAACAATCTATTTGTGCCCGATTGTAGTCGTTGTCGACGAGATTTGAAATATAGATTTTGATTGTTGAAACATTATAAAACAATCGAATTTCACACATTTTTCAATATAATTATATAACATTTCAATCTCGCATATCTCCGTTACTATTGAAGATACAGAAGTGATTTTGCACTCAATGGAATCAGGTCGACGCTCTCTATTGGATCATGGGGAAAAATGTAATCCATGTGTAAAATTCATGCTTAGTTATCATGGAAACTCTCATAACAATAAATTAAATAATCTATTTATTACCTATTGTATTCGTTGTCGAGGAGATTTCAAATATAGATTTTGATTGTTGAAACATTATAAAACAATCGAATTATACACTTTTTACGATAGAATTATATAAAATTTCAAACTCGCATATCTCCGTTACTGTTGAAGATACAGAAGTGATTTTACACTCAATTTAATCAGTTAGACCTAACCTAACCTAAACTGACCTGACCTAACCTAACTTAACTTTAATTAACCTAACCTAACCTAACCTAATAACAATAAAATAAAAACAATCTATTTGTGCCCGATTGTAGTCGTTGTCGAGGAGATTTGAAATATAGATTTTGATTGTTGAAACATTATAAAACAATCGAATTTCACACATTTTACAATATAATTATATAACATTTCAAACTCGCATATCTCCGTTACTATTGAAGATACAGAAGTGATTTTGCACTCAATGGAATCAGGTCGACGCTCTCTATTGGATCATGGGGAAAAATGTAATCCATGTGTAATATTCATGCTTAGTTATCATGGAAACTCTCATAACAATAAATTAAACAATCTATTTATTACCTATTGTATTCGTTGTCGAGGAGATTTCAAATATAGATTTTGATTGTTGAAACATTATAAAACAATCGAATTATACACTTTTTACGATAGAATTATATAAAATTTCAAACTCGCATATCTCCGTTACTCTTGAAGATACAGAAGTGATTTTACACTCAATTTAATCAGTTCGACCTAACCTAACCTAAACTGACCTGACCTAACCTAACTTAACTTTAATTAACCTAACCTAACCTAACCTAATAACAATAAAATAAAAACAATCTATTTGTGCCCGATTGTAGTCGTTGTCGACGAGATTTGAAATATAGATTTTGATTGTTGAAACATTATAAAACAATCGAATTTCACACATTTTACAATATAATTATATAACATTTCAAACTCGCATATCTCCGTTACTATTGAAGATACAGAAGTGATTTTGCACTCAATGGAATCAGGTCGACGCTCTCTATTGGATCATGGGGAAAAATGTAATCCATGTGTAATATTCATGCTTAGTTATCATGGAAACTCTCATAACAATAAATTAAACAATCTATTTATTACCTATTGTATTCGTTGTCGAGGAGATTTCAAATATAGATTTTGATTGTTGAAACATTATAAAACAATCGAATTATACACTTTTTACGATAGAATTATATAAAATTTCAAACTCGCATATCTCCGTTACTCTTGAAGATACAGAAGTGATTTTACACTCAATTTAATCAGTTCGACCTAACCTAACCTAAACTGACCTGACCTAACCTAACTTAACTTTAATTAACCTAACCTAACCTAACCTAATAACAATAAAATAAAAACAATCTATTTGTGCCCGATTGTAGTCGTTGTCGACGAGATTTGAAATATAGATTTTGATTGTTGAAACATTATAAAACAATCGAATTTCACACATTTTTCAATATAATTATATAACATTTCAAACTCGCATATCTCCGTTACTATTGAAGATACAGAAGTGATTTTGCACTCAATGGAATCAGGTCGACGCTCTCTATTGGATCATGGGGAAAAATGTAATCCATGTGTAATATTCATGCTTAGTTATCATGGAAACTCTCATAACAATAAATTAAACAATCTATTTATTACCTATTGTATTCGTTGTCGAGGAGATTTCAAATATAGATTTTGATTGTTGAAACATTATAAAACAATCGAATTTCACACATTTTACAATATAATTATATAACATTTCAAACTCGCATATCTCCGTTACTATTGAAGATACAGAAGTGATTTTGCACTCAATGGAATCAGGTCGACGCTCTCTATTGGCTCATGGGGAAAAATGTAATCCATGTGTAATATTCATGCTTAGATACCATGGAAAAAATCCTAACAATAAATTAAACAATCTATTTATTACCTATTGTATTCGTTGTCGAGGAGATTTCAAATATAGATTTTGATTGTTGAAACATTATAAAACAATCGAATTATACACTTTTTACGATAGAATTATATAAAATTTCAAACTCGCATATCTCCGTTACTCTTGAAGATACAGAAGTGATTTTACACTCAATTTAATCAGTTCGACCTAACCTAACCTAAACTGACCTGACCTAACCTAACTTAACTTTAATTAACATAACCTAACCTAACCTAATAACAATAAAATAAAAACAATCTATTTGTGCCCGATTGTAGTCGTTGTCGAGGAGATTTGAAATATAGATTTTGATTGTTGAAACATTATAAAACAATCGAATTTCACACATTTTACAATATAATTATATAACATTTCAAACTCGCATATCTCCGTTACTATTGAAGATACAGAAGTGATTTTGCACTCAATGGAATCAGGTCGACGCTCTCTATTGGATCATGGGGAAAAATGTAATCCATGTGTAATATTCATGCTTAGTTATCATGGAAACTCTCATAATAATAAATTAAACAATCTATTTATTACCTATTGTATTCGTTGTCGAGGAGATTTCAAATATAGATTTTGATTGTTGAAACATTATAAAACAATCGATTTATACACTTTTTACGATAGAATTATATAAAATTTCAAACTCGCATATCTCCGTTACTGTTGAAGATACAGAAGTGATTTTACACTCAATTTAATCAGGTCGACCTAACCTAACCTAAACTGACCTGACCTAACCTAACTTAACTTAACTTTAATTAACCTAACCAAATAGCAATAAAATAAAAACAATCTATTTGTGCCCGATTGTAGTCGTTGTCGACGAGATTTGAAATATAGATTTTGATTGTTGAAACATTATAAAACAATCGAATTTCACACATTTTTCAATATAATTATATAACATTTCAAACTCGCATATCTCCGTTACTATTGAAGATACAGAAGTGATTTTGCACTCAATGGAATCAGGTCGACGCTCTCTATTGGATCATGGGGAAAAATGTAATCCATGTGTAATATTCATGCTTAGTTATCATGGAAACTCTCATAACAATAAATTAAACAATCTATTTATTACCTATTGTATTCGTTGTCGAGGAGATTTCAAATATAGATTTTGATTGTTGAAACATTATAAAACAATCGAATTATACACTTTTTACGATAGAATTATATAAAATTTCAAACTCGCATATCTCCGTTACTGTTGAAGATACAGAAGTGATTTTACACTCAATTTAATCAGTTCGACCTAACCTAACCTAAACTGACCTGACCTAACCTAACTTAACTTTAATTAACCTAACCTAACCTAACCTAATAACAATAAAATAAAAACAATCTATTTGTGCCCGATTGTAGTCGTTGTCGAGGAGATTTGAAATATAGATTTTGATTGTTGAAACATTATAAAACAATCGAATTTCACACATTTTACAATATAATTATATAACATTTCAAACTCGCATATCTCCGTTACTATTGAAGATACAGAAGTGATTTTGCACTCAATGGAATCAGGTCGACGCTCTCTATTGGATCATGGGGAAAAATGTAATCCATGTGTAATATTCATGCTTAGTTATCATGGAAACTCTCATAACAATAAATTAAACAATCTATTTATTACCTATTGTATTCGTTGTCGAGGAGATTTCAAATATAGATTTTGATTGTTGAAACATTATAAAACAATCGAATTATACACTTTTTACGATAGAATTATATAAAATTTCAAACTCGCATATCTCCGTTACTGTTGAAGATACAGAAGTGATTTTACACTCAATTTAATCAGGTCGACCTAACCTAACCTAAACTGACCTGACCTAACCTAACTTAACTTAACTTTAATTAACCTAACCAAATAGCAATAAAATAAAAACAATCTATTTGTGCCCGATTGTAGTCGTTGTCGACGAGATTTGAAATATAGATTTTGATTGTTGAAACATTATAAAACAATCGAATTTCACACATTTTTCAATATAATTATATAACATTTCAAACTCGCATATCTCCGTTACTATTGAAGATACAGAAGTGATTTTGCACTCAATGGAATCAGGTCGACGCTCTCTATTGGCTCATGGGGAAAAATGTAATCCATGTGTAATATTCATGCTTAGATACCATGGAAAAAATCCTAACAATAAATTAAACAATCTATTTATTACCTATTGTATTCGTTGTCGAGGAGATTTCAAATATAGATTTTGATTGTTGAAACATTATAAAACAATCGAATTATACACTTTTTACGATAGAATTATATAAAATTTCAAACTCGCATATCTCCGTTACTCTTGAAGATACAGAAGTGATTTTACACTCAATTTAATCAGTTCGACCTAACCTAACCTAAACTGACCTGACCTAACCTAACTTAACTTTAATTAACCTAACCTAACCTAACCTAATAACAATAAAATAAAAACAATCTATTTGTGCCCGATTGTAGTCGTTGTCGAGGAGATTTGAAATATAGATTTTGATTGTTGAAACATTATAAAACAATCGAATTTCACACATTTTACAATATAATTATATAACATTTCAAACTCGCATATCTCCGTTACTATTGAAGATACAGAAGTGATTTTGCACTCAATGGAATCAGGTCGACGCTCTCTATTGGATCATGGGGAAAAATGTAATCCATGTGTAATATTCATGCTTAGTTATCATGGAAACTCTCATAACAATAAATTAAACAATCTATTTATTACCTATTGTATTCGTTGTCGAGGAGATTTCAAATATAGATTTTGATTGTTGAAACATTATAAAACAATCGAATTATACACTTTTTACGATAGAATTATATAAAATTTCAAACTCGCATATCTCCGTTACTGTTGAAGATACAGAAGTGATTTTACACTCAATTTAATCAGGTCGACCTAACCTAACCTAAACTGACCTGACCTAACCTAACTTAACTTAACTTTAATTAACCTAACCAAATAGCAATAAAATAAAAACAATCTATTTGTGCCCGATTGTAGTCGTTGTCGACGAGATTTGAAATATAGATTTTGATTGTTGAAACATTATAAAACAATCGAATTTCACACATTTTTCAATATAATTATATAACATTTCAAACTCGCATATCTCCGTTACTATTGAAGATACAGAAGTGATTTTGCACTCAATGGAATCAGGTCGACGCTCTCTATTGGCTCATGGGGAAAAATGTAATCCATGTGTAATATTCATGCTTAGATACCATGGAAAAAATCCTAACAATAAATTAAACAATCTATTTATTACCTATTGTATTCGTTGTCGAGGAGATTTCAAATATAGATTTTGATTGTTGAAACATTATAAAACAATCGAATTATACACTTTTTACGATAGAATTATATAAAATTTCAAACTCGCATATCTCCGTTACTCTTGAAGATACAGAAGTGATTTTACACTCAATTTAATCAGTTCGACCTAACCTAACCTAAACTGACCTGACCTAACCTAACTTAACTTTAATTAACCTAACCTAACCTAACCTAATAACAATAAAATAAAAACAATCTATTTGTGCCCGATTGTAGTCGTTGTCGAGGAGATTTGAAATATAGATTTTGATTGTTGAAACATTATAAAACAATCGAATTTCACACATTTTACAATATAATTATATAACATTTCAAACTCGCATATCTCCGTTACTATTGAAGATACAGAAGTGATTTTGCACTCAATGGAATCAGGTCGACGCTCTCTATTGGCTCATGGGGAAAAATGTAATCCATGTGTAATATTCATGCTTAGATACCATGGAAAAAATCCTAACAATAAATTAAACAATCTATTTATTACCTATTGTATTCGTTGTCGAGGAGATTTCAAATATAGATTTTGATTGTTGAAACATTATAAAACAATCGAATTATACACTTTTTACGATAGAATTATATAAAATTTCAAACTCGCATATCTCCGTTACTCTTGAAGATACAGAAGTGATTTTACACTCAATTTAATCAGTTCGACCTAACCTAACCTAAACTGACCTGACCTAACCTAACTTAACTTTAATTAACCTAACCTAACCTAACCTAATAACAATAAAATAAAAACAATCTATTTGTGCCCGATTGTAGTCGTTGTCGAGGAGATTTGAAATATAGATTTTGATTGTTGAAACATTATAAAACAATCGAATTTCACACATTTTACAATATAATTATATAACATTTCAAACTCGCATATCTCCGTTACTATTGAAGATACAGAAGTGATTTTGCACTCAATGGAATCAGGTCGACGCTCTCTATTGGATCATGGGGAAAAATGTAATCCATGTGTAATATTCATGCTTAGTTATCATGGAAACTCTCATAATAATAAATTAAACAATCTATTTATTACCTATTGTATTCGTTGTCGAGGAGATTTCAAATATAGATTTTGATTGTTGAAACATTATAAAACAATCGATTTATACACTTTTTACGATAGAATTATATAAAATTTCAAACTCGCATATCTCCGTTACTGTTGAAGATACAGAAGTGATTTTACACTCAATTTAATCAGGTCGACCTAACCTAACCTAAACTGACCTGACCTAACCTAACTTAACTTAACTTTAATTAACCTAACCAAATAGCAATAAAATAAAAACAATCTATTTGTGCCCGATTGTAGTCGTTGTCGACGAGATTTGAAATATAGATTTTGATTGTTGAAACATTATAAAACAATCGAATTTCACACATTTTTCAATATAATTATATAACATTTCATACTCGCATATCTCCGTTACTATTGAAGATACAGAAGTGATTTTGCACTCAATGGAATCAGGTCGACGCTCTCTATTGGATCATGGGGAAAAATGTAATCCATGTGTAATATTCATGCTTAGTTATCATGGAAACTCTCATAACAATAAATTAAACAATCTATTTATTACCTATTGTATTCGTTGTCGAGGAGATTTCAAATATAGATTTTGATTGTTGAAACATTATAAAACAATCGAATTATACACTTTTTACGATAGAATTATATAAAATTTCAAACTCGCATATCTCCGTTACTCTTGAAGATACAGAAGTGATTTTACACTCAATTTAATCAGTTCGACCTAACCTAACCTAAACTGACCTGACCTAACCTAACTTAACTTTAATTAACATAACCTAACCTAACCTAATAACAATAAAATAAAAACAATCTATTTGTGCCCGATTGTAGTCGTTGTCGAGGAGATTTGAAATATAGATTTTGATTGTTGAAACATTATAAAACAATCGAATTTCACACATTTTACAATATAATTATATAACATTTCAAACTCGCATATCTCCGTTACTATTGAAGATACAGAAGTGATTTTGCACTCAATGGAATCAGGTCGACGCTCTCTATTGGATCATGGGGAAAAATGTAATCCATGTGTAATATTCATGCTTAGTTATCATGGAAACTCTCATAACAATAAATTAAACAATCTATTTATTACCTATTGTATTCGTTGTCGAGGAGATTTCAAATATAGATTTTGATTGTTGAAACATTATAAAACAATCGAATTATACACTTTTTACGATAGAATTATATAAAATTTCAAACTCGCATATCTCCGTTACTGTTGAAGATACAGAAGTGATTTTACACTCAATTTAATCAGGTCGACCTAACCTAACCTAAACTGACCTGACCTAACCTAACTTAACTTAACTTTAATTAACCTAACCAAATAGCAATAAAATAAAAACAATCTATTTGTGCCCGATTGTAGTCGTTGTCGACGAGATTTGAAATATAGATTTTGATTGTTGAAACATTATAAAACAATCGAATTTCACACATTTTTCAATATAATTATATAACATTTCAAACTCGCATATCTCCGTTACTATTGAAGATACAGAAGTGATTTTGCACTCAATGGAATCAGGTCGACGCTCTCTATTGGCTCATGGGGAAAAATGTAATCCATGTGTAATATTCATGCTTAGATACCATGGAAAAAATCCTAACAATAAATTAAACAATCTATTTATTACCTATTGTATTCGTTGTCGAGGAGATTTCAAATATAGATTTTGATTGTTGAAACATTATAAAACAATCGAATTATACACTTTTTACGATAGAATTATATAAAATTTCAAACTCGCATATCTCCGTTACTCTTGAAGATACAGAAGTGATTTTACACTCAATTTAATCAGTTCGACCTAACCTAACCTAAACTGACCTGACCTAACCTAACTTAACTTTAATTAACCTAACCTAACCTAACCTAATAACAATAAAATAAAAACAATCTATTTGTGCCCGATTGTAGTCGTTGTCGAGGAGATTTGAAATATAGATTTTGATTGTTGAAACATTATAAAACAATCGAATTTCACACATTTTACAATATAATTATATAACATTTCAAACTCGCATATCTCCGTTACTATTGAAGATACAGAAGTGATTTTGCACTCAATGGAATCAGGTCGACGCTCTCTATTGGATCATGGGGAAAAATGTAATCCATGTGTAATATTCATGCTTAGTTATCATGGAAACTCTCATAATAATAAATTAAACAATCTATTTATTACCTATTGTATTCGTTGTCGAGGAGATTTCAAATATAGATTTTGATTGTTGAAACATTATAAAACAATCGATTTATACACTTTTTACGATAGAATTATATAAAATTTCAAACTCGCATATCTCCGTTACTGTTGAAGATACAGAAGTGATTTTACACTCAATTTAATCAGGTCGACCTAACCTAACCTAAACTGACCTGACCTAACCTAACTTAACTTAACTTTAATTAACCTAACCAAATAGCAATAAAATAAAAACAATCTATTTGTGCCCGATTGTAGTCGTTGTCGACGAGATTTGAAATATAGATTTTGATTGTTGAAACATTATAAAACAATCGAATTTCACACATTTTTCAATATAATTATATAACATTTCAAACTCGCATATCTCCGTTACTATTGAAGATACAGAAGTGATTTTGCACTCAATGGAATCAGGTCGACGCTCTCTATTGGATCATGGGGAAAAATGTAATCCATGTGTAATATTCATGCTTAGTTATCATGGAAACTCTCATAACAATAAATTAAACAATCTATTTATTACCTATTGTATTCGTTGTCGAGGAGATTTCAAATATAGATTTTGATTGTTGAAACATTATAAAACAATCGAATTATACACTTTTTACGATAGAATTATATAAAATTTCAAACTCGCATATCTCCGTTACTGTTGAAGATACAGAAGTGATTTTACACTCAATTTAATCAGTTCGACCTAACCTAACCTAAACTGACCTGACCTAACCTAACTTAACTTTAATTAACCTAACCTAACCTAACCTAATAACAATAAAATAAAAACAATCTATTTGTGCCCGATTGTAGTCGTTGTCGAGGAGATTTGAAATATAGATTTTGATTGTTGAAACATTATAAAACAATCGAATTTCACACATTTTACAATATAATTATATAACATTTCAAACTCGCATATCTCCGTTACTATTGAAGATACAGAAGTGATTTTGCACTCAATGGAATCAGGTCGACGCTCTCTATTGGATCATGGGGAAAAATGTAATCCATGTGTAATATTCATGCTTAGTTATCATGGAAACTCTCATAACAATAAATTAAACAATCTATTTATTACCTATTGTATTCGTTGTCGAGGAGATTTCAAATATAGATTTTGATTGTTGAAACATTATAAAACAATCGAATTATACACTTTTTACGATAGAATTATATAAAATTTCAAACTCGCATATCTCCGTTACTGTTGAAGATACAGAAGTGATTTTACACTCAATTTAATCAGGTCGACCTAACCTAACCTAAACTGACCTGACCTAACCTAACTTAACTTAACTTTAATTAACCTAACCAAATAGCAATAAAATAAAAACAATCTATTTGTGCCCGATTGTAGTCGTTGTCGACGAGATTTGAAATATAGATTTTGATTGTTGAAACATTATAAAACAATCGAATTTCACACATTTTTCAATATAATTATATAACATTTCAAACTCGCATATCTCCGTTACTATTGAAGATACAGAAGTGATTTTGCACTCAATGGAATCAGGTCGACGCTCTCTATTGGATCATGGGGAAAAATGTAATCCATGTGTAATATTCATGCTTAGTTATCATGGAAACTCTCATAACAATAAATTAAACAATCTATTTATTACCTATTGTATTCGTTGTCGAGGAGATTTCAAATATAGATTTTGATTGTTGAAACATTATAAAACAATCGAATTTCACACATTTTACAATATAATTATATAACATTTCAAACTCGCATATCTCCGTTACTATTGAAGATACAGAAGTGATTTTGCACTCAATGGAATCAGGTCGACGCTCTCTATTGGCTCATGGGGAAAAATGTAATCCATGTGTAATATTCATGCTTAGATACCATGGAAAAAATCCTAACAATAAATTAAACAATCTATTTTTTACCTATTGTATTCGTTGTCGAGGAGATTTCAAATATAGATTTTGATTGTTGAAACATTATAAAACAATCGTATTATACACTTTTTACGATAGAATTATATAAAATTTCAAACTCGCATATCTCCGTTACTCTTGAAGATACAGAAGTGATTTTACACTCAATTTAATCAGTTCGACCTAACCTAACCTAAACTGACCTGACCTAACCTAACTTAACTTTAATTAACCTAACCTAACCTAACCTAATAACAATAAAATAAAAACAATCTATTTGTGCCCGATTGTAGTCGTTGTCGACGAGATTTGAAATATAGATTTTGATTGTTGAAACATTATAAAACAATCGAATTTCACACATTTTACAATATAATTATATAACATTTCAAACTCGCATATCTCCGTTACTATTGAAGATACAGAAGTGATTTTGCACTCAATGGAATCAGGTCGACGCTCTCTATTGGATCATGGGGAAAAATGTAATCCATGTGTAATATTCATGCTTAGTTATCATGGAAACTCTCATAATAATAAATTAAACAATCTATTTATTACCTATTGTATTCGTTGTCGAGGAGATTTCAAATATAGATTTTGATTGTTGAAACATTATAAAACAATCGAATTATACACTTTTTACGATAGAATTATATAAAATTTCAAACTCGCATATCTCCGTTACTGTTGAAGATACAGAAGTGATTTTACACTCAATTTAATCAGGTCGACCTAACCTAACCTAAACTGACCTGACCTAACCTAACTTAACTTTAATTAACCTAACCTAACCTAACCTAATAACAATAAAATAAAAACAATCTATTTGTGCCCGATTGTAGTCGTTGTCGACGAGATTTGAAATATAGATTTTGATTGTTGAAACATTATAAAACAATCGAATTTCACACATTTTACAATATAATTATATAACATTTCAAACTCGCATATCTCCGTTACTATTGAAGATACAGAAGTGATTTTGCACTCAATGGAATCAGGTCGACGCTCTCTATTGGCTCATGGGGAAAAATGTAATCCATGTGTAATATTCATGCTTAGTTATCATGGAAACTCTCATAACAATAAATTAAACAATCTATTTATTACCTATTGTATTCGTTGTCGAGGAGATTTCAAATATAGATTTTGATTGTTGAAACATTATAAAACAATCGAATTATACACTTTTTACGATAGAATTATATAAAATTTCAAACTCGCATATCTCCGTTACTGTTGAAGATACAGAAGTGATTTTACACTCAATTTAATCAGGTCGACCTAACCTAACCTAAACTGACCTGACCTAACCTAACTTAACTTAACTTTAATTAACCTAACCAAATAGCAATAAAATAAAAACAATCTATTTGTGCCCGATTGTAGTCGTTGTCGACGAGATTTGAAATATAGATTTTGATTGTTGAAACATTATAAAACAATCGAATTTCACACATTTTTCAATATAATTATATAACATTTCAAACTCGCATATCTCCGTTACTATTGAAGATACAGAAGTGATTTTGCACTCAATGGAATCAGGTCGACGCTCTCTATTGGATCATGGGGAAAAATGTAATCCATGTGTAAAATTCATGCTTAGTTATCATGGAAACTCTCATAACAATAAATTAAATAATCTATTTATTACCTATTGTATTCGTTGTCGAGGAGATTTCAAATATAGATTTTGATTGTTGAAACATTATAAAACAATCGAATTATACACTTTTTACGATAGAATTATATAAAATTTCAAACTCGCATATCTCCGTTACTGTTGAAGATACAGAAGTGATTTTACACTCAATTTAATCAGTTAGACCTAACCTAACCTAAACTGACCTGACCTAACCTAACTTAACTTTAATTAACCTAACCTAACCTAACCTAATAACAATAAAATAAAAACAATCTATTTGTGCCCGATTGTAGTCGTTGTCGAGGAGATTTGAAATATAGATTTTGATTGTTGAAACATTATAAAACAATCGAATTTCACACATTTTACAATATAATTATATAACATTTCAAACTCGCATATCTCCGTTACTATTGAAGATACAGAAGTGATTTTGCACTCAATGGAATCAGGTCGACGCTCTCTATTGGATCATGGGGAAAAATGTAATCCATGTGTAATATTCATGCTTAGTTATCATGGAAACTCTCATAACAATAAATTAAACAATCTATTTATTACCTATTGTATTCGTTGTCGAGGAGATTTCAAATATAGATTTTGATTGTTGAAACATTATAAAACAATCGAATTATACACTTTTTACGATAGAATTATATAAAATTTCAAACTCGCATATCTCCGTTACTCTTGAAGATACAGAAGTGATTTTACACTCAATTTAATCAGTTCGACCTAACCTAACCTAAACTGACCTGACCTAACCTAACTTAACTTTAATTAACCTAACCTAACCTAACCTAATAACAATAAAATAAAAACAATCTATTTGTGCCCGATTGTAGTCGTTGTCGACGAGATTTGAAATATAGATTTTGATTGTTGAAACATTATAAAACAATCGAATTTCACACATTTTACAATATAATTATATAACATTTCAAACTCGCATATCTCCGTTACTATTGAAGATACAGAAGTGATTTTGCACTCAATGGAATCAGGTCGACGCTCTCTATTGGATCATGGGGAAAAATGTAATCCATGTGTAATATTCATGCTTAGTTATCATGGAAACTCTCATAACAATAAATTAAACAATCTATTTATTACCTATTGTATTCGTTGTCGAGGAGATTTCAAATATAGATTTTGATTGTTGAAACATTATAAAACAATCGAATTATACACTTTTTACGATAGAATTATATAAAATTTCAAACTCGCATATCTCCGTTACTCTTGAAGATACAGAAGTGATTTTACACTCAATTTAATCAGTTAGACCTAACCTAACCTAAACTGACCTGACCTAACCTAACTTAACTTTAATTAACCTAACCTAACCTAACCTAATAACAATAAAATAAAAACAATCTATTTGTGCCCGATTGTAGTCGTTGTCGACGAGATTTGAAATATAGATTTTGATTGTTGAAACATTATAAAACAATCGAATTTCACACATTTTTCAATATAATTATATAACATTTCAAACTCGCATATCTCCGTTACTATTGAAGATACAGAAGTGATTTTGCACTCAATGGAATCAGGTCGACGCTCTCTATTGGATCATGGGGAAAAATGTAATCCATGTGTAATATTCATGCTTAGTTATCATGGAAACTCTCATAACAATAAATTAAACAATCTATTTATTACCTATTGTATTCGTTGTCGAGGAGATTTCAAATATAGATTTTGATTGTTGAAACATTATAAAACAATCGAATTTCACACATTTTACAATATAATTATATAACATTTCAAACTCGCATATCTCCGTTACTATTGAAGATACAGAAGTGATTTTGCACTCAATGGAATCAGGTCGGCGCTCTCTATTGGCTCATGGGGAAAAATGTAATCCATGTGTAATATTCATGCTTAGATACCATGGAAAAAATCCTAACAATAAATTAAACAATCTATTTATTACCTATTGTATTCGTTGTCGAGGAGATTTCAAATATAGATTTTGATTGTTGAAACATTATAAAACAATCGAATTATACACTTTTTACGATAGAATTATATAAAATTTCAAACTCGCATATCTCCGTTACTCTTGAAGATACAGAAGTGATTTTACACTCAATTTAATCAGTTCGACCTAACCTAACCTAAACTGACCTGACCTAACCTAACTTAACTTTAATTAACCTAACCTAACCTAACCTAATAACAATAAAATAAAAACAATCTATTTGTGCCCGATTGTAGTCGTTGTCGAGGAGATTTGAAATATAGATTTTGATTGTTGAAACATTATAAAACAATCGAATTTCACACATTTTACAATATAATTATATAACATTTCAAACTCGCATATCTCCGTTACTATTGAAGATACAGAAGTGATTTTGCACTCAATGGAATCAGGTCGACGCTCTCTATTGGATCATGGGGAAAAATGTAATCCATGTGTAATATTCATGCTTAGTTATCATGGAAACTCTCATAATAATAAATTAAACAATCTATTTATTACCTATTGTATTCGTTGTCGAGGAGATTTCAAATATAGATTTTGATTGTTGAAACATTATAAAACAATCGATTTATACACTTTTTACGATAGAATTATATAAAATTTCAAACTCGCATATCTCCGTTACTGTTGAAGATACAGAAGTGATTTTACACTCAATTTAATCAGGTCGACCTAACCTAACCTAAACTGACCTGACCTAACCTAACTTAACTTAACTTTAATTAACCTAACCAAATAGCAATAAAATAAAAACAATCTATTTGTGCCCGATTGTAGTCGTTGTCGACGAGATTTGAAATATAGATTTTGATTGTTGAAACATTATAAAACAATCGAATTTCACACATTTTTCAATATAATTATATAACATTTCAAACTCGCATATCTCCGTTACTATTGAAGATACAGAAGTGATTTTGCACTCAATGGAATCAGGTCGACGCTCTCTATTGGATCATGGGGAAAAATGTAATCCATGTGTAATATTCATGCTTAGTTATCATGGAAACTCTCATAATAATAAATTAAACAATCTATTTATTACCTATTGTATTCGTTGTCGAGGAGATTTCAAATATAGATTTTGATTGTTGAAACATTATAAAACAATCGAATTATACACTTTTTACGATAGAATTATATAAAATTTCAAACTCGCATATCTCCGTTACTGTTGAAGATACAGAAGTGATTTTACACTCAATTTAATCAGGTCGACCTAACCTAACCTAAACTGACCTGACCTAACCTAACTTAACTTTAATTAACCTAACCTAACCTAACCTAATAACAATAAAATAAAAACAATCTATTTGTGCCCGATTGTAGTCGTTGTCGACGAGATTTGAAATATAGATTTTGATTGTTGAAACATTATAAAACAATCGAATTTCACACATTTTACAATATAATTATATAACATTTCAAACTCGCATATCTCCGTTACTATTGAAGATACAGAAGTGATTTTGCACTCAATGGAATCAGGTCGACGCTCTCTATTGGCTCATGGGGAAAAATGTAATCCATGTGTAATATTCATGCTTAGTTATCATGGAAACTCTCATAACAATAAATTAAACAATCTATTTATTACCTATTGTATTCGTTGTCGAGGAGATTTCAAATATAGATTTTGATTGTTGAAACATTATAAAACAATCGAATTATACACTTTTTACGATAGAATTATATAAAATTTCAAACTCGCATATCTCCGTTACTGTTGAAGATACAGAAGTGATTTTACACTCAATTTAATCAGGTCGACCTAACCTAACCTAAACTGACCTGACCTAACCTAACTTAACTTTAATTAACCTAACCTAACCTAACCTAATAACAATAAAATAAAAACAATCTATTTGTGCCCGATTGTAGTCGTTGTCGAGGAGATTTGAAATATAGATTTTGATTGTTGAAACATTATAAAACAATCGAATTTCACACATTTTACAATATAATTATATAACATTTCAAACTCGCATATCTCCGTTACTATTGAAGATACAGAAGTGATTTTGCACTCAATGGAATCAGGTCGACGCTCTCTATTGGATCATGGGGAAAAATGTAATCCATGTGTAATATTCATGCTTAGTTATCATGGAAACTCTCATAACAATAAATTAAACAATCTATTTATTACCTATTGTATTCGTTGTCGAGGAGATTTCAAATATAGATTTTGATTGTTGAAACATTATAAAACAATCGAATTATACACTTTTTACGATAGAATTATATAAAATTTCAAACTCGCATATCTCCGTTACTCTTGAAGATACAGAAGTGATTTTACACTCAATTTAATCAGTTCGACCTAACCTAACCTAAACTGACCTGACCTAACCTAACTTAACTTTAATTAACCTAACCTAACCTAACCTAATAACAATAAAATAAAAACAATCTATTTGTGCCCGATTGTAGTCGTTGTCGACGAGATTTGAAATATAGATTTTGATTGTTGAAACATTATAAAACAATCGAATTTCACACATTTTACAATATAATTATATAACATTTCAAACTCGCATATCTCCGTTACTATTGAAGATACAGAAGTGATTTTGCACTCAATGGAATCAGGTCGACGCTCTCTATTGGATCATGGGGAAAAATGTAATCCATGTGTAATATTCATGCTTAGTTATCATGGAAACTCTCATAACAATAAATTAAACAATCTATTTATTACCTATTGTATTCGTTGTCGAGGAGATTTCAAATATAGATTTTGATTGTTGAAACATTATAAAACAATCGAATTATACACTTTTTACGATAGAATTATATAAAATTTCAAACTCGCATATCTCCGTTACTCTTGAAGATACAGAAGTGATTTTACACTCAATTTAATCAGTTAGACCTAACCTAACCTAAACTGACCTGACCTAACCTAACTTAACTTTAATTAACCTAACCTAACCTAACCTAATAACAATAAAATAAAAACAATCTATTTGTGCCCGATTGTAGTCGTTGTCGACGAGATTTGAAATATAGATTTTGATTGTTGAAACATTATAAAACAATCGAATTTCACACATTTTTCAATATAATTATATAACATTTCAAACTCGCATATCTCCGTTACTATTGAAGATACAGAAGTGATTTTGCACTCAATGGAATCAGGTCGACGCTCTCTATTGGATCATGGGGAAAAATGTAATCCATGTGTAATATTCATGCTTAGTTATCATGGAAACTCTCATAACAATAAATTAAACAATCTATTTATTACCTATTGTATTCGTTGTCGAGGAGATTTCAAATATAGATTTTGATTGTTGAAACATTATAAAACAATCGAATTTCACACATTTTACAATATAATTATATAACATTTCAAACTCGCATATCTCCGTTACTATTGAAGATACAGAAGTGATTTTGCACTCAATGGAATCAGGTCGGCGCTCTCTATTGGCTCATGGGGAAAAATGTAATCCATGTGTAATATTCATGCTTAGATACCATGGAAAAAATCCTAACAATAAATTAAACAATCTATTTATTACCTATTGTATTCGTTGTCGAGGAGATTTCAAATATAGATTTTGATTGTTGAAACATTATAAAACAATCGAATTATACACTTTTTACGATAGAATTATATAAAATTTCAAACTCGCATATCTCCGTTACTCTTGAAGATACAGAAGTGATTTTACACTCAATTTAATCAGTTCGACCTAACCTAACCTAAACTGACCTGACCTAACCTAACTTAACTTTAATTAACCTAACCTAACCTAACCTAATAACAATAAAATAAAAACAATCTATTTGTGCCCGATTGTAGTCGTTGTCGAGGAGATTTGAAATATAGATTTTGATTGTTGAAACATTATAAAACAATCGAATTTCACACATTTTACAATATAATTATATAACATTTCAAACTCGCATATCTCCGTTACTATTGAAGATACAGAAGTGATTTTGCACTCAATGGAATCAGGTCGACGCTCTCTATTGGATCATGGGGAAAAATGTAATCCATGTGTAATATTCATGCTTAGTTATCATGGAAACTCTCATAATAATAAATTAAACAATCTATTTATTACCTATTGTATTCGTTGTCGAGGAGATTTCAAATATAGATTTTGATTGTTGAAACATTATAAAACAATCGATTTATACACTTTTTACGATAGAATTATATAAAATTTCAAACTCGCATATCTCCGTTACTGTTGAAGATACAGAAGTGATTTTACACTCAATTTAATCAGGTCGACCTAACCTAACCTAAACTGACCTGACCTAACCTAACTTAACTTAACTTTAATTAACCTAACCAAATAGCAATAAAATAAAAACAATCTATTTGTGCCCGATTGTAGTCGTTGTCGACGAGATTTGAAATATAGATTTTGATTGTTGAAACATTATAAAACAATCGAATTTCACACATTTTTCAATATAATTATATAACATTTCAAACTCGCATATCTCCGTTACTATTGAAGATACAGAAGTGATTTTGCACTCAATGGAATCAGGTCGACGCTCTCTATTGGATCATGGGGAAAAATGTAATCCATGTGTAATATTCATGCTTAGTTATCATGGAAACTCTCATAATAATAAATTAAACAATCTATTTATTACCTATTGTATTCGTTGTCGAGGAGATTTCAAATATAGATTTTGATTGTTGAAACATTATAAAACAATCGAATTATACACTTTTTACGATAGAATTATATAAAATTTCAAACTCGCATATCTCCGTTACTGTTGAAGATACAGAAGTGATTTTACACTCAATTTAATCAGGTCGACCTAACCTAACCTAAACTGACCTGACCTAACCTAACTTAACTTTAATTAACCTAACCTAACCTAACCTAATAACAATAAAATAAAAACAATCTATTTGTGCCCGATTGTAGTCGTTGTCGACGAGATTTGAAATATAGATTTTGATTGTTGAAACATTATAAAACAATCGAATTTCACACATTTTACAATATAATTATATAACATTTCAAACTCGCATATCTCCGTTACTATTGAAGATACAGAAGTGATTTTGCACTCAATGGAATCAGGTCGACGCTCTCTATTGGCTCATGGGGAAAAATGTAATCCATGTGTAATATTCATGCTTAGTTATCATGGAAACTCTCATAACAATAAATTAAACAATCTATTTATTACCTATTGTATTCGTTGTCGAGGAGATTTCAAATATAGATTTTGATTGTTGAAACATTATAAAACAATCGAATTATACACTTTTTACGATAGAATTATATAAAATTTCAAACTCGCATATCTCCGTTACTGTTGAAGATACAGAAGTGATTTTACACTCAATTTAATCAGGTCGACCTAACCTAACCTAAACTGACCTGACCTAACCTAACTTAACTTTAATTAACCTAACCTAACCTAACCTAATAACAATAAAATAAAAACAATCTATTTGTGCCCGATTGTAGTCGTTGTCGAGGAGATTTGAAATATAGATTTTGATTGTTGAAACATTATAAAACAATCGAATTTCACACATTTTACAATATAATTATATAACATTTCAAACTCGCATATCTCCGTTACTATTGAAGATACAGAAGTGATTTTGCACTCAATGGAATCAGGTCGACGCTCTCTATTGGATCATGGGGAAAAATGTAATCCATGTGTAATATTCATGCTTAGTTATCATGGAAACTCTCATAACAATAAATTAAACAATCTATTTATTACCTATTGTATTCGTTGTCGAGGAGATTTCAAATATAGATTTTGATTGTTGAAACATTATAAAACAATCGAATTATACACTTTTTACGATAGAATTATATAAAATTTCAAACTCGCATATCTCCGTTACTGTTGAAGATACAGAAGTGATTTTACACTCAATTTAATCAGGTCGACCTAACCTAACCTAAACTGACCTGACCTAACCTAACTTAACTTAACTTTAATTAACCTAACCAAATAGCAATAAAATAAAAACAATCTATTTGTGCCCGATTGTAGTCGTTGTCGACGAGATTTGAAATATAGATTTTGATTGTTGAAACATTATAAAACAATCGAATTTCACACATTTTTCAATATAATTATATAACATTTCAAACTCGCATATCTCCGTTACTATTGAAGATACAGAAGTGATTTTGCACTCAATGGAATCAGGTCGACGCTCTCTATTGGATCATGGGGAAAAATGTAATCCATGTGTAAAATTCATGCTTAGTTATCATGGAAACTCTCATAACAATAAATTAAATAATCTATTTATTACCTATTGTATTCGTTGTCGAGGAGATTTCAAATATAGATTTTGATTGTTGAAACATTATAAAACAATCGAATTATACACTTTTTACGATAGAATTATATAAAATTTCAAACTCGCATATCTCCGTTACTGTTGAAGATACAGAAGTGATTTTACACTCAATTTAATCAGTTAGACCTAACCTAACCTAAACTGACCTGACCTAACCTAACTTAACTTTAATTAGCCTAACCTAACCTAACCTAATAACAATAAAATAAAAACAATCTATTTGTGCCCGATTGTAGTCGTTGTCGACGAGATTTGAAATATAGATTTTGATTGTTGAAACATTATAAAACAATCGAATTTCACACATTTTACAATATAATTATATAACATTTCAAACTCGCATATCTCCGTTACTATTGAAGATACAGAAGTGATTTTGCACTCAATGGAATCAGGTCGACGCTCTCTATTGGATCATGGGGAAAAATGTAATCCATGTGTAATATTCATGCTTAGTTATCATGGAAACTCTCATAACAATAAATTAAACAATCTATTTATTACCTATTGTATTCGTTGTCGAGGAGATTTCAAATATAGATTTTGATTGTTGAAACATTATAAAACAATCGAATTATACACTTTTTACGATAGAATTATATAAAATTTCAAACTCGCATATCTCCGTTACTCTTGAAGATACAGAAGTGATTTTACACTCAATTTAATCAGTTCGACCTAACCTAACCTAAACTGACCTGACCTAACCTAACTTAACTTTAATTAACCTAACCTAACCTAACCTAATAACAATAAAATAAAAACAATCTATTTGTGCCCGATTGTAGTCGTTGTCGACGAGATTTGAAATATAGATTTTGATTGTTGAAACATTATAAAACAATCGAATTTCACACATTTTTCAATATAATTATATAACATTTCAAACTCGCATATCTCCGTTACTATTGAAGATACAGAAGTGATTTTGCACTCAATGGAATCAGGTCGACGCTCTCTATTGGATCATGGGGAAAAATGTAATCCATGTGTAATATTCATGCTTAGTTATCATGGAAACTCTCATAACAATAAATTAAACAATCTATTTATTACCTATTGTATTCGTTGTCGAGGAGATTTCAAATATAGATTTTGATTGTTGAAACATTATAAAACAATCGAATTTCACACATTTTACAATATAATTATATAACATTTCAAACTCGCATATCTCCGTTACTATTGAAGATACAGAAGTGATTTTGCACTCAATGGAATCAGGTCGACGCTCTCTATTGGCTCATGGGGAAAAATGTAATCCATGTGTAATATTCATGCTTAGATACCATGGAAAAAATCCTAACAATAAATTAAACAATCTATTTATTACCTATTGTATTCGTTGTCGAGGAGATTTCAAATATAGATTTTGATTGTTGAAACATTATAAAACAATCGAATTATACACTTTTTACGATAGAATTATATAAAATTTCAAACTCGCATATCTCCGTTACTCTTGAAGATACAGAAGTGATTTTACACTCAATTTAATCAGTTCGACCTAACCTAACCTAAACTGACCTGACCTAACCTAACTTAACTTTAATTAACCTAACCTAACCTAACCTAATAACAATAAAATAAAAACAATCTATTTGTGCCCGATTGTAGTCGTTGTCGAGGAGATTTGAAATATAGATTTTGATTGTTGAAACATTATAAAACAATCGAATTTCACACATTTTACAATATAATTATATAACATTTCAAACTCGCATATCTCCGTTACTATTGAAGATACAGAAGTGATTTTGCACTCAATGGAATCAGGTCGACGCTCTCTATTGGCTCATGGGGAAAAATGTAATCCATGTGTAATATTCATGCTTAGATACCATGGAAAAAATCCTAACAATAAATTAAACAATCTATTTATTACCTATTGTATTCGTTGTCGAGGAGATTTCAAATATAGATTTTGATTGTTGAAACATTATAAAACAATCGAATTATACACTTTTTACGATAGAATTATATAAAATTTCAAACTCGCATATCTCCGTTACTCTTGAAGATACAGAAGTGATTTTACACTCAATTTAATCAGTTCGACCTAACCTAACCTAAACTGACCTGACCTAACCTAACTTAACTTTAATTAACCTAACCTAACCTAACCTAATAACAATAAAATAAAAACAATCTATTTGTGCCCGATTGTAGTCGTTGTCGAGGAGATTTGAAATATAGATTTTGATTGTTGAAACATTATAAAACAATCGAATTTCACACATTTTACAATATAATTATATAACATTTCAAACTCGCATATCTCCGTTACTATTGAAGATACAGAAGTGATTTTGCACTCAATGGAATCAGGTCGACGCTCTCTATTGGATCATGGGGAAAAATGTAATCCATGTGTAATATTCATGCTTAGTTATCATGGAAACTCTCATAATAATAAATTAAACAATCTATTTATTACCTATTGTATTCGTTGTCGAGGAGATTTCAAATATAGATTTTGATTGTTGAAACATTATAAAACAATCGATTTATACACTTTTTACGATAGAATTATATAAAATTTCAAACTCGCATATCTCCGTTACTGTTGAAGATACAGAAGTGATTTTACACTCAATTTAATCAGGTCGACCTAACCTAACCTAAACTGACCTGACCTAACCTAACTTAACTTAACTTTAATTAACCTAACCAAATAGCAATAAAATAAAAACAATCTATTTGTGCCCGATTGTAGTCGTTGTCGACGAGATTTGAAATATAGATTTTGATTGTTGAAACATTATAAAACAATCGAATTTCACACATTTTTCAATATAATTATATAACATTTCAAACTCGCATATCTCCGTTACTATTGAAGATACAGAAGTGATTTTGCACTCAATGGAATCAGGTCGACGCTCTCTATTGGATCATGGGGAAAAATGTAATCCATGTGTAATATTCATGCTTAGTTATCATGGAAACTCTCATAATAATAAATTAAACAATCTATTTATTACCTATTGTATTCGTTGTCGAGGAGATTTCAAATATAGATTTTGATTGTTGAAACATTATAAAACAATCGAATTATACACTTTTTACGATAGAATTATATAAAATTTCAAACTCGCATATCTCCGTTACTGTTGAAGATACAGAAGTGATTTTACACTCAATTTAATCAGGTCGACCTAACCTAACCTAAACTGACCTGACCTAACCTAACTTAACTTTAATTAACCTAACCTAACCTAACCTAATAACAATAAAATAAAAACAATCTATTTGTGCCCGATTGTAGTCGTTGTCGACGAGATTTGAAATATAGATTTTGATTGTTGAAACATTATAAAACAATCGAATTTCACACATTTTACAATATAATTATATAACATTTCAAACTCGCATATCTCCGTTACTATTGAAGATACAGAAGTGATTTTGCACTCAATGGAATCAGGTCGACGCTCTCTATTGGCTCATGGGGAAAAATGTAATCCATGTGTAATATTCATGCTTAGTTATCATGGAAACTCTCATAACAATAAATTAAACAATCTATTTATTACCTATTGTATTCGTTGTCGAGGAGATTTCAAATATAGATTTTGATTGTTGAAACATTATAAAACAATCGAATTATACACTTTTTACGATAGAATTATATAAAATTTCAAACTCGCATATCTCCGTTACTGTTGAAGATACAGAAGTGATTTTACACTCAATTTAATCAGGTCGACCTAACCTAACCTAAACTGACCTGACCTAACCTAACTTAACTTTAATTAACCTAACCTAACCTAACCTAATAACAATAAAATAAAAACAATCTATTTGTGCCCGATTGTAGTCGTTGTCGAGGAGATTTGAAATATAGATTTTGATTGTTGAAACATTATAAAACAATCGAATTTCACACATTTTACAATATAATTATATAACATTTCAAACTCGCATATCTCCGTTACTATTGAAGATACAGAAGTGATTTTGCACTCAATGGAATCAGGTCGACGCTCTCTATTGGATCATGGGGAAAAATGTAATCCATGTGTAATATTCATGCTTAGTTATCATGGAAACTCTCATAACAATAAATTAAACAATCTATTTATTACCTATTGTATTCGTTGTCGAGGAGATTTCAAATATAGATTTTGATTGTTGAAACATTATAAAACAATCGAATTATACACTTTTTACGATAGAATTATATAAAATTTCAAACTCGCATATCTCCGTTACTCTTGAAGATACAGAAGTGATTTTACACTCAATTTAATCAGTTCGACCTAACCTAACCTAAACTGACCTGACCTAACCTAACTTAACTTTAATTAACCTAACCTAACCTAACCTAATAACAATAAAATAAAAACAATCTATTTGTGCCCGATTGTAGTCGTTGTCGACGAGATTTGAAATATAGATTTTGATTGTTGAAACATTATAAAACAATCGAATTTCACACATTTTACAATATAATTATATAACATTTCAAACTCGCATATCTCCGTTACTATTGAAGATACAGAAGTGATTTTGCACTCAATGGAATCAGGTCGACGCTCTCTATTGGATCATGGGGAAAAATGTAATCCATGTGTAATATTCATGCTTAGTTATCATGGAAACTCTCATAACAATAAATTAAACAATCTATTTATTACCTATTGTATTCGTTGTCGAGGAGATTTCAAATATAGATTTTGATTGTTGAAACATTATAAAACAATCGAATTATACACTTTTTACGATAGAATTATATAAAATTTCAAACTCGCATATCTCCGTTACTCTTGAAGATACAGAAGTGATTTTACACTCAATTTAATCAGTTAGACCTAACCTAACCTAAACTGACCTGACCTAACCTAACTTAACTTTAATTAACCTAACCTAACCTAACCTAATAACAATAAAATAAAAACAATCTATTTGTGCCCGATTGTAGTCGTTGTCGACGAGATTTGAAATATAGATTTTGATTGTTGAAACATTATAAAACAATCGAATTTCACACATTTTTCAATATAATTATATAACATTTCAAACTCGCATATCTCCGTTACTATTGAAGATACAGAAGTGATTTTGCACTCAATGGAATCAGGTCGACGCTCTCTATTGGATCATGGGGAAAAATGTAATCCATGTGTAATATTCATGCTTAGTTATCATGGAAACTCTCATAACAATAAATTAAACAATCTATTTATTACCTATTGTATTCGTTGTCGAGGAGATTTCAAATATAGATTTTGATTGTTGAAACATTATAAAACAATCGAATTTCACACATTTTACAATATAATTATATAACATTTCAAACTCGCATATCTCCGTTACTATTGAAGATACAGAAGTGATTTTGCACTCAATGGAATCAGGTCGGCGCTCTCTATTGGCTCATGGGGAAAAATGTAATCCATGTGTAATATTCATGCTTAGATACCATGGAAAAAATCCTAACAATAAATTAAACAATCTATTTATTACCTATTGTATTCGTTGTCGAGGAGATTTCAAATATAGATTTTGATTGTTGAAACATTATAAAACAATCGAATTATACACTTTTTACGATAGAATTATATAAAATTTCAAACTCGCATATCTCCGTTACTCTTGAAGATACAGAAGTGATTTTACACTCAATTTAATCAGTTCGACCTAACCTAACCTAAACTGACCTGACCTAACCTAACTTAACTTTAATTAACCTAACCTAACCTAACCTAATAACAATAAAATAAAAACAATCTATTTGTGCCCGATTGTAGTCGTTGTCGAGGAGATTTGAAATATAGATTTTGATTGTTGAAACATTATAAAACAATCGAATTTCACACATTTTACAATATAATTATATAACATTTCAAACTCGCATATCTCCGTTACTATTGAAGATACAGAAGTGATTTTGCACTCAATGGAATCAGGTCGACGCTCTCTATTGGATCATGGGGAAAAATGTAATCCATGTGTAATATTCATGCTTAGTTATCATGGAAACTCTCATAATAATAAATTAAACAATCTATTTATTACCTATTGTATTCGTTGTCGAGGAGATTTCAAATATAGATTTTGATTGTTGAAACATTATAAAACAATCGATTTATACACTTTTTACGATAGAATTATATAAAATTTCAAACTCGCATATCTCCGTTACTGTTGAAGATACAGAAGTGATTTTACACTCAATTTAATCAGGTCGACCTAACCTAACCTAAACTGACCTGACCTAACCTAACTTAACTTAACTTTAATTAACCTAACCAAATAGCAATAAAATAAAAACAATCTATTTGTGCCCGATTGTAGTCGTTGTCGACGAGATTTGAAATATAGATTTTGATTGTTGAAACATTATAAAACAATCGAATTTCACACATTTTTCAATATAATTATATAACATTTCAAACTCGCATATCTCCGTTACTATTGAAGATACAGAAGTGATTTTGCACTCAATGGAATCAGGTCGACGCTCTCTATTGGATCATGGGGAAAAATGTAATCCATGTGTAATATTCATGCTTAGTTATCATGGAAACTCTCATAATAATAAATTAAACAATCTATTTATTACCTATTGTATTCGTTGTCGAGGAGATTTCAAATATAGATTTTGATTGTTGAAACATTATAAAACAATCGAATTATACACTTTTTACGATAGAATTATATAAAATTTCAAACTCGCATATCTCCGTTACTGTTGAAGATACAGAAGTGATTTTACACTCAATTTAATCAGGTCGACCTAACCTAACCTAAACTGACCTGACCTAACCTAACTTAACTTTAATTAACCTAACCTAACCTAACCTAATAACAATAAAATAAAAACAATCTATTTGTGCCCGATTGTAGTCGTTGTCGACGAGATTTGAAATATAGATTTTGATTGTTGAAACATTATAAAACAATCGAATTTCACACATTTTACAATATAATTATATAACATTTCAAACTCGCATATCTCCGTTACTATTGAAGATACAGAAGTGATTTTGCACTCAATGGAATCAGGTCGACGCTCTCTATTGGCTCATGGGGAAAAATGTAATCCATGTGTAATATTCATGCTTAGTTATCATGGAAACTCTCATAACAATAAATTAAACAATCTATTTATTACCTATTGTATTCGTTGTCGAGGAGATTTCAAATATAGATTTTGATTGTTGAAACATTATAAAACAATCGAATTATACACTTTTTACGATAGAATTATATAAAATTTCAAACTCGCATATCTCCGTTACTGTTGAAGATACAGAAGTGATTTTACACTCAATTTAATCAGGTCGACCTAACCTAACCTAAACTGACCTGACCTAACCTAACTTAACTTAACTTTAATTAACCTAACCAAATAGCAATAAAATAAAAACAATCTATTTGTGCCCGATTGTAGTCGTTGTCGACGAGATTTGAAATATAGATTTTGATTGTTGAAACATTATAAAACAATCGAATTTCACACATTTTTCAATATAATTATATAACATTTCAAACTCGCATATCTCCGTTACTATTGAAGATACAGAAGTGATTTTGCACTCAATGGAATCAGGTCGACGCTCTCTATTGGATCATGGGGAAAAATGTAATCCATGTGTAAAATTCATGCTTAGTTATCATGGAAACTCTCATAACAATAAATTAAATAATCTATTTATTACCTATTGTATTCGTTGTCGAGGAGATTTCAAATATAGATTTTGATTGTTGAAACATTATAAAACAATCGAATTATACACTTTTTACGATAGAATTATATAAAATTTCAAACTCGCATATCTCCGTTACTGTTGAAGATACAGAAGTGATTTTACACTCAATTTAATCAGTTAGACCTAACCTAACCTAAACTGACCTGACCTAACCTAACTTAACTTTAATTAGCCTAACCTAACCTAACCTAATAACAATAAAATAAAAACAATCTATTTGTGCCCGATTGTAGTCGTTGTCGACGAGATTTGAAATATAGATTTTGATTGTTGAAACATTATAAAACAATCGAATTTCACACATTTTACAATATAATTATATAACATTTCAAACTCGCATATCTCCGTTACTATTGAAGATACAGAAGTGATTTTGCACTCAATGGAATCAGGTCGACGCTCTCTATTGGATCATGGGGAAAAATGTAATCCATGTGTAATATTCATGCTTAGTTATCATGGAAACTCTCATAACAATAAATTAAACAATCTATTTATTACCTATTGTATTCGTTGTCGAGGAGATTTCAAATATAGATTTTGATTGTTGAAACATTATAAAACAATCGAATTATACACTTTTTACGATAGAATTATATAAAATTTCAAACTCGCATATCTCCGTTACTCTTGAAGATACAGAAGTGATTTTACACTCAATTTAATCAGTTCGACCTAACCTAACCTAAACTGACCTGACCTAACCTAACTTAACTTTAATTAACCTAACCTAACCTAACCTAATAACAATAAAATAAAAACAATCTATTTGTGCCCGATTGTAGTCGTTGTCGACGAGATTTGAAATATAGATTTTGATTGTTGAAACATTATAAAACAATCGAATTTCACACATTTTTCAATATAATTATATAACATTTCAAACTCGCATATCTCCGTTACTATTGAAGATACAGAAGTGATTTTGCACTCAATGGAATCAGGTCGACGCTCTCTATTGGATCATGGGGAAAAATGTAATCCATGTGTAATATTCATGCTTAGTTATCATGGAAACTCTCATAACAATAAATTAAACAATCTATTTATTACCTATTGTATTCGTTGTCGAGGAGATTTCAAATATAGATTTTGATTGTTGAAACATTATAAAACAATCGAATTTCACACATTTTACAATATAATTATATAACATTTCAAACTCGCATATCTCCGTTACTATTGAAGATACAGAAGTGATTTTGCACTCAATGGAATCAGGTCGACGCTCTCTATTGGCTCATGGGGAAAAATGTAATCCATGTGTAATATTCATGCTTAGATACCATGGAAAAAATCCTAACAATAAATTAAACAATCTATTTATTACCTATTGTATTCGTTGTCGAGGAGATTTCAAATATAGATTTTGATTGTTGAAACATTATAAAACAATCGAATTATACACTTTTTACGATAGAATTATATAAAATTTCAAACTCGCATATCTCCGTTACTCTTGAAGATACAGAAGTGATTTTACACTCAATTTAATCAGTTCGACCTAACCTAACCTAAACTGACCTGACCTAACCTAACTTAACTTTAATTAACCTAACCTAACCTAACCTAATAACAATAAAATAAAAACAATCTATTTGTGCCCGATTGTAGTCGTTGTCGAGGAGATTTGAAATATAGATTTTGATTGTTGAAACATTATAAAACAATCGAATTTCACACATTTTACAATATAATTATATAACATTTCAAACTCGCATATCTCCGTTACTATTGAAGATACAGAAGTGATTTTGCACTCAATGGAATCAGGTCGACGCTCTCTATTGGCTCATGGGGAAAAATGTAATCCATGTGTAATATTCATGCTTAGATACCATGGAAAAAATCCTAACAATAAATTAAACAATCTATTTATTACCTATTGTATTCGTTGTCGAGGAGATTTCAAATATAGATTTTGATTGTTGAAACATTATAAAACAATCGAATTATACACTTTTTACGATAGAATTATATAAAATTTCAAACTCGCATATCTCCGTTACTCTTGAAGATACAGAAGTGATTTTACACTCAATTTAATCAGTTCGACCTAACCTAACCTAAACTGACCTGACCTAACCTAACTTAACTTTAATTAACCTAACCTAACCTAACCTAATAACAATAAAATAAAAACAATCTATTTGTGCCCGATTGTAGTCGTTGTCGAGGAGATTTGAAATATAGATTTTGATTGTTGAAACATTATAAAACAATCGAATTTCACACATTTTACAATATAATTATATAACATTTCAAACTCGCATATCTCCGTTACTATTGAAGATACAGAAGTGATTTTGCACTCAATGGAATCAGGTCGACGCTCTCTATTGGCTCATGGGGAAAAATGTAATCCATGTGTAATATTCATGCTTAGATACCATGGAAAAAATCCTAACAATAAATTAAACAATCTATTTATTACCTATTGTATTCGTTGTCGAGGAGATTTCAAATATAGATTTTGATTGTTGAAACATTATAAAACAATCGAATTATACACTTTTTACGATAGAATTATATAAAATTTCAAACTCGCATATCTCCGTTACTCTTGAAGATACAGAAGTGATTTTACACTCAATTTAATCAGTTCGACCTAACCTAACCTAAACTGACCTGACCTAACCTAACTTAACTTTAATTAACCTAACCTAACCTAACCTAATAACAATAAAATAAAAACAATCTATTTGTGCCCGATTGTAGTCGTTGTCGAGGAGATTTGAAATATAGATTTTGATTGTTGAAACATTATAAAACAATCGAATTTCACACATTTTACAATATAATTATATAACATTTCAAACTCGCATATCTCCGTTACTATTGAAGATACAGAAGTGATTTTGCACTCAATGGAATCAGGTCGACGCTCTCTATTGGATCATGGGGAAAAATGTAATCCATGTGTAATATTCATGCTTAGTTATCATGGAAACTCTCATAATAATAAATTAAACAATCTATTTATTACCTATTGTATTCGTTGTCGAGGAGATTTCAAATATAGATTTTGATTGTTGAAACATTATAAAACAATCGATTTATACACTTTTTACGATAGAATTATATAAAATTTCAAACTCGCATATCTCCGTTACTGTTGAAGATACAGAAGTGATTTTACACTCAATTTAATCAGGTCGACCTAACCTAACCTAAACTGACCTGACCTAACCTAACTTAACTTAACTTTAATTAACCTAACCAAATAGCAATAAAATAAAAACAATCTATTTGTGCCCGATTGTAGTCGTTGTCGACGAGATTTGAAATATAGATTTTGATTGTTGAAACATTATAAAACAATCGAATTTCACACATTTTTCAATATAATTATATAACATTTCAAACTCGCATATCTCCGTTACTATTGAAGATACAGAAGTGATTTTGCACTCAATGGAATCAGGTCGACGCTCTCTATTGGATCATGGGGAAAAATGTAATCCATGTGTAAAATTCATGCTTAGTTATCATGGAAACTCTCATAACAATAAATTAAATAATCTATTTATTACCTATTGTATTCGTTGTCGAGGAGATTTCAAATATAGATTTTGATTGTTGAAACATTATAAAACAATCGAATTATACACTTTTTACGATAGAATTATATAAAATTTCAAACTCGCATATCTCCGTTACTGTTGAAGATACAGAAGTGATTTTACACTCAATTTAATCAGGTCGACCTAACCTAACCTAAACTGACCTGACCTAACCTAACTTAACTTTAATTAACCTAACCTAACCTAACCTAATAACAATAAAATAAAAACAATCTATTTGTGCCCGATTGTAGTCGTTGTCGAGGAGATTTGAAATATAGATTTTGATTGTTGAAACATTATAAAACAATCGAATTTCACACATTTTACAATATAATTATATAACATTTCAAACTCGCATATCTCCGTTACTATTGAAGATACAGAAGTGATTTTGCACTCAATGGAATCAGGTCGACGCTCTCTATTGGATCATGGGGAAAAATGTAATCCATGTGTAATATTCATGCTTAGTTATCATGGAAACTCTCATAACAATAAATTAAACAATCTATTTATTACCTATTGTATTCGTTGTCGAGGAGATTTCAAATATAGATTTTGATTGTTGAAACATTATAAAACAATCGAATTATACACTTTTTACGATAGAATTATATAAAATTTCAAACTCGCATATCTCCGTTACTCTTGAAGATACAGAAGTGATTTTACACTCAATTTAATCAGTTCGACCTAACCTAACCTAAACTGACCTGACCTAACCTAACTTAACTTTAATTAACCTAACCTAACCTAACCTAATAACAATAAAATAAAAACAATCTATTTGTGCCCGATTGTAGTCGTTGTCGAGGAGATTTGAAATATAGATTTTGATTGTTGAAACATTATAAAACAATCGAATTTCACACATTTTACAATATAATTATATAACATTTCAAACTCGCATATCTCCGTTACTATTGAAGATACAGAAGTGATTTTGCACTCAATGGAATCAGGTCGACGCTCTCTATTGGATCATGGGGAAAAATGTAATCCATGTGTAATATTCATGCTTAGTTATCATGGAAACTCTCATAATAATAAATTAAACAATCTATTTATTACCTATTGTATTCGTTGTCGAGGAGATTTCAAATATAGATTTTGATTGTTGAAACATTATAAAACAATCGATTTATACACTTTTTACGATAGAATTATATAAAATTTCAAACTCGCATATCTCCGTTACTGTTGAAGATACAGAAGTGATTTTACACTCAATTTAATCAGGTCGACCTAACCTAACCTAAACTGACCTGACCTAACCTAACTTAACTTAACTTTAATTAACCTAACCAAATAGCAATAAAATAAAAACAATCTATTTGTGCCCGATTGTAGTCGTTGTCGACGAGATTTGAAATATAGATTTTGATTGTTGAAACATTATAAAACAATCGAATTTCACACATTTTTCAATATAATTATATAACATTTCAAACTCGCATATCTCCGTTACTATTGAAGATACAGAAGTGATTTTGCACTCAATGGAATCAGGTCGACGCTCTCTATTGGATCATGGGGAAAAATGTAATCCATGTGTAATATTCATGCTTAGTTATCATGGAAACTCTCATAATAATAAATTAAACAATCTATTTATTACCTATTGTATTCGTTGTCGAGGAGATTTCAAATATAGATTTTGATTGTTGAAACATTATAAAACAATCGAATTATACACTTTTTACGATAGAATTATATAAAATTTCAAACTCGCATATCTCCGTTACTGTTGAAGATACAGAAGTGATTTTACACTCAATTTAATCAGGTCGACCTAACCTAACCTAAACTGACCTGACCTAACCTAACTTAACTTTAATTAACCTAACCTAACCTAACCTAATAACAATAAAATAAAAACAATCTATTTGTGCCCGATTGTAGTCGTTGTCGACGAGATTTGAAATATAGATTTTGATTGTTGAAACATTATAAAACAATCGAATTTCACACATTTTACAATATAATTATATAACATTTCAAACTCGCATATCTCCGTTACTATTGAAGATACAGAAGTGATTTTGCACTCAATGGAATCAGGTCGACGCTCTCTATTGGCTCATGGGGAAAAATGTAATCCATGTGTAATATTCATGCTTAGTTATCATGGAAACTCTCATAACAATAAATTAAACAATCTATTTATTACCTATTGTATTCGTTGTCGAGGAGATTTCAAATATAGATTTTGATTGTTGAAACATTATAAAACAATCGAATTATACACTTTTTACGATAGAATTATATAAAATTTCAAACTCGCATATCTCCGTTACTGTTGAAGATACAGAAGTGATTTTACACTCAATTTAATCAGGTCGACCTAACCTAACCTAAACTGACCTGACCTAACCTAACTTAACTTAACTTTAATTAACCTAACCAAATAGCAATAAAATAAAAACAATCTATTTGTGCCCGATTGTAGTCGTTGTCGACGAGATTTGAAATATAGATTTTGATTGTTGAAACATTATAAAACAATCGAATTTCACACATTTTTCAATATAATTATATAACATTTCAAACTCGCATATCTCCGTTACTATTGAAGATACAGAAGTGATTTTGCACTCAATGGAATCAGGTCGACGCTCTCTATTGGATCATGGGGAAAAATGTAATCCATGTGTAAAATTCATGCTTAGTTATCATGGAAACTCTCATAACAATAAATTAAATAATCTATTTATTACCTATTGTATTCGTTGTCGAGGAGATTTCAAATATAGATTTTGATTGTTGAAACATTATAAAACAATCGAATTATACACTTTTTACGATAGAATTATATAAAATTTCAAACTCGCATATCTCCGTTACTGTTGAAGATACAGAAGTGATTTTACACTCAATTTAATCAGTTAGACCTAACCTAACCTAAACTGACCTGACCTAACCTAACTTAACTTTAATTAGCCTAACCTAACCTAACCTAATAACAATAAAATAAAAACAATCTATTTGTGCCCGATTGTAGTCGTTGTCGACGAGATTTGAAATATAGATTTTGATTGTTGAAACATTATAAAACAATCGAATTTCACACATTTTACAATATAATTATATAACATTTCAAACTCGCATATCTCCGTTACTATTGAAGATACAGAAGTGATTTTGCACTCAATGGAATCAGGTCGACGCTCTCTATTGGATCATGGGGAAAAATGTAATCCATGTGTAATATTCATGCTTAGTTATCATGGAAACTCTCATAACAATAAATTAAACAATCTATTTATTACCTATTGTATTCGTTGTCGAGGAGATTTCAAATATAGATTTTGATTGTTGAAACATTATAAAACAATCGAATTATACACTTTTTACGATAGAATTATATAAAATTTCAAACTCGCATATCTCCGTTACTCTTGAAGATACAGAAGTGATTTTACACTCAATTTAATCAGTTCGACCTAACCTAACCTAAACTGACCTGACCTAACCTAACTTAACTTTAATTAACCTAACCTAACCTAACCTAATAACAATAAAATAAAAACAATCTATTTGTGCCCGATTGTAGTCGTTGTCGACGAGATTTGAAATATAGATTTTGATTGTTGAAACATTATAAAACAATCGAATTTCACACATTTTTCAATATAATTATATAACATTTCAAACTCGCATATCTCCGTTACTATTGAAGATACAGAAGTGATTTTGCACTCAATGGAATCAGGTCGACGCTCTCTATTGGATCATGGGGAAAAATGTAATCCATGTGTAATATTCATGCTTAGTTATCATGGAAACTCTCATAACAATAAATTAAACAATCTATTTATTACCTATTGTATTCGTTGTCGAGGAGATTTCAAATATAGATTTTGATTGTTGAAACATTATAAAACAATCGAATTTCACACATTTTACAATATAATTATATAACATTTCAAACTCGCATATCTCCGTTACTATTGAAGATACAGAAGTGATTTTGCACTCAATGGAATCAGGTCGACGCTCTCTATTGGCTCATGGGGAAAAATGTAATCCATGTGTAATATTCATGCTTAGATACCATGGAAAAAATCCTAACAATAAATTAAACAATCTATTTATTACCTATTGTATTCGTTGTCGAGGAGATTTCAAATATAGATTTTGATTGTTGAAACATTATAAAACAATCGAATTATACACTTTTTACGATAGAATTATATAAAATTTCAAACTCGCATATCTCCGTTACTCTTGAAGATACAGAAGTGATTTTACACTCAATTTAATCAGTTCGACCTAACCTAACCTAAACTGACCTGACCTAACCTAACTTAACTTTAATTAACCTAACCTAACCTAACCTAATAACAATAAAATAAAAACAATCTATTTGTGCCCGATTGTAGTCGTTGTCGAGGAGATTTGAAATATAGATTTTGATTGTTGAAACATTATAAAACAATCGAATTTCACACATTTTACAATATAATTATATAACATTTCAAACTCGCATATCTCCGTTACTATTGAAGATACAGAAGTGATTTTGCACTCAATGGAATCAGGTCGACGCTCTCTATTGGCTCATGGGGAAAAATGTAATCCATGTGTAATATTCATGCTTAGATACCATGGAAAAAATCCTAACAATAAATTAAACAATCTATTTATTACCTATTGTATTCGTTGTCGAGGAGATTTCAAATATAGATTTTGATTGTTGAAACATTATAAAACAATCGAATTATACACTTTTTACGATAGAATTATATAAAATTTCAAACTCGCATATCTCCGTTACTCTTGAAGATACAGAAGTGATTTTACACTCAATTTAATCAGTTCGACCTAACCTAACCTAAACTGACCTGACCTAACCTAACTTAACTTTAATTAACCTAACCTAACCTAACCTAATAACAATAAAATAAAAACAATCTATTTGTGCCCGATTGTAGTCGTTGTCGAGGAGATTTGAAATATAGATTTTGATTGTTGAAACATTATAAAACAATCGAATTTCACACATTTTACAATATAATTATATAACATTTCAAACTCGCATATCTCCGTTACTATTGAAGATACAGAAGTGATTTTGCACTCAATGGAATCAGGTCGACGCTCTCTATTGGATCATGGGGAAAAATGTAATCCATGTGTAATATTCATGCTTAGTTATCATGGAAACTCTCATAATAATAAATTAAACAATCTATTTATTACCTATTGTATTCGTTGTCGAGGAGATTTCAAATATAGATTTTGATTGTTGAAACATTATAAAACAATCGATTTATACACTTTTTACGATAGAATTATATAAAATTTCAAACTCGCATATCTCCGTTACTGTTGAAGATACAGAAGTGATTTTACACTCAATTTAATCAGGTCGACCTAACCTAACCTAAACTGACCTGACCTAACCTAACTTAACTTAACTTTAATTAACCTAACCAAATAGCAATAAAATAAAAACAATCTATTTGTGCCCGATTGTAGTCGTTGTCGACGAGATTTGAAATATAGATTTTGATTGTTGAAACATTATAAAACAATCGAATTTCACACATTTTTCAATATAATTATATAACATTTCAAACTCGCATATCTCCGTTACTATTGAAGATACAGAAGTGATTTTGCACTCAATGGAATCAGGTCGACGCTCTCTATTGGATCATGGGGAAAAATGTAATCCATGTGTAAAATTCATGCTTAGTTATCATGGAAACTCTCATAACAATAAATTAAATAATCTATTTATTACCTATTGTATTCGTTGTCGAGGAGATTTCAAATATAGATTTTGATTGTTGAAACATTATAAAACAATCGAATTATACACTTTTTACGATAGAATTATATAAAATTTCAAACTCGCATATCTCCGTTACTGTTGAAGATACAGAAGTGATTTTACACTCAATTTAATCAGGTCGACCTAACCTAACCTAAACTGACCTGACCTAACCTAACTTAACTTTAATTAACCTAACCTAACCTAACCTAATAACAATAAAATAAAAACAATCTATTTGTGCCCGATTGTAGTCGTTGTCGAGGAGATTTGAAATATAGATTTTGATTGTTGAAACATTATAAAACAATCGAATTTCACACATTTTACAATATAATTATATAACATTTCAAACTCGCATATCTCCGTTACTATTGAAGATACAGAAGTGATTTTGCACTCAATGGAATCAGGTCGACGCTCTCTATTGGATCATGGGGAAAAATGTAATCCATGTGTAATATTCATGCTTAGTTATCATGGAAACTCTCATAACAATAAATTAAACAATCTATTTATTACCTATTGTATTCGTTGTCGAGGAGATTTCAAATATAGATTTTGATTGTTGAAACATTATAAAACAATCGAATTATACACTTTTTACGATAGAATTATATAAAATTTCAAACTCGCATATCTCCGTTACTCTTGAAGATACAGAAGTGATTTTACACTCAATTTAATCAGTTCGACCTAACCTAACCTAAACTGACCTGACCTAACCTAACTTAACTTTAATTAACCTAACCTAACCTAACCTAATAACAATAAAATAAAAACAATCTATTTGTGCCCGATTGTAGTCGTTGTCGACGAGATTTGAAATATAGATTTTGATTGTTGAAACATTATAAAACAATCGAATTTCACACATTTTACAATATAATTATATAACATTTCAAACTCGCATATCTCCGTTACTATTGAAGATACAGAAGTGATTTTGCACTCAATGGAATCAGGTCGACGCTCTCTATTGGATCATGGGGAAAAATGTAATCCATGTGTAATATTCATGCTTAGTTATCATGGAAACTCTCATAACAATAAATTAAACAATCTATTTATTACCTATTGTATTCGTTGTCGAGGAGATTTCAAATATAGATTTTGATTGTTGAAACATTATAAAACAATCGAATTATACACTTTTTACGATAGAATTATATAAAATTTCAAACTCGCATATCTCCGTTACTCTTGAAGATACAGAAGTGATTTTACACTCAATTTAATCAGTTCGACCTAACCTAACCTAAACTGACCTGACCTAACCTAACTTAACTTTAATTAACCTAACCTAACCTAACCTAATAACAATAAAATAAAAACAATCTATTTGTGCCCGATTGTAGTCGTTGTCGACGAGATTTGAAATATAGATTTTGATTGTTGAAACATTATAAAACAATCGAATTTCACACATTTTTCAATATAATTATATAACATTTCAAACTCGCATATCTCCGTTACTATTGAAGATACAGAAGTGATTTTGCACTCAATGGAATCAGGTCGACGCTCTCTATTGGATCATGGGGAAAAATGTAATCCATGTGTAATATTCATGCTTAGTTATCATGGAAACTCTCATAATAATAAATTAAACAATCTATTTATTACCTATTGTATTCGTTGTCGAGGAGATTTCAAATATAGATTTTGATTGTTGAAACATTATAAAACAATCGATTTATACACTTTTTACGATAGAATTATATAAAATTTCAAACTCGCATATCTCCGTTACTGTTGAAGATACAGAAGTGATTTTACACTCAATTTAATCAGGTCGACCTAACCTAACCTAAACTGACCTGACCTAACCTAACTTAACTTAACTTTAATTAACCTAACCAAATAGCAATAAAATAAAAACAATCTATTTGTGCCCGATTGTAGTCGTTGTCGACGAGATTTGAAATATAGATTTTGATTGTTGAAACATTATAAAACAATCGAATTTCACACATTTTTCAATATAATTATATAACATTTCAAACTCGCATATCTCCGTTACTATTGAAGATACAGAAGTGATTTTGCACTCAATGGAATCAGGTCGACGCTCTCTATTGGATCATGGGGAAAAATGTAATCCATGTGTAATATTCATGCTTAGTTATCATGGAAACTCTCATAACAATAAATTAAACAATCTATTTATTACCTATTGTATTCGTTGTCGAGGAGATTTCAAATATAGATTTTGATTGTTGAAACATTATAAAACAATCGAATTATACACTTTTTACGATAGAATTATATAAAATTTCAAACTCGCATATCTCCGTTACTGTTGAAGATACAGAAGTGATTTTACACTCAATTTAATCAGTTCGACCTAACCTAACCTAAACTGACCTGACCTAACCTAACTTAACTTTAATTAACCTAACCTAACCTAACCTAATAACAATAAAATAAAAACAATCTATTTGTGCCCGATTGTAGTCGTTGTCGAGGAGATTTGAAATATAGATTTTGATTGTTGAAACATTATAAAACAATCGAATTTCACACATTTTACAATATAATTATATAACATTTCAAACTCGCATATCTCCGTTACTATTGAAGATACAGAAGTGATTTTGCACTCAATGGAATCAGGTCGACGCTCTCTATTGGATCATGGGGAAAAATGTAATCCATGTGTAATATTCATGCTTAGTTATCATGGAAACTCTCATAACAATAAATTAAACAATCTATTTATTACCTATTGTATTCGTTGTCGAGGAGATTTCAAATATAGATTTTGATTGTTGAAACATTATAAAACAATCGAATTATACACTTTTTACGATAGAATTATATAAAATTTCAAACTCGCATATCTCCGTTACTGTTGAAGATACAGAAGTGATTTTACACTCAATTTAATCAGGTCGACCTAACCTAACCTAAACTGACCTGACCTAACCTAACTTAACTTAACTTTAATTAACCTAACCAAATAGCAATAAAATAAAAACAATCTATTTGTGCCCGATTGTAGTCGTTGTCGACGAGATTTGAAATATAGATTTTGATTGTTGAAACATTATAAAACAATCGAATTTCACACATTTTTCAATATAATTATATAACATTACAAACTCGCATATCTCCGTTACTATTGAAGATACAGAAGTGATTTTGCACTCAATGGAATCAGGTCGACGCTCTCTATTGGATCATGGGGAAAAATGTAATCCATGTGTAATATTCATGCTTAGTTATCATGGAAACTCTCATAACAATAAATTAAACAATCTATTTATTACCTATTGTATTCGTTGTCGAGGAGATTTCAAATATAGATTTTGATTGTTGAAACATTATAAAACAATCGAATTTCACACATTTTACAATATAATTATATAACATTTCAAACTCGCATATCTCCGTTACTATTGAAGATACAGAAGTGATTTTGCACTCAATGGAATCAGGTCGACGCTCTCTATTGGCTCATGGGGAAAAATGTAATCCATGTGTAATATTCATGCTTAGATACCATGGAAAAAATCCTAACAATAAATTAAACAATCTATTTTTTACCTATTGTATTCGTTGTCGAGGAGATTTCAAATATAGATTTTGATTGTTGAAACATTATAAAACAATCGTATTATACACTTTTTACGATAGAATTATATAAAATTTCAAACTCGCATATCTCCGTTAATCTTGAAGATACAGAAGTGATTTTACACTCAATTTAATCAGTTCGACCTAACCTAACCTAAACTGACCTGACCTAACCTAACTTAACTTTAATTAACCTAACCTAACCTAACCTAATAACAATAAAATAAAAACAATCTATTTGTGCCCGATTGTAGTCGTTGTCGACGAGATTTGAAATATAGATTTTGATTGTTGAAACATTATAAAACAATCGAATTTCACACATTTTACAATATAATTATATAACATTTCAAACTCGCATATCTCCGTTACTATTGAAGATACAGAAGTGATTTTGCACTCAATGGAATCAGGTCGACGCTCTCTATTGGATCATGGGGAAAAATGTAATCCATGTGTAATATTCATGCTTAGTTATCATGGAAACTCTCATAATAATAAATTAAACAATCTATTTATTACCTATTGTATTCGTTGTCGAGGAGATTTCAAATATAGATTTTGATTGTTGAAACATTATAAAACAATCGAATTATACACTTTTTACGATAGAATTATATAAAATTTCAAACTCGCATATCTCCGTTACTGTTGAAGATACAGAAGTGATTTTACACTCAATTTAATCAGGTCGACCTAACCTAACCTAAACTGACCTGACCTAACCTAACTTAACTTTAATTAACCTAACCTAACCTAACCTAATAACAATAAAATAAAAACAATCTATTTGTGCCCGATTGTAGTCGTTGTCGACGAGATTTGAAATATAGATTTTGATTGTTGAAACATTATAAAACAATCGAATTTCACACATTTTACAATATAATTATATAACATTTCAAACTCGCATATCTCCGTTACTATTGAAGATACAGAAGTGATTTTGCACTCAATGGAATCAGGTCGACGCTCTCTATTGGCTCATGGGGAAAAATGTAATCCATGTGTAATATTCATGCTTAGTTATCATGGAAACTCTCATAACAATAAATTAAACAATCTATTTATTACCTATTGTATTCGTTGTCGAGGAGATTTCAAATATAGATTTTGATTGTTGAAACATTATAAAACAATCGAATTATACACTTTTTACGATAGAATTATATAAAATTTCAAACTCGCATATCTCCGTTACTGTTGAAGATACAGAAGTGATTTTACACTCAATTTAATCAGTTCGACCTAACCTAACCTAAACTGACCTGACCTAACCTAACTTAACTTAACTTTAATTAACCTAACCAAATAGCAATAAAATAAAAACAATCTATTTGTGCCCGATTGTGGTCGTTGTCGACGAGATTTGAAATATAGATTTTGATTGTTGAAACATTATAAAACAATCGAATTTCACACATTTTTCAATATAATTATATAACATTTCAAACTCGCATATCTCCGTTACTATTGAAGATACAGAAGTGATTTTGCACTCAATGGAATCAGGTCGACGCTCTCTATTGGCTCATGGGGAAAAATGTAATCCATGTGTAATATTCATGCTTAGTTATCATGGAAACTCTCATAACAATAAATTAAACAATCTATTTATTACCTATTGTATTCGTTGTCGAGGAGATTTCAAATATAGATTTTGATTGTTGAAACATTATAAAACAATCGAATTTCACACATTTTACAATATAATTATATAACATTTCAAACTCGCATATCTCCGTTACTGTTGAAGATACAGAAGTGATTTTACACTCAATTTAATCAGTTCGACCTAACCTAACCTAAACTGACCTGACCTAACCTAACTTAACTTTAATTAACCTAACCTAACCTAACCTAATAACAATAAAATAAAAACAATCTATTTGTGCCCGATTGTAGTCGTTGTCGAGGAGATTTGAAATATAGATTTTGATTGTTGAAACATTATAAAACAATCGAATTTCACACATTTTACAATATAATTATATAACATTTCAAACTCGCATATCTCCGTTACTATTGAAGATACAGAAGTGATTTTGCACTCAATGGAATCAGGTCGACGCTCTCTATTGGATCATGGGGAAAAATGTAATCCATGTGTAATATTCATGCTTAGTTATCATGGAAACTCTCATAACAATAAATTAAACAATCTATTTATTACCTATTGTATTCGTTGTCGAGGAGATTTCAAATATAGATTTTGATTGTTGAAACATTATAAAACAATCGATTTATACACTTTTTACGATAGAATTATATAAAATTTCAAACTCGCATATCTCCGTTACTGTTGAAGATACAGAAGTGATTTTACACTCAATTTAATCAGGTCGACCTAACCTAACCTAAACTGACCTGACCTAACCTAACTTAACTTAACTTTAATTAACCTAACCAAATAGCAATAAAATAAAAACAATCTATTTGTGCCCGATTGTAGTCGTTGTCGAGGAGATTTGAAATATAGATTTTGATTGTTGAAACATTATAAAACAATCGAATTTCACACATTTTACAATATAATTATATAACATTTCAAACTCGCATATCTCCGTTACTATTGAAGATACAGAAGTGATTTTGCACTCAATGGAATCAGGTCGACGCTCTCTATTGGATCATGGGGAAAAATGTAATCCATGTGTAATATTCATGCTTAGTTATCATGGAAACTCTCATAATAATAAATTAAACAATCTATTTATTACCTATTGTATTCGTTGTCGAGGAGATTTCAAATATAGATTTTGATTGTTGAAACATTATAAAACAATCGATTTATACACTTTTTACGATAGAATTATATAAAATTTCAAACTCGCATATCTCCGTTACTGTTGAAGATACAGAAGTGATTTTACACTCAATTTAATCAGGTCGACCTAACCTAACCTAAACTGACCTGACCTAACCTAACTTAACTTAACTTTAATTAACCTAACCAAATAGCAATAAAATAAAAACAATCTATTTGTGCCCGATTGTAGTCGTTGTCGACGAGATTTGAAATATAGATTTTGATTGTTGAAACATTATAAAACAATCGAATTTCACACATTTTTCAATATAATTATATAACATTTCAAACTCGCATATCTCCGTTACTATTGAAGATACAGAAGTGATTTTGCACTCAATGGAATCAGGTCGACGCTCTCTATTGGATCATGGGGAAAAATGTAATCCATGTGTAAAATTCATGCTTAGTTATCATGGAAACTCTCATAACAATAAATTAAATAATCTATTTATTACCTATTGTATTCGTTGTCGAGGAGATTTCAAATATAGATTTTGATTGTTGAAACATTATAAAACAATCGAATTATACACTTTTTACGATAGAATTATATAAAATTTCAAACTCGCATATCTCCGTTACTGTTGAAGATACAGAAGTGATTTTACACTCAATTTAATCAGGTCGACCTAACCTAACCTAAACTGACCTGACCTAACCTAACTTAACTTTAATTAACCTAACCTAACCAAACCTAATAACAAAAAAATAAAAACAATCTATTTGTGCCCGATTGTAGTCGTTGTCGAGGAGATTTGAAATATAGATTTTGATTGTTGAAACATTATAAAACAATCGAATTTCACACATTTTACAATATAATTATATAACATTTCAAACTCGCATATCTCCGTTACTATTGAAGATACAGAAGTGATTTTGCACTCAATGGAATCAGGTCGACGCTCTCTATTGGATCATGGGGAAAAATGTAATCCATGTGTAATATTCATGCTTAGTTATCATGGAAACTCTCATAACAATAAATTAAACAATCTATTTATTACCTATTGTATTCGTTGTCGAGGAGATTTCAAATATAGATTTTGATTGTTGAAACATTATAAAACAATCGAATTATACACTTTTTACGATAGAATTATATAAAATTTCAAACTCGCATATCTCCGTTACTCTTGAAGATACAGAAGTGATTTTACACTCAATTTAATCAGTTCGACCTAACCTAACCTAAACTGACCTGACCTAACCTAACTTAACTTTAATTAACCTAACCTAACCTAACCTAATAACAATAAAATAAAAACAATCTATTTGTGCCCGATTGTAGTCGTTGTCGACGAGATTTGAAATATAGATTTTGATTGTTGAAACATTATAAAACAATCGAATTTCACACATTTTACAATATAATTATATAACATTTCAAACTCGCATATCTCCGTTACTATTGAAGATACAGAAGTGATTTTGCACTCAATGGAATCAGGTCGACGCTCTCTATTGGATCATGGGGAAAAATGTAATCCATGTGTAATATTCATGCTTAGTTATCATGGAAACTCTCATAATAATAAATTAAACAATCTATTTATTACCTATTGTATTCGTTGTCGAGGAGATTTCAAATATAGATTTTGATTGTTGAAACATTATAAAACAATCGAATTATACACTTTTTACGATAGAATTATATAAAATTTCAAACTCGCATATCTCCGTTACTGTTGAAGATACAGAAGTGATTTTACACTCAATTTAATCAGGTCGACCTAACCTAACCTAAACTGACCTGACCTAACCTAACTTAACTTTAATTAACCTAACCTAACCTAACCTAATAACAATAAAATAAAAACAATCTATTTGTGCCCGATTGTAGTCGTTGTCGACGAGATTTGAAATATAGATTTTGATTGTTGAAACATTATAAAACAATCGAATTTCACACATTTTACAATATAATTATATAACATTTCAAACTCGCATATCTCCGTTACTATTGAAGATACAGAAGTGATTTTGCACTCAATGGAATCAGGTCGACGCTCTCTATTGGCTCATGGGGAAAAATGTAATCCATGTGTAATATTCATGCTTAGTTATCATGGAAACTCTCATAACAATAAATTAAACAATCTATTTATTACCTATTGTATTCGTTGTCGAGGAGATTTCAAATATAGATTTTGATTGTTGAAACATTATAAAACAATCGAATTATACACTTTTTACGATAGAATTATATAAAATTTCAAACTCGCATATCTCCGTTACTGTTGAAGATACAGAAGTGATTTTACACTCAATTTAATCAGTTCGACCTAACCTAACCTAAACTGACCTGACCTAACCTAACTTAACTTAACTTTAATTAACCTAACCAAATAGCAATAAAATAAAAACAATCTATTTGTGCCCGATTGTGGTCGTTGTCGACGAGATTTGAAATATAGATTTTGATTGTTGAAACATTATAAAACAATCGAATTTCACACATTTTTCAATATAATTATATAACATTTCAAACTCGCATATCTCCGTTACTATTGAAGATACAGAAGTGATTTTGCACTCAATGGAATCAGGTCGACGCTCTCTATTGGCTCATGGGGAAAAATGTAATCCATGTGTAATATTCATGCTTAGTTATCATGGAAACTCTCATAACAATAAATTAAACAATCTATTTATTACCTATTGTATTCGTTGTCGAGGAGATTTCAAATATAGATTTTGATTGTTGAAACATTATAAAACAATCGAATTTCACACATTTTACAATATAATTATATAACATTTCAAACTCGCATATCTCCGTTACTGTTGAAGATACAGAAGTGATTTTACACTCAATTTAATCAGTTCGACCTAACCTAACCTAAACTGACCTGACCTAACCTAACTTAACTTTAATTAACCTAACCTAACCTAACCTAATAACAATAAAATAAAAACAATCTATTTGTGCCCGATTGTAGTCGTTGTCGAGGAGATTTGAAATATAGATTTTGATTGTTGAAACATTATAAAACAATCGAATTTCACACATTTTACAATATAATTATATAACATTTCAAACTCGCATATCTCCGTTACTATTGAAGATACAGAAGTGATTTTGCACTCAATGGAATCAGGTCGACGCTCTCTATTGGATCATGGGGAAAAATGTAATCCATGTGTAATATTCATGCTTAGTTATCATGGAAACTCTCATAACAATAAATTAAACAATCTATTTATTACCTATTGTATTCGTTGTCGAGGAGATTTCAAATATAGATTTTGATTGTTGAAACATTATAAAACAATCGATTTATACACTTTTTACGATAGAATTATATAAAATTTCAAACTCGCATATCTCCGTTACTGTTGAAGATACAGAAGTGATTTTACACTCAATTTAATCAGGTCGACCTAACCTAACCTAAACTGACCTGACCTAACCTAACTTAACTTAACTTTAATTAACCTAACCAAATAGCAATAAAATAAAAACAATCTATTTGTGCCCGATTGTAGTCGTTGTCGAGGAGATTTGAAATATAGATTTTGATTGTTGAAACATTATAAAACAATCGAATTTCACACATTTTACAATATAATTATATAACATTTCAAACTCGCATATCTCCGTTACTATTGAAGATACAGAAGTGATTTTGCACTCAATGGAATCAGGTCGACGCTCTCTATTGGATCATGGGGAAAAATGTAATCCATGTGTAATATTCATGCTTAGTTATCATGGAAACTCTCATAATAATAAATTAAACAATCTATTTATTACCTATTGTATTCGTTGTCGAGGAGATTTCAAATATAGATTTTGATTGTTGAAACATTATAAAACAATCGATTTATACACTTTTTACGATAGAATTATATAAAATTTCAAACTCGCATATCTCCGTTACTGTTGAAGATACAGAAGTGATTTTACACTCAATTTAATCAGGTCGACCTAACCTAACCTAAACTGACCTGACCTAACCTAACTTAACTTAACTTTAATTAACCTAACCAAATAGCAATAAAATAAAAACAATCTATTTGTGCCCGATTGTAGTCGTTGTCGACGAGATTTGAAATATAGATTTTGATTGTTGAAACATTATAAAACAATCGAATTTCACACATTTTTCAATATAATTATATAACATTTCAAACTCGCATATCTCCGTTACTATTGAAGATACAGAAGTGATTTTGCACTCAATGGAATCAGGTCGACGCTCTCTATTGGATCATGGGGAAAAATGTAATCCATGTGTAAAATTCATGCTTAGTTATCATGGAAACTCTCATAACAATAAATTAAATAATCTATTTATTACCTATTGTATTCGTTGTCGAGGAGATTTCAAATATAGATTTTGATTGTTGAAACATTATAAAACAATCGAATTATACACTTTTTACGATAGAATTATATAAAATTTCAAACTCGCATATCTCCGTTACTGTTGAAGATACAGAAGTGATTTTACACTCAATTTAATCAGGTCGACCTAACCTAACCTAAACTGACCTGACCTAACCTAACTTAACTTTAATTAACCTAACCTAACCAAACCTAATAACAAAAAAATAAAAACAATCTATTTGTGCCCGATTGTAGTCGTTGTCGAGGAGATTTGAAATATAGATTTTGATTGTTGAAACATTATAAAACAATCGAATTTCACACATTTTACAATATAATTATATAACATTTCAAACTCGCATATCTCCGTTACTATTGAAGATACAGAAGTGATTTTGCACTCAATGGAATCAGGTCGACGCTCTCTATTGGATCATGGGGAAAAATGTAATCCATGTGTAATATTCATGCTTAGTTATCATGGAAACTCTCATAACAATAAATTAAACAATCTATTTATTACCTATTGTATTCGTTGTCGAGGAGATTTCAAATATAGATTTTGATTGTTGAAACATTATAAAACAATCGAATTATACACTTTTTACGATAGAATTATATAAAATTTCAAACTCGCATATCTCCGTTACTCTTGAAGATACAGAAGTGATTTTACACTCAATTTAATCAGTTCGACCTAACCTAACCTAAACTGACCTGACCTAACCTAACTTAACTTTAATTAACCTAACCTAACCTAACCTAATAACAATAAAATAAAAACAATCTATTTGTGCCCGATTGTAGTCGTTGTCGACGAGATTTGAAATATAGATTTTGATTGTTGAAACATTATAAAACAATCGAATTTCACACATTTTACAATATAATTATATAACATTTCAAACTCGCATATCTCCGTTACTATTGAAGATACAGAAGTGATTTTGCACTCAATGGAATCAGGTCGACGCTCTCTATTGGATCATGGGGAAAAATGTAATCCATGTGTAATATTCATGCTTAGTTATCATGGAAACTCTCATAACAATAAATTAAACAATCTATTTATTACCTATTGTATTCGTTGTCGAGGAGATTTCAAATATAGATTTTGATTGTTGAAACATTATAAAACAATCGAATTATACACTTTTTACGATAGAATTATATAAAATTTCAAACTCGCATATCTCCGTTACTCTTGAAGATACAGAAGTGATTTTACACTCAATTTAATCAGTTCGACCTAACCTAACCTAAACAGACCTGACCTAACCTAACTTAACTTTAATTAACCTAACCTAACCTAACCTAATAACAATAAAATAAAAACAATCTATTTGTGCCCGATTGTAGTCGTTGTCGACGAGATTTGAAATATAGATTTTGATTGTTGAAACATTATAAAACAATCGAATTTCACACATTTTTCAATATAATTATATAACATTTCAAACTCGCATATCTCCGTTACTATTGAAGATACAGAAGTGATTTTGCACTCAATGGAATCAGGTCGACGCTCTCTATTGGATCATGGGGAAAAATGTAATCCATGTGTAATATTCATGCTTAGATACCATGGAAAAAATCCTAACAATAAATTAAACAATCTATTTATTACCTATTGTATTCGTTGTCGAGGAGATTTCAAATATAGATTTTGATTGTTGAAACATTATAAAACAATCGAATTATACACTTTTTACGATAGAATTATATAAAATTTCAAACTCGCATATCTCCGTTACTGTTGAAGATACAGAAGTGATTTTACACTCAATTTAATCAGGTCGACCTAACCTAACCTAAACTGACCTGACCTAACCTAACTTAACTTAACTTTAATTAACCTAACCAAATAGCAATAAAATAAAAACAATCTATTTGTGCCCGATTGTAGTCGTTGTCGACGAGATTTGAAATATAGATTTTGATTGTTGAAACATTATAAAACAATCGAATTTCACACATTTTTCAATATAATTATATAACATTTCAAACTCGCATATCTCCGTTACTATTGAAGATACAGAAGTGATTTTGCACTCAATGGAATCAGGTCGACGCTCTCTATTGGATCATGGGGAAAAATGTAATCCATGTGTAAAATTCATGCTTAGTTATCATGGAAACTCTCATAACAATAAATTAAATAATCTATTTATTACCTATTGTATTCGTTGTCGAGGAGATTTCAAATATAGATTTTGATTGTTGAAACATTATAAAACAATCGAATTATACACTTTTTACGATAGAATTATATAAAATTTCAAACTCGCATATCTCCGTTACTGTTGAAGATACAGAAGTGATTTTACACTCAATTTAATCAGGTCGACCTAACCTAACCTAAACTGACCTGACCTAACCTAACTTAACTTTAATTAACCTAACCTAACCAAACCTAATAACAAAAAAATAAAAACAATCTATTTGTGCCCGATTGTAGTCGTTGTCGAGGAGATTTGAAATATAGATTTTGATTGTTGAAACATTATAAAACAATCGAATTTCACACATTTTACAATATAATTATATAACATTTCAAACTCGCATATCTCCGTTACTATTGAAGATACAGAAGTGATTTTGCACTCAATGGAATCAGGTCGACGCTCTCTATTGGATCATGGGGAAAAATGTAATCCATGTGTAATATTCATGCTTAGTTATCATGGAAACTCTCATAACAATAAATTAAACAATCTATTTATTACCTATTGTATTCGTTGTCGAGGAGATTTCAAATATAGATTTTGATTGTTGAAACATTATAAAACAATCGAATTATACACTTTTTACGATAGAATTATATAAAATTTCAAACTCGCATATCTCCGTTACTCTTGAAGATACAGAAGTGATTTTACACTCAATTTAATCAGTTCGACCTAACCTAACCTAAACTGACCTGACCTAACCTAACTTAACTTTAATTAACCTAACCTAACCTAACCTAATAACAATAAAATAAAAACAATCTATTTGTGCCCGATTGTAGTCGTTGTCGACGAGATTTGAAATATAGATTTTGATTGTTGAAACATTATAAAACAATCGAATTTCACACATTTTACAATATAATTATATAACATTTCAAACTCGCATATCTCCGTTACTATTGAAGATACAGAAGTGATTTTGCACTCAATGGAATCAGGTCGACGCTCTCTATTGGATCATGGGGAAAAATGTAATCCATGTGTAATATTCATGCTTAGTTATCATGGAAACTCTCATAATAATAAATTAAACAATCTATTTATTACCTATTGTATTCGTTGTCGAGGAGATTTCAAATATAGATTTTGATTGTTGAAACATTATAAAACAATCGAATTATACACTTTTTACGATAGAATTATATAAAATTTCAAACTCGCATATCTCCGTTACTGTTGAAGATACAGAAGTGATTTTACACTCAATTTAATCAGGTCGACCTAACCTAACCTAAACTGACCTGACCTAACCTAACTTAACTTTAATTAACCTAACCTAACCTAACCTAATAACAATAAAATAAAAACAATCTATTTGTGCCCGATTGTAGTCGTTGTCGACGAGATTTGAAATATAGATTTTGATTGTTGAAACATTATAAAACAATCGAATTTCACACATTTTACAATATAATTATATAACATTTCAAACTCGCATATCTCCGTTACTATTGAAGATACAGAAGTGATTTTGCACTCAATGGAATCAGGTCGACGCTCTCTATTGGCTCATGGGGAAAAATGTAATCCATGTGTAATATTCATGCTTAGTTATCATGGAAACTCTCATAACAATAAATTAAACAATCTATTTATTACCTATTGTATTCGTTGTCGAGGAGATTTCAAATATAGATTTTGATTGTTGAAACATTATAAAACAATCGAATTATACACTTTTTACGATAGAATTATATAAAATTTCAAACTCGCATATCTCCGTTACTGTTGAAGATACAGAAGTGATTTTACACTCAATTTAATCAGTTCGACCTAACCTAACCTAAACTGACCTGACCTAACCTAACTTAACTTAACTTTAATTAACCTAACCAAATAGCAATAAAATAAAAACAATCTATTTGTGCCCGATTGTGGTCGTTGTCGACGAGATTTGAAATATAGATTTTGATTGTTGAAACATTATAAAACAATCGAATTTCACACATTTTTCAATATAATTATATAACATTTCAAACTCGCATATCTCCGTTACTATTGAAGATACAGAAGTGATTTTGCACTCAATGGAATCAGGTCGACGCTCTCTATTGGCTCATGGGGAAAAATGTAATCCATGTGTAATATTCATGCTTAGTTATCATGGAAACTCTCATAACAATAAATTAAACAATCTATTTATTACCTATTGTATTCGTTGTCGAGGAGATTTCAAATATAGATTTTGATTGTTGAAACATTATAAAACAATCGAATTTCACACATTTTACAATATAATTATATAACATTTCAAACTCGCATATCTCCGTTACTGTTGAAGATACAGAAGTGATTTTACACTCAATTTAATCAGTTCGACCTAACCTAACCTAAACTGACCTGACCTAACCTAACTTAACTTTAATTAACCTAACCTAACCTAACCTAATAACAATAAAATAAAAACAATCTATTTGTGCCCGATTGTAGTCGTTGTCGAGGAGATTTGAAATATAGATTTTGATTGTTGAAACATTATAAAACAATCGAATTTCACACATTTTACAATATAATTATATAACATTTCAAACTCGCATATCTCCGTTACTATTGAAGATACAGAAGTGATTTTGCACTCAATGGAATCAGGTCGACGCTCTCTATTGGATCATGGGGAAAAATGTAATCCATGTGTAATATTCATGCTTAGTTATCATGGAAACTCTCATAACAATAAATTAAACAATCTATTTATTACCTATTGTATTCGTTGTCGAGGAGATTTCAAATATAGATTTTGATTGTTGAAACATTATAAAACAATCGATTTATACACTTTTTACGATAGAATTATATAAAATTTCAAACTCGCATATCTCCGTTACTGTTGAAGATACAGAAGTGATTTTACACTCAATTTAATCAGGTCGACCTAACCTAACCTAAACTGACCTGACCTAACCTAACTTAACTTAACTTTAATTAACCTAACCAAATAGCAATAAAATAAAAACAATCTATTTGTGCCCGATTGTAGTCGTTGTCGAGGAGATTTGAAATATAGATTTTGATTGTTGAAACATTATAAAACAATCGAATTTCACACATTTTACAATATAATTATATAACATTTCAAACTCGCATATCTCCGTTACTATTGAAGATACAGAAGTGATTTTGCACTCAATGGAATCAGGTCGACGCTCTCTATTGGATCATGGGGAAAAATGTAATCCATGTGTAATATTCATGCTTAGTTATCATGGAAACTCTCATAATAATAAATTAAACAATCTATTTATTACCTATTGTATTCGTTGTCGAGGAGATTTCAAATATAGATTTTGATTGTTGAAACATTATAAAACAATCGATTTATACACTTTTTACGATAGAATTATATAAAATTTCAAACTCGCATATCTCCGTTACTGTTGAAGATACAGAAGTGATTTTACACTCAATTTAATCAGGTCGACCTAACCTAACCTAAACTGACCTGACCTAACCTAACTTAACTTAACTTTAATTAACCTAACCAAATAGCAATAAAATAAAAACAATCTATTTGTGCCCGATTGTAGTCGTTGTCGACGAGATTTGAAATATAGATTTTGATTGTTGAAACATTATAAAACAATCGAATTTCACACATTTTTCAATATAATTATATAACATTTCAAACTCGCATATCTCCGTTACTATTGAAGATACAGAAGTGATTTTGCACTCAATGGAATCAGGTCGACGCTCTCTATTGGATCATGGGGAAAAATGTAATCCATGTGTAAAATTCATGCTTAGTTATCATGGAAACTCTCATAACAATAAATTAAATAATCTATTTATTACCTATTGTAGTCGTTGTCGAGGAGATTTCAAATATAGATTTTGATTGTTGAAACATTATAAAACAATCGAATTATACACTTTTTACGATAGAATTATATAAAATTTCAAACTCGCATATCTCCGTTACTGTTGAAGATACAGAAGTGATTTTACACTCAATTTAATCAGGTCGACCTAACCTAACCTAAACTGACCTGACCTAACCTAACTTAACTTTAATTAACCTAACCTAACCTAACCTAATAACAATAAAATAAAAACAATCTATTTGTGCCCGATTGTAGTCGTTGTCGACGAGATTTGAAATATAGATTTTGATTGTTGAAACATTATAAAACAATCGAATTTCACACATTTTACAATATAATTATATAACATTTCAAACTCGCATATCTCCGTTACTATTGAAGATACAGAAGTGATTTTGCACTCAATGGAATCAGGTCGACGCTCTCTATTGGCTCATGGGGAAAAATGTAATCCATGTGTAATATTCATGCTTAGTTATCATGGAAACTCTCATAACAATAAATTAAACAATCTATTTATTACCTATTGTATTCGTTGTCGAGGAGATTTCAAATATAGATTTTGATTGTTGAAACATTATAAAACAATCGAATTATACACTTTTTACGATAGAATTATATAAAATTTCAAACTCGCATATCTCCGTTACTGTTGAAGATACAGAAGTGATTTTACACTCAATTTAATCAGTTCGACCTAACCTAACCTAAACTGACCTGACCTAACCTAACTTAACTTAACTTTAATTAACCTAACCAAATAGCAATAAAATAAAAACAATCTATTTGTGCCCGATTGTGGTCGTTGTCGACGAGATTTGAAATATAGATTTTGATTGTTGAAACATTATAAAACAATCGAATTTCACACATTTTTCAATATAATTATATAACATTTCAAACTCGCATATCTCCGTTACTATTGAAGATACAGAAGTGATTTTGCACTCAATGGAATCAGGTCGACGCTCTCTATTGGCTCATGGGGAAAAATGTAATCCATGTGTAATATTCATGCTTAGTTATCATGGAAACTCTCATAACAATAAATTAAACAATCTATTTATTACCTATTGTATTCGTTGTCGAGGAGATTTCAAATATAGATTTTGATTGTTGAAACATTATAAAACAATCGAATTTCACACATTTTACAATATAATTATATAACATTTCAAACTCGCATATCTCCGTTACTGTTGAAGATACAGAAGTGATTTTACACTCAATTTAATCAGTTCGACCTAACCTAACCTAAACTGACCTGACCTAACCTAACTTAACTTTAATTAACCTAACCTAACCTAACCTAATAACAATAAAATAAAAACAATCTATTTGTGCCCGATTGTAGTCGTTGTCGAGGAGATTTGAAATATAGATTTTGATTGTTGAAACATTATAAAACAATCGAATTTCACACATTTTACAATATAATTATATAACATTTCAAACTCGCATATCTCCGTTACTATTGAAGATACAGAAGTGATTTTGCACTCAATGGAATCAGGTCGACGCTCTCTATTGGATCATGGGGAAAAATGTAATCCATGTGTAATATTCATGCTTAGTTATCATGGAAACTCTCATAACAATAAATTAAACAATCTATTTATTACCTATTGTATTCGTTGTCGAGGAGATTTCAAATATAGATTTTGATTGTTGAAACATTATAAAACAATCGATTTATACACTTTTTACGATAGAATTATATAAAATTTCAAACTCGCATATCTCCGTTACTGTTGAAGATACAGAAGTGATTTTACACTCAATTTAATCAGGTCGACCTAACCTAACCTAAACTGACCTGACCTAACCTAACTTAACTTAACTTTAATTAACCTAACCAAATAGCAATAAAATAAAAACAATCTATTTGTGCCCGATTGTAGTCGTTGTCGAGGAGATTTGAAATATAGATTTTGATTGTTGAAACATTATAAAACAATCGAATTTCACACATTTTACAATATAATTATATAACATTTCAAACTCGCATATCTCCGTTACTATTGAAGATACAGAAGTGATTTTGCACTCAATGGAATCAGGTCGACGCTCTCTATTGGATCATGGGGAAAAATGTAATCCATGTGTAATATTCATGCTTAGTTATCATGGAAACTCTCATAATAATAAATTAAACAATCTATTTATTACCTATTGTATTCGTTGTCGAGGAGATTTCAAATATAGATTTTGATTGTTGAAACATTATAAAACAATCGATTTATACACTTTTTACGATAGAATTATATAAAATTTCAAACTCGCATATCTCCGTTACTGTTGAAGATACAGAAGTGATTTTACACTCAATTTAATCAGGTCGACCTAACCTAACCTAAACTGACCTGACCTAACCTAACTTAACTTAACTTTAATTAACCTAACCAAATAGCAATAAAATAAAAACAATCTATTTGTGCCCGATTGTAGTCGTTGTCGACGAGATTTGAAATATAGATTTTGATTGTTGAAACATTATAAAACAATCGAATTTCACACATTTTTCAATATAATTATATAACATTTCAAACTCGCATATCTCCGTTACTATTGAAGATACAGAAGTGATTTTGCACTCAATGGAATCAGGTCGACGCTCTCTATTGGATCATGGGGAAAAATGTAATCCATGTGTAAAATTCATGCTTAGTTATCATGGAAACTCTCATAACAATAAATTAAATAATCTATTTATTACCTATTGTATTCGTTGTCGAGGAGATTTCAAATATAGATTTTGATTGTTGAAACATTATAAAACAATCGAATTATACACTTTTTACGATAGAATTATATAAAATTTCAAACTCGCATATCTCCGTTACTGTTGAAGATACAGAAGTGATTTTACACTCAATTTAATCAGGTCGACCTAACCTAACCTAAACTGACCTGACCTAACCTAACTTAACTTTAATTAACCTAACCTAACCAAACCTAATAACAAAAAAATAAAAACAATCTATTTGTGCCCGATTGTAGTCGTTGTCGAGGAGATTTGAAATATAGATTTTGATTGTTGAAACATTATAAAACAATCGAATTTCACACATTTTACAATATAATTATATAACATTTCAAACTCGCATATCTCCGTTACTATTGAAGATACAGAAGTGATTTTGCACTCAATGGAATCAGGTCGACGCTCTCTATTGGATCATGGGGAAAAATGTAATCCATGTGTAATATTCATGCTTAGTTATCATGGAAACTCTCATAACAATAAATTAAACAATCTATTTATTACCTATTGTATTCGTTGTCGAGGAGATTTCAAATATAGATTTTGATTGTTGAAACATTATAAAACAATCGAATTATACACTTTTTACGATAGAATTATATAAAATTTCAAACTCGCATATCTCCGTTACTCTTGAAGATACAGAAGTGATTTTACACTCAATTTAATCAGTTCGACCTAACCTAACCTAAACTGACCTGACCTAACCTAACTTAACTTTAATTAACCTAACCTAACCTAACCTAATAACAATAAAATAAAAACAATCTATTTGTGCCCGATTGTAGTCGTTGTCGACGAGATTTGAAATATAGATTTTGATTGTTGAAACATTATAAAACAATCGAATTTCACACATTTTACAATATAATTATATAACATTTCAAACTCGCATATCTCCGTTACTATTGAAGATACAGAAGTGATTTTGCACTCAATGGAATCAGGTCGACGCTCTCTATTGGATCATGGGGAAAAATGTAATCCATGTGTAATATTCATGCTTAGTTATCATGGAAACTCTCATAACAATAAATTAAACAATCTATTTATTACCTATTGTATTCGTTGTCGAGGAGATTTCAAATATAGATTTTGATTGTTGAAACATTATAAAACAATCGAATTATACACTTTTTACGATAGAATTATATAAAATTTCAAACTCGCATATCTCCGTTACTCTTGAAGATACAGAAGTGATTTTACACTCAATTTAATCAGTTCGACCTAACCTAACCTAAACAGACCTGACCTAACCTAACTTAACTTTAATTAACCTAACCTAACCTAACCTAATAACAATAAAATAAAAACAATCTATTTGTGCCCGATTGTAGTCGTTGTCGACGAGATTTGAAATATAGATTTTGATTGTTGAAACATTATAAAACAATCGAATTTCACACATTTTTCAATATAATTATATAACATTTCAAACTCGCATATCTCCGTTACTATTGAAGATACAGAAGTGATTTTGCACTCAATGGAATCAGGTCGACGCTCTCTATTGGATCATGGGGAAAAATGTAATCCATGTGTAATATTCATGCTTAGATACCATGGAAAAAATCCTAACAATAAATTAAACAATCTATTTATTACCTATTGTATTCGTTGTCGAGGAGATTTCAAATATAGATTTTGATTGTTGAAACATTATAAAACAATCGAATTATACACTTTTTACGATAGAATTATATAAAATTTCAAACTCGCATATCTCCGTTACTGTTGAAGATACAGAAGTGATTTTACACTCAATTTAATCAGGTCGACCTAACCTAACCTAAACTGACCTGACCTAACCTAACTTAACTTAACTTTAATTAACCTAACCAAATAGCAATAAAATAAAAACAATCTATTTGTGCCCGATTGTAGTCGTTGTCGACGAGATTTGAAATATAGATTTTGATTGTTGAAACATTATAAAACAATCGAATTTCACACATTTTTCAATATAATTATATAACATTTCAAACTCGCATATCTCCGTTACTATTGAAGATACAGAAGTGATTTTGCACTCAATGGAATCAGGTCGACGCTCTCTATTGGATCATGGGGAAAAATGTAATCCATGTGTAAAATTCATGCTTAGTTATCATGGAAACTCTCATAACAATAAATTAAATAATCTATTTATTACCTATTGTATTCGTTGTCGAGGAGATTTCAAATATAGATTTTGATTGTTGAAACATTATAAAACAATCGAATTATACACTTTTTACGATAGAATTATATAAAATTTCAAACTCGCATATCTCCGTTACTGTTGAAGATACAGAAGTGATTTTACACTCAATTTAATCAGGTCGACCTAACCTAACCTAAACTGACCTGACCTAACCTAACTTAACTTTAATTAACCTAACCTAACCAAACCTAATAACAAAAAAATAAAAACAATCTATTTGTGCCCGATTGTAGTCGTTGTCGAGGAGATTTGAAATATAGATTTTGATTGTTGAAACATTATAAAACAATCGAATTTCACACATTTTACAATATAATTATATAACATTTCAAACTCGCATATCTCCGTTACTATTGAAGATACAGAAGTGATTTTGCACTCAATGGAATCAGGTCGACGCTCTCTATTGGATCATGGGGAAAAATGTAATCCATGTGTAATATTCATGCTTAGTTATCATGGAAACTCTCATAACAATAAATTAAACAATCTATTTATTACCTATTGTATTCGTTGTCGAGGAGATTTCAAATATAGATTTTGATTGTTGAAACATTATAAAACAATCGAATTATACACTTTTTACGATAGAATTATATAAAATTTCAAACTCGCATATCTCCGTTACTCTTGAAGATACAGAAGTGATTTTACACTCAATTTAATCAGTTCGACCTAACCTAACCTAAACTGACCTGACCTAACCTAACTTAACTTTAATTAACCTAACCTAACCTAACCTAATAACAATAAAATAAAAACAATCTATTTGTGCCCGATTGTAGTCGTTGTCGACGAGATTTGAAATATAGATTTTGATTGTTGAAACATTATAAAACAATCGAATTTCACACATTTTACAATATAATTATATAACATTTCAAACTCGCATATCTCCGTTACTATTGAAGATACAGAAGTGATTTTGCACTCAATGGAATCAGGTCGACGCTCTCTATTGGATCATGGGGAAAAATGTAATCCATGTGTAATATTCATGCTTAGTTATCATGGAAACTCTCATAATAATAAATTAAACAATCTATTTATTACCTATTGTATTCGTTGTCGAGGAGATTTCAAATATAGATTTTGATTGTTGAAACATTATAAAACAATCGAATTATACACTTTTTACGATAGAATTATATAAAATTTCAAACTCGCATATCTCCGTTACTGTTGAAGATACAGAAGTGATTTTACACTCAATTTAATCAGGTCGACCTAACCTAACCTAAACTGACCTGACCTAACCTAACTTAACTTTAATTAACCTAACCTAACCTAACCTAATAACAATAAAATAAAAACAATCTATTTGTGCCCGATTGTAGTCGTTGTCGACGAGATTTGAAATATAGATTTTGATTGTTGAAACATTATAAAACAATCGAATTTCACACATTTTACAATATAATTATATAACATTTCAAACTCGCATATCTCCGTTACTATTGAAGATACAGAAGTGATTTTGCACTCAATGGAATCAGGTCGACGCTCTCTATTGGCTCATGGGGAAAAATGTAATCCATGTGTAATATTCATGCTTAGTTATCATGGAAACTCTCATAACAATAAATTAAACAATCTATTTATTACCTATTGTATTCGTTGTCGAGGAGATTTCAAATATAGATTTTGATTGTTGAAACATTATAAAACAATCGAATTATACACTTTTTACGATAGAATTATATAAAATTTCAAACTCGCATATCTCCGTTACTGTTGAAGATACAGAAGTGATTTTACACTCAATTTAATCAGTTCGACCTAACCTAACCTAAACTGACCTGACCTAACCTAACTTAACTTAACTTTAATTAACCTAACCAAATAGCAATAAAATAAAAACAATCTATTTGTGCCCGATTGTGGTCGTTGTCGACGAGATTTGAAATATAGATTTTGATTGTTGAAACATTATAAAACAATCGAATTTCACACATTTTTCAATATAATTATATAACATTTCAAACTCGCATATCTCCGTTACTATTGAAGATACAGAAGTGATTTTGCACTCAATGGAATCAGGTCGACGCTCTCTATTGGCTCATGGGGAAAAATGTAATCCATGTGTAATATTCATGCTTAGTTATCATGGAAACTCTCATAACAATAAATTAAACAATCTATTTATTACCTATTGTATTCGTTGTCGAGGAGATTTCAAATATAGATTTTGATTGTTGAAACATTATAAAACAATCGAATTTCACACATTTTACAATATAATTATATAACATTTCAAACTCGCATATCTCCGTTACTGTTGAAGATACAGAAGTGATTTTACACTCAATTTAATCAGTTCGACCTAACCTAACCTAAACTGACCTGACCTAACCTAACTTAACTTTAATTAACCTAACCTAACCTAACCTAATAACAATAAAATAAAAACAATCTATTTGTGCCCGATTGTAGTCGTTGTCGAGGAGATTTGAAATATAGATTTTGATTGTTGAAACATTATAAAACAATCGAATTTCACACATTTTACAATATAATTATATAACATTTCAAACTCGCATATCTCCGTTACTATTGAAGATACAGAAGTGATTTTGCACTCAATGGAATCAGGTCGACGCTCTCTATTGGATCATGGGGAAAAATGTAATCCATGTGTAATATTCATGCTTAGTTATCATGGAAACTCTCATAACAATAAATTAAACAATCTATTTATTACCTATTGTATTCGTTGTCGAGGAGATTTCAAATATAGATTTTGATTGTTGAAACATTATAAAACAATCGATTTATACACTTTTTACGATAGAATTATATAAAATTTCAAACTCGCATATCTCCGTTACTGTTGAAGATACAGAAGTGATTTTACACTCAATTTAATCAGGTCGACCTAACCTAACCTAAACTGACCTGACCTAACCTAACTTAACTTAACTTTAATTAACCTAACCAAATAGCAATAAAATAAAAACAATCTATTTGTGCCCGATTGTAGTCGTTGTCGAGGAGATTTGAAATATAGATTTTGATTGTTGAAACATTATAAAACAATCGAATTTCACACATTTTACAATATAATTATATAACATTTCAAACTCGCATATCTCCGTTACTATTGAAGATACAGAAGTGATTTTGCACTCAATGGAATCAGGTCGACGCTCTCTATTGGATCATGGGGAAAAATGTAATCCATGTGTAATATTCATGCTTAGTTATCATGGAAACTCTCATAATAATAAATTAAACAATCTATTTATTACCTATTGTATTCGTTGTCGAGGAGATTTCAAATATAGATTTTGATTGTTGAAACATTATAAAACAATCGATTTATACACTTTTTACGATAGAATTATATAAAATTTCAAACTCGCATATCTCCGTTACTGTTGAAGATACAGAAGTGATTTTACACTCAATTTAATCAGGTCGACCTAACCTAACCTAAACTGACCTGACCTAACCTAACTTAACTTAACTTTAATTAACCTAACCAAATAGCAATAAAATAAAAACAATCTATTTGTGCCCGATTGTAGTCGTTGTCGACGAGATTTGAAATATAGATTTTGATTGTTGAAACATTATAAAACAATCGAATTTCACACATTTTTCAATATAATTATATAACATTTCAAACTCGCATATCTCCGTTACTATTGAAGATACAGAAGTGATTTTGCACTCAATGGAATCAGGTCGACGCTCTCTATTGGATCATGGGGAAAAATGTAATCCATGTGTAAAATTCATGCTTAGTTATCATGGAAACTCTCATAACAATAAATTAAATAATCTATTTATTACCTATTGTATTCGTTGTCGAGGAGATTTCAAATATAGATTTTGATTGTTGAAACATTATAAAACAATCGAATTATACACTTTTTACGATAGAATTATATAAAATTTCAAACTCGCATATCTCCGTTACTGTTGAAGATACAGAAGTGATTTTACACTCAATTTAATCAGGTCGACCTAACCTAACCTAAACTGACCTGACCTAACCTAACTTAACTTTAATTAACCTAACCTAACCAAACCTAATAACAAAAAAATAAAAACAATCTATTTGTGCCCGATTGTAGTCGTTGTCGAGGAGATTTGAAATATAGATTTTGATTGTTGAAACATTATAAAACAATCGAATTTCACACATTTTACAATATAATTATATAACATTTCAAACTCGCATATCTCCGTTACTATTGAAGATACAGAAGTGATTTTGCACTCAATGGAATCAGGTCGACGCTCTCTATTGGATCATGGGGAAAAATGTAATCCATGTGTAATATTCATGCTTAGTTATCATGGAAACTCTCATAACAATAAATTAAACAATCTATTTATTACCTATTGTATTCGTTGTCGAGGAGATTTCAAATATAGATTTTGATTGTTGAAACATTATAAAACAATCGAATTATACACTTTTTACGATAGAATTATATAAAATTTCAAACTCGCATATCTCCGTTACTCTTGAAGATACAGAAGTGATTTTACACTCAATTTAATCAGTTCGACCTAACCTAACCTAAACTGACCTGACCTAACCTAACTTAACTTTAATTAACCTAACCTAACCTAACCTAATAACAATAAAATAAAAACAATCTATTTGTGCCCGATTGTAGTCGTTGTCGACGAGATTTGAAATATAGATTTTGATTGTTGAAACATTATAAAACAATCGAATTTCACACATTTTACAATATAATTATATAACATTTCAAACTCGCATATCTCCGTTACTATTGAAGATACAGAAGTGATTTTGCACTCAATGGAATCAGGTCGACGCTCTCTATTGGATCATGGGGAAAAATGTAATCCATGTGTAATATTCATGCTTAGTTATCATGGAAACTCTCATAACAATAAATTAAACAATCTATTTATTACCTATTGTATTCGTTGTCGAGGAGATTTCAAATATAGATTTTGATTGTTGAAACATTATAAAACAATCGAATTATACACTTTTTACGATAGAATTATATAAAATTTCAAACTCGCATATCTCCGTTACTCTTGAAGATACAGAAGTGATTTTACACTCAATTTAATCAGTTCGACCTAACCTAACCTAAACAGACCTGACCTAACCTAACTTAACTTTAATTAACCTAACCTAACCTAACCTAATAACAATAAAATAAAAACAATCTATTTGTGCCCGATTGTAGTCGTTGTCGACGAGATTTGAAATATAGATTTTGATTGTTGAAACATTATAAAACAATCGAATTTCACACATTTTTCAATATAATTATATAACATTTCAAACTCGCATATCTCCGTTACTATTGAAGATACAGAAGTGATTTTGCACTCAATGGAATCAGGTCGACGCTCTCTATTGGATCATGGGGAAAAATGTAATCCATGTGTAATATTCATGCTTAGATACCATGGAAAAAATCCTAACAATAAATTAAACAATCTATTTATTACCTATTGTATTCGTTGTCGAGGAGATTTCAAATATAGATTTTGATTGTTGAAACATTATAAAACAATCGAATTATACACTTTTTACGATAGAATTATATAAAATTTCAAACTCGCATATCTCCGTTACTGTTGAAGATACAGAAGTGATTTTACACTCAATTTAATCAGGTCGACCTAACCTAACCTAAACTGACCTGACCTAACCTAACTTAACTTAACTTTAATTAACCTAACCAAATAGCAATAAAATAAAAACAATCTATTTGTGCCCGATTGTAGTCGTTGTCGACGAGATTTGAAATATAGATTTTGATTGTTGAAACATTATAAAACAATCGAATTTCACACATTTTTCAATATAATTATATAACATTTCAAACTCGCATATCTCCGTTACTATTGAAGATACAGAAGTGATTTTGCACTCAATGGAATCAGGTCGACGCTCTCTATTGGATCATGGGGAAAAATGTAATCCATGTGTAAAATTCATGCTTAGTTATCATGGAAACTCTCATAACAATAAATTAAATAATCTATTTATTACCTATTGTATTCGTTGTCGAGGAGATTTCAAATATAGATTTTGATTGTTGAAACATTATAAAACAATCGAATTATACACTTTTTACGATAGAATTATATAAAATTTCAAACTCGCATATCTCCGTTACTGTTGAAGATACAGAAGTGATTTTACACTCAATTTAATCAGGTCGACCTAACCTAACCTAAACTGACCTGACCTAACCTAACTTAACTTTAATTAACCTAACCTAACCAAACCTAATAACAAAAAAATAAAAACAATCTATTTGTGCCCGATTGTAGTCGTTGTCGAGGAGATTTGAAATATAGATTTTGATTGTTGAAACATTATAAAACAATCGAATTTCACACATTTTACAATATAATTATATAACATTTCAAACTCGCATATCTCCGTTACTATTGAAGATACAGAAGTGATTTTGCACTCAATGGAATCAGGTCGACGCTCTCTATTGGATCATGGGGAAAAATGTAATCCATGTGTAATATTCATGCTTAGTTATCATGGAAACTCTCATAACAATAAATTAAACAATCTATTTATTACCTATTGTATTCGTTGTCGAGGAGATTTCAAATATAGATTTTGATTGTTGAAACATTATAAAACAATCGAATTATACACTTTTTACGATAGAATTATATAAAATTTCAAACTCGCATATCTCCGTTACTCTTGAAGATACAGAAGTGATTTTACACTCAATTTAATCAGTTCGACCTAACCTAACCTAAACTGACCTGACCTAACCTAACTTAACTTTAATTAACCTAACCTAACCTAACCTAATAACAATAAAATAAAAACAATCTATTTGTGCCCGATTGTAGTCGTTGTCGACGAGATTTGAAATATAGATTTTGATTGTTGAAACATTATAAAACAATCGAATTTCACACATTTTACAATATAATTATATAACATTTCAAACTCGCATATCTCCGTTACTATTGAAGATACAGAAGTGATTTTGCACTCAATGGAATCAGGTCGACGCTCTCTATTGGATCATGGGGAAAAATGTAATCCATGTGTAATATTCATGCTTAGTTATCATGGAAACTCTCATAATAATAAATTAAACAATCTATTTATTACCTATTGTATTCGTTGTCGAGGAGATTTCAAATATAGATTTTGATTGTTGAAACATTATAAAACAATCGAATTATACACTTTTTACGATAGAATTATATAAAATTTCAAACTCGCATATCTCCGTTACTGTTGAAGATACAGAAGTGATTTTACACTCAATTTAATCAGGTCGACCTAACCTAACCTAAACTGACCTGACCTAACCTAACTTAACTTTAATTAACCTAACCTAACCTAACCTAATAACAATAAAATAAAAACAATCTATTTGTGCCCGATTGTAGTCGTTGTCGACGAGATTTGAAATATAGATTTTGATTGTTGAAACATTATAAAACAATCGAATTTCACACATTTTACAATATAATTATATAACATTTCAAACTCGCATATCTCCGTTACTATTGAAGATACAGAAGTGATTTTGCACTCAATGGAATCAGGTCGACGCTCTCTATTGGCTCATGGGGAAAAATGTAATCCATGTGTAATATTCATGCTTAGTTATCATGGAAACTCTCATAACAATAAATTAAACAATCTATTTATTACCTATTGTATTCGTTGTCGAGGAGATTTCAAATATAGATTTTGATTGTTGAAACATTATAAAACAATCGAATTATACACTTTTTACGATAGAATTATATAAAATTTCAAACTCGCATATCTCCGTTACTGTTGAAGATACAGAAGTGATTTTACACTCAATTTAATCAGTTCGACCTAACCTAACCTAAACTGACCTGACCTAACCTAACTTAACTTAACTTTAATTAACCTAACCAAATAGCAATAAAATAAAAACAATCTATTTGTGCCCGATTGTGGTCGTTGTCGACGAGATTTGAAATATAGATTTTGATTGTTGAAACATTATAAAACAATCGAATTTCACACATTTTTCAATATAATTATATAACATTTCAAACTCGCATATCTCCGTTACTATTGAAGATACAGAAGTGATTTTGCACTCAATGGAATCAGGTCGACGCTCTCTATTGGCTCATGGGGAAAAATGTAATCCATGTGTAATATTCATGCTTAGTTATCATGGAAACTCTCATAACAATAAATTAAACAATCTATTTATTACCTATTGTATTCGTTGTCGAGGAGATTTCAAATATAGATTTTGATTGTTGAAACATTATAAAACAATCGAATTTCACACATTTTACAATATAATTATATAACATTTCAAACTCGCATATCTCCGTTACTGTTGAAGATACAGAAGTGATTTTACACTCAATTTAATCAGTTCGACCTAACCTAACCTAAACTGACCTGACCTAACCTAACTTAACTTTAATTAACCTAACCTAACCTAACCTAATAACAATAAAATAAAAACAATCTATTTGTGCCCGATTGTAGTCGTTGTCGAGGAGATTTGAAATATAGATTTTGATTGTTGAAACATTATAAAACAATCGAATTTCACACATTTTACAATATAATTATATAACATTTCAAACTCGCATATCTCCGTTACTATTGAAGATACAGAAGTGATTTTGCACTCAATGGAATCAGGTCGACGCTCTCTATTGGATCATGGGGAAAAATGTAATCCATGTGTAATATTCATGCTTAGTTATCATGGAAACTCTCATAACAATAAATTAAACAATCTATTTATTACCTATTGTATTCGTTGTCGAGGAGATTTCAAATATAGATTTTGATTGTTGAAACATTATAAAACAATCGATTTATACACTTTTTACGATAGAATTATATAAAATTTCAAACTCGCATATCTCCGTTACTGTTGAAGATACAGAAGTGATTTTACACTCAATTTAATCAGGTCGACCTAACCTAACCTAAACTGACCTGACCTAACCTAACTTAACTTAACTTTAATTAACCTAACCAAATAGCAATAAAATAAAAACAATCTATTTGTGCCCGATTGTAGTCGTTGTCGAGGAGATTTGAAATATAGATTTTGATTGTTGAAACATTATAAAACAATCGAATTTCACACATTTTACAATATAATTATATAACATTTCAAACTCGCATATCTCCGTTACTATTGAAGATACAGAAGTGATTTTGCACTCAATGGAATCAGGTCGACGCTCTCTATTGGATCATGGGGAAAAATGTAATCCATGTGTAATATTCATGCTTAGTTATCATGGAAACTCTCATAATAATAAATTAAACAATCTATTTATTACCTATTGTATTCGTTGTCGAGGAGATTTCAAATATAGATTTTGATTGTTGAAACATTATAAAACAATCGATTTATACACTTTTTACGATAGAATTATATAAAATTTCAAACTCGCATATCTCCGTTACTGTTGAAGATACAGAAGTGATTTTACACTCAATTTAATCAGGTCGACCTAACCTAACCTAAACTGACCTGACCTAACCTAACTTAACTTAACTTTAATTAACCTAACCAAATAGCAATAAAATAAAAACAATCTATTTGTGCCCGATTGTAGTCGTTGTCGACGAGATTTGAAATATAGATTTTGATTGTTGAAACATTATAAAACAATCGAATTTCACACATTTTTCAATATAATTATATAACATTTCAAACTCGCATATCTCCGTTACTATTGAAGATACAGAAGTGATTTTGCACTCAATGGAATCAGGTCGACGCTCTCTATTGGATCATGGGGAAAAATGTAATCCATGTGTAAAATTCATGCTTAGTTATCATGGAAACTCTCATAACAATAAATTAAATAATCTATTTATTACCTATTGTAGTCGTTGTCGAGGAGATTTCAAATATAGATTTTGATTGTTGAAACATTATAAAACAATCGAATTATACACTTTTTACGATAGAATTATATAAAATTTCAAACTCGCATATCTCCGTTACTGTTGAAGATACAGAAGTGATTTTACACTCAATTTAATCAGGTCGACCTAACCTAACCTAAACTGACCTGACCTAACCTAACTTAACTTTAATTAACCTAACCTAACCTAACCTAATAACAATAAAATAAAAACAATCTATTTGTGCCCGATTGTAGTCGTTGTCGACGAGATTTGAAATATAGATTTTGATTGTTGAAACATTATAAAACAATCGAATTTCACACATTTTACAATATAATTATATAACATTTCAAACTCGCATATCTCCGTTACTATTGAAGATACAGAAGTGATTTTGCACTCAATGGAATCAGGTCGACGCTCTCTATTGGCTCATGGGGAAAAATGTAATCCATGTGTAATATTCATGCTTAGTTATCATGGAAACTCTCATAACAATAAATTAAACAATCTATTTATTACCTATTGTATTCGTTGTCGAGGAGATTTCAAATATAGATTTTGATTGTTGAAACATTATAAAACAATCGAATTATACACTTTTTACGATAGAATTATATAAAATTTCAAACTCGCATATCTCCGTTACTGTTGAAGATACAGAAGTGATTTTACACTCAATTTAATCAGTTCGACCTAACCTAACCTAAACTGACCTGACCTAACCTAACTTAACTTAACTTTAATTAACCTAACCAAATAGCAATAAAATAAAAACAATCTATTTGTGCCCGATTGTGGTCGTTGTCGACGAGATTTGAAATATAGATTTTGATTGTTGAAACATTATAAAACAATCGAATTTCACACATTTTTCAATATAATTATATAACATTTCAAACTCGCATATCTCCGTTACTATTGAAGATACAGAAGTGATTTTGCACTCAATGGAATCAGGTCGACGCTCTCTATTGGCTCATGGGGAAAAATGTAATCCATGTGTAATATTCATGCTTAGTTATCATGGAAACTCTCATAACAATAAATTAAACAATCTATTTATTACCTATTGTATTCGTTGTCGAGGAGATTTCAAATATAGATTTTGATTGTTGAAACATTATAAAACAATCGAATTTCACACATTTTACAATATAATTATATAACATTTCAAACTCGCATATCTCCGTTACTGTTGAAGATACAGAAGTGATTTTACACTCAATTTAATCAGTTCGACCTAACCTAACCTAAACTGACCTGACCTAACCTAACTTAACTTTAATTAACCTAACCTAACCTAACCTAATAACAATAAAATAAAAACAATCTATTTGTGCCCGATTGTAGTCGTTGTCGAGGAGATTTGAAATATAGATTTTGATTGTTGAAACATTATAAAACAATCGAATTTCACACATTTTACAATATAATTATATAACATTTCAAACTCGCATATCTCCGTTACTATTGAAGATACAGAAGTGATTTTGCACTCAATGGAATCAGGTCGACGCTCTCTATTGGATCATGGGGAAAAATGTAATCCATGTGTAATATTCATGCTTAGTTATCATGGAAACTCTCATAACAATAAATTAAACAATCTATTTATTACCTATTGTATTCGTTGTCGAGGAGATTTCAAATATAGATTTTGATTGTTGAAACATTATAAAACAATCGATTTATACACTTTTTACGATAGAATTATATAAAATTTCAAACTCGCATATCTCCGTTACTGTTGAAGATACAGAAGTGATTTTACACTCAATTTAATCAGGTCGACCTAACCTAACCTAAACTGACCTGACCTAACCTAACTTAACTTAACTTTAATTAACCTAACCAAATAGCAATAAAATAAAAACAATCTATTTGTGCCCGATTGTAGTCGTTGTCGAGGAGATTTGAAATATAGATTTTGATTGTTGAAACATTATAAAACAATCGAATTTCACACATTTTACAATATAATTATATAACATTTCAAACTCGCATATCTCCGTTACTATTGAAGATACAGAAGTGATTTTGCACTCAATGGAATCAGGTCGACGCTCTCTATTGGATCATGGGGAAAAATGTAATCCATGTGTAATATTCATGCTTAGTTATCATGGAAACTCTCATAATAATAAATTAAACAATCTATTTATTACCTATTGTATTCGTTGTCGAGGAGATTTCAAATATAGATTTTGATTGTTGAAACATTATAAAACAATCGATTTATACACTTTTTACGATAGAATTATATAAAATTTCAAACTCGCATATCTCCGTTACTGTTGAAGATACAGAAGTGATTTTACACTCAATTTAATCAGGTCGACCTAACCTAACCTAAACTGACCTGACCTAACCTAACTTAACTTAACTTTAATTAACCTAACCAAATAGCAATAAAATAAAAACAATCTATTTGTGCCCGATTGTAGTCGTTGTCGACGAGATTTGAAATATAGATTTTGATTGTTGAAACATTATAAAACAATCGAATTTCACACATTTTTCAATATAATTATATAACATTTCAAACTCGCATATCTCCGTTACTATTGAAGATACAGAAGTGATTTTGCACTCAATGGAATCAGGTCGACGCTCTCTATTGGATCATGGGGAAAAATGTAATCCATGTGTAAAATTCATGCTTAGTTATCATGGAAACTCTCATAACAATAAATTAAATAATCTATTTATTACCTATTGTATTCGTTGTCGAGGAGATTTCAAATATAGATTTTGATTGTTGAAACATTATAAAACAATCGAATTATACACTTTTTACGATAGAATTATATAAAATTTCAAACTCGCATATCTCCGTTACTGTTGAAGATACAGAAGTGATTTTACACTCAATTTAATCAGGTCGACCTAACCTAACCTAAACTGACCTGACCTAACCTAACTTAACTTTAATTAACCTAACCTAACCAAACCTAATAACAAAAAAATAAAAACAATCTATTTGTGCCCGATTGTAGTCGTTGTCGAGGAGATTTGAAATATAGATTTTGATTGTTGAAACATTATAAAACAATCGAATTTCACACATTTTACAATATAATTATATAACATTTCAAACTCGCATATCTCCGTTACTATTGAAGATACAGAAGTGATTTTGCACTCAATGGAATCAGGTCGACGCTCTCTATTGGATCATGGGGAAAAATGTAATCCATGTGTAATATTCATGCTTAGTTATCATGGAAACTCTCATAACAATAAATTAAACAATCTATTTATTACCTATTGTATTCGTTGTCGAGGAGATTTCAAATATAGATTTTGATTGTTGAAACATTATAAAACAATCGAATTATACACTTTTTACGATAGAATTATATAAAATTTCAAACTCGCATATCTCCGTTACTCTTGAAGATACAGAAGTGATTTTACACTCAATTTAATCAGTTCGACCTAACCTAACCTAAACTGACCTGACCTAACCTAACTTAACTTTAATTAACCTAACCTAACCTAACCTAATAACAATAAAATAAAAACAATCTATTTGTGCCCGATTGTAGTCGTTGTCGACGAGATTTGAAATATAGATTTTGATTGTTGAAACATTATAAAACAATCGAATTTCACACATTTTACAATATAATTATATAACATTTCAAACTCGCATATCTCCGTTACTATTGAAGATACAGAAGTGATTTTGCACTCAATGGAATCAGGTCGACGCTCTCTATTGGATCATGGGGAAAAATGTAATCCATGTGTAATATTCATGCTTAGTTATCATGGAAACTCTCATAACAATAAATTAAACAATCTATTTATTACCTATTGTATTCGTTGTCGAGGAGATTTCAAATATAGATTTTGATTGTTGAAACATTATAAAACAATCGAATTATACACTTTTTACGATAGAATTATATAAAATTTCAAACTCGCATATCTCCGTTACTCTTGAAGATACAGAAGTGATTTTACACTCAATTTAATCAGTTCGACCTAACCTAACCTAAACAGACCTGACCTAACCTAACTTAACTTTAATTAACCTAACCTAACCTAACCTAATAACAATAAAATAAAAACAATCTATTTGTGCCCGATTGTAGTCGTTGTCGACGAGATTTGAAATATAGATTTTGATTGTTGAAACATTATAAAACAATCGAATTTCACACATTTTTCAATATAATTATATAACATTTCAAACTCGCATATCTCCGTTACTATTGAAGATACAGAAGTGATTTTGCACTCAATGGAATCAGGTCGACGCTCTCTATTGGATCATGGGGAAAAATGTAATCCATGTGTAATATTCATGCTTAGATACCATGGAAAAAATCCTAACAATAAATTAAACAATCTATTTATTACCTATTGTATTCGTTGTCGAGGAGATTTCAAATATAGATTTTGATTGTTGAAACATTATAAAACAATCGAATTATACACTTTTTACGATAGAATTATATAAAATTTCAAACTCGCATATCTCCGTTACTGTTGAAGATACAGAAGTGATTTTACACTCAATTTAATCAGGTCGACCTAACCTAACCTAAACTGACCTGACCTAACCTAACTTAACTTAACTTTAATTAACCTAACCAAATAGCAATAAAATAAAAACAATCTATTTGTGCCCGATTGTAGTCGTTGTCGACGAGATTTGAAATATAGATTTTGATTGTTGAAACATTATAAAACAATCGAATTTCACACATTTTTCAATATAATTATATAACATTTCAAACTCGCATATCTCCGTTACTATTGAAGATACAGAAGTGATTTTGCACTCAATGGAATCAGGTCGACGCTCTCTATTGGATCATGGGGAAAAATGTAATCCATGTGTAAAATTCATGCTTAGTTATCATGGAAACTCTCATAACAATAAATTAAATAATCTATTTATTACCTATTGTATTCGTTGTCGAGGAGATTTCAAATATAGATTTTGATTGTTGAAACATTATAAAACAATCGAATTATACACTTTTTACGATAGAATTATATAAAATTTCAAACTCGCATATCTCCGTTACTGTTGAAGATACAGAAGTGATTTTACACTCAATTTAATCAGGTCGACCTAACCTAACCTAAACTGACCTGACCTAACCTAACTTAACTTTAATTAACCTAACCTAACCAAACCTAATAACAAAAAAATAAAAACAATCTATTTGTGCCCGATTGTAGTCGTTGTCGAGGAGATTTGAAATATAGATTTTGATTGTTGAAACATTATAAAACAATCGAATTTCACACATTTTACAATATAATTATATAACATTTCAAACTCGCATATCTCCGTTACTATTGAAGATACAGAAGTGATTTTGCACTCAATGGAATCAGGTCGACGCTCTCTATTGGATCATGGGGAAAAATGTAATCCATGTGTAATATTCATGCTTAGTTATCATGGAAACTCTCATAACAATAAATTAAACAATCTATTTATTACCTATTGTATTCGTTGTCGAGGAGATTTCAAATATAGATTTTGATTGTTGAAACATTATAAAACAATCGAATTATACACTTTTTACGATAGAATTATATAAAATTTCAAACTCGCATATCTCCGTTACTCTTGAAGATACAGAAGTGATTTTACACTCAATTTAATCAGTTCGACCTAACCTAACCTAAACTGACCTGACCTAACCTAACTTAACTTTAATTAACCTAACCTAACCTAACCTAATAACAATAAAATAAAAACAATCTATTTGTGCCCGATTGTAGTCGTTGTCGACGAGATTTGAAATATAGATTTTGATTGTTGAAACATTATAAAACAATCGAATTTCACACATTTTACAATATAATTATATAACATTTCAAACTCGCATATCTCCGTTACTATTGAAGATACAGAAGTGATTTTGCACTCAATGGAATCAGGTCGACGCTCTCTATTGGATCATGGGGAAAAATGTAATCCATGTGTAATATTCATGCTTAGTTATCATGGAAACTCTCATAATAATAAATTAAACAATCTATTTATTACCTATTGTATTCGTTGTCGAGGAGATTTCAAATATAGATTTTGATTGTTGAAACATTATAAAACAATCGAATTATACACTTTTTACGATAGAATTATATAAAATTTCAAACTCGCATATCTCCGTTACTGTTGAAGATACAGAAGTGATTTTACACTCAATTTAATCAGGTCGACCTAACCTAACCTAAACTGACCTGACCTAACCTAACTTAACTTTAATTAACCTAACCTAACCTAACCTAATAACAATAAAATAAAAACAATCTATTTGTGCCCGATTGTAGTCGTTGTCGACGAGATTTGAAATATAGATTTTGATTGTTGAAACATTATAAAACAATCGAATTTCACACATTTTACAATATAATTATATAACATTTCAAACTCGCATATCTCCGTTACTATTGAAGATACAGAAGTGATTTTGCACTCAATGGAATCAGGTCGACGCTCTCTATTGGCTCATGGGGAAAAATGTAATCCATGTGTAATATTCATGCTTAGTTATCATGGAAACTCTCATAACAATAAATTAAACAATCTATTTATTACCTATTGTATTCGTTGTCGAGGAGATTTCAAATATAGATTTTGATTGTTGAAACATTATAAAACAATCGAATTATACACTTTTTACGATAGAATTATATAAAATTTCAAACTCGCATATCTCCGTTACTGTTGAAGATACAGAAGTGATTTTACACTCAATTTAATCAGTTCGACCTAACCTAACCTAAACTGACCTGACCTAACCTAACTTAACTTAACTTTAATTAACCTAACCAAATAGCAATAAAATAAAAACAATCTATTTGTGCCCGATTGTGGTCGTTGTCGACGAGATTTGAAATATAGATTTTGATTGTTGAAACATTATAAAACAATCGAATTTCACACATTTTTCAATATAATTATATAACATTTCAAACTCGCATATCTCCGTTACTATTGAAGATACAGAAGTGATTTTGCACTCAATGGAATCAGGTCGACGCTCTCTATTGGCTCATGGGGAAAAATGTAATCCATGTGTAATATTCATGCTTAGTTATCATGGAAACTCTCATAACAATAAATTAAACAATCTATTTATTACCTATTGTATTCGTTGTCGAGGAGATTTCAAATATAGATTTTGATTGTTGAAACATTATAAAACAATCGAATTTCACACATTTTACAATATAATTATATAACATTTCAAACTCGCATATCTCCGTTACTGTTGAAGATACAGAAGTGATTTTACACTCAATTTAATCAGTTCGACCTAACCTAACCTAAACTGACCTGACCTAACCTAACTTAACTTTAATTAACCTAACCTAACCTAACCTAATAACAATAAAATAAAAACAATCTATTTGTGCCCGATTGTAGTCGTTGTCGAGGAGATTTGAAATATAGATTTTGATTGTTGAAACATTATAAAACAATCGAATTTCACACATTTTACAATATAATTATATAACATTTCAAACTCGCATATCTCCGTTACTATTGAAGATACAGAAGTGATTTTGCACTCAATGGAATCAGGTCGACGCTCTCTATTGGATCATGGGGAAAAATGTAATCCATGTGTAATATTCATGCTTAGTTATCATGGAAACTCTCATAACAATAAATTAAACAATCTATTTATTACCTATTGTATTCGTTGTCGAGGAGATTTCAAATATAGATTTTGATTGTTGAAACATTATAAAACAATCGATTTATACACTTTTTACGATAGAATTATATAAAATTTCAAACTCGCATATCTCCGTTACTGTTGAAGATACAGAAGTGATTTTACACTCAATTTAATCAGGTCGACCTAACCTAACCTAAACTGACCTGACCTAACCTAACTTAACTTAACTTTAATTAACCTAACCAAATAGCAATAAAATAAAAACAATCTATTTGTGCCCGATTGTAGTCGTTGTCGAGGAGATTTGAAATATAGATTTTGATTGTTGAAACATTATAAAACAATCGAATTTCACACATTTTACAATATAATTATATAACATTTCAAACTCGCATATCTCCGTTACTATTGAAGATACAGAAGTGATTTTGCACTCAATGGAATCAGGTCGACGCTCTCTATTGGATCATGGGGAAAAATGTAATCCATGTGTAATATTCATGCTTAGTTATCATGGAAACTCTCATAATAATAAATTAAACAATCTATTTATTACCTATTGTATTCGTTGTCGAGGAGATTTCAAATATAGATTTTGATTGTTGAAACATTATAAAACAATCGATTTATACACTTTTTACGATAGAATTATATAAAATTTCAAACTCGCATATCTCCGTTACTGTTGAAGATACAGAAGTGATTTTACACTCAATTTAATCAGGTCGACCTAACCTAACCTAAACTGACCTGACCTAACCTAACTTAACTTAACTTTAATTAACCTAACCAAATAGCAATAAAATAAAAACAATCTATTTGTGCCCGATTGTAGTCGTTGTCGACGAGATTTGAAATATAGATTTTGATTGTTGAAACATTATAAAACAATCGAATTTCACACATTTTTCAATATAATTATATAACATTTCAAACTCGCATATCTCCGTTACTATTGAAGATACAGAAGTGATTTTGCACTCAATGGAATCAGGTCGACGCTCTCTATTGGATCATGGGGAAAAATGTAATCCATGTGTAAAATTCATGCTTAGTTATCATGGAAACTCTCATAACAATAAATTAAATAATCTATTTATTACCTATTGTATTCGTTGTCGAGGAGATTTCAAATATAGATTTTGATTGTTGAAACATTATAAAACAATCGAATTATACACTTTTTACGATAGAATTATATAAAATTTCAAACTCGCATATCTCCGTTACTGTTGAAGATACAGAAGTGATTTTACACTCAATTTAATCAGGTCGACCTAACCTAACCTAAACTGACCTGACCTAACCTAACTTAACTTTAATTAACCTAACCTAACCAAACCTAATAACAAAAAAATAAAAACAATCTATTTGTGCCCGATTGTAGTCGTTGTCGAGGAGATTTGAAATATAGATTTTGATTGTTGAAACATTATAAAACAATCGAATTTCACACATTTTACAATATAATTATATAACATTTCAAACTCGCATATCTCCGTTACTATTGAAGATACAGAAGTGATTTTGCACTCAATGGAATCAGGTCGACGCTCTCTATTGGATCATGGGGAAAAATGTAATCCATGTGTAATATTCATGCTTAGTTATCATGGAAACTCTCATAACAATAAATTAAACAATCTATTTATTACCTATTGTATTCGTTGTCGAGGAGATTTCAAATATAGATTTTGATTGTTGAAACATTATAAAACAATCGAATTATACACTTTTTACGATAGAATTATATAAAATTTCAAACTCGCATATCTCCGTTACTCTTGAAGATACAGAAGTGATTTTACACTCAATTTAATCAGTTCGACCTAACCTAACCTAAACTGACCTGACCTAACCTAACTTAACTTTAATTAACCTAACCTAACCTAACCTAATAACAATAAAATAAAAACAATCTATTTGTGCCCGATTGTAGTCGTTGTCGACGAGATTTGAAATATAGATTTTGATTGTTGAAACATTATAAAACAATCGAATTTCACACATTTTACAATATAATTATATAACATTTCAAACTCGCATATCTCCGTTACTATTGAAGATACAGAAGTGATTTTGCACTCAATGGAATCAGGTCGACGCTCTCTATTGGATCATGGGGAAAAATGTAATCCATGTGTAATATTCATGCTTAGTTATCATGGAAACTCTCATAACAATAAATTAAACAATCTATTTATTACCTATTGTATTCGTTGTCGAGGAGATTTCAAATATAGATTTTGATTGTTGAAACATTATAAAACAATCGAATTATACACTTTTTACGATAGAATTATATAAAATTTCAAACTCGCATATCTCCGTTACTCTTGAAGATACAGAAGTGATTTTACACTCAATTTAATCAGTTCGACCTAACCTAACCTAAACAGACCTGACCTAACCTAACTTAACTTTAATTAACCTAACCTAACCTAACCTAATAACAATAAAATAAAAACAATCTATTTGTGCCCGATTGTAGTCGTTGTCGACGAGATTTGAAATATAGATTTTGATTGTTGAAACATTATAAAACAATCGAATTTCACACATTTTTCAATATAATTATATAACATTTCAAACTCGCATATCTCCGTTACTATTGAAGATACAGAAGTGATTTTGCACTCAATGGAATCAGGTCGACGCTCTCTATTGGATCATGGGGAAAAATGTAATCCATGTGTAATATTCATGCTTAGATACCATGGAAAAAATCCTAACAATAAATTAAACAATCTATTTATTACCTATTGTATTCGTTGTCGAGGAGATTTCAAATATAGATTTTGATTGTTGAAACATTATAAAACAATCGAATTATACACTTTTTACGATAGAATTATATAAAATTTCAAACTCGCATATCTCCGTTACTCTTGAAGATACAGAAGTGATTTTACACTCAATTTAATCAGTTCGACCTAACCTAACCTAAACTGACCTGACCTAACCTAACTTAACTTTAATTAACCTAACCTAACCTAACCTAATAACAATAAAATAAAAACAATCTATTTGTGCCCGATTGTAGTCGTTGTCGAGGAGATTTGAAATATAGATTTTGATTGTTGAAACATTATAAAACAATCGAATTTCACACATTTTACAATATAATTATATAACATTTCAAACTCGCATATCTCCGTTACTATTGAAGATACAGAAGTGATTTTGCACTCAATGGAATCAGGTCGACGCTCTCTATTGGATCATGGGGAAAAATGTAATCCATGTGTAATATTCATGCTTAGTTATCATGGAAACTCTCATAACAATAAATTAAACAATCTATTTATTACCTATTGTATTCGTTGTCGAGGAGATTTCAAATATAGATTTTGATTGTTGAAACATTATAAAACAATCGAATTATACACTTTTTACGATAGAATTATATAAAATTTCAAACTCGCATATCTCCGTTACTGTTGAAGATACAGAAGTGATTTTACACTCAATTTAATCAGGTCGACCTAACCTAACCTAAACTGACCTGACCTAACCTAACTTAACTTAACTTTAATTAACCTAACCAAATAGCAATAAAATAAAAACAATCTATTTGTGCCCGATTGTAGTCGTTGTCGACGAGATTTGAAATATAGATTTTGATTGTTGAAACATTATAAAACAATCGAATTTCACACATTTTTCAATATAATTATATAACATTACAAACTCGCATATCTCCGTTACTATTGAAGATACAGAAGTGATTTTGCACTCAATGGAATCAGGTCGACGCTCTCTATTGGATCATGGGGAAAAATGTAATCCATGTGTAATATTCATGCTTAGTTATCATGGAAACTCTCATAACAATAAATTAAACAATCTATTTATTACCTATTGTATTCGTTGTCGAGGAGATTTCAAATATAGATTTTGATTGTTGAAACATTATAAAACAATCGAATTTCACACATTTTACAATATAATTATATAACATTTCAAACTCGCATATCTCCGTTACTATTGAAGATACAGAAGTGATTTTGCACTCAATGGAATCAGGTCGACGCTCTCTATTGGCTCATGGGGAAAAATGTAATCCATGTGTAATATTCATGCTTAGATACCATGGAAAAAATCCTAACAATAAATTAAACAATCTATTTTTTACCTATTGTATTCGTTGTCGAGGAGATTTCAAATATAGATTTTGATTGTTGAAACATTATAAAACAATCGTATTATACACTTTTTACGATAGAATTATATAAAATTTCAAACTCGCATATCTCCGTTAATCTTGAAGATACAGAAGTGATTTTACACTCAATTTAATCAGTTCGACCTAACCTAACCTAAACTGACCTGACCTAACCTAACTTAACTTTAATTAACCTAACCTAACCTAACCTAATAACAATAAAATAAAAACAATCTATTTGTGCCCGATTGTAGTCGTTGTCGACGAGATTTGAAATATAGATTTTGATTGTTGAAACATTATAAAACAATCGAATTTCACACATTTTACAATATAATTATATAACATTTCAAACTCGCATATCTCCGTTACTATTGAAGATACAGAAGTGATTTTGCACTCAATGGAATCAGGTCGACGCTCTCTATTGGATCATGGGGAAAAATGTAATCCATGTGTAATATTCATGCTTAGTTATCATGGAAACTCTCATAATAATAAATTAAACAATCTATTTATTACCTATTGTATTCGTTGTCGAGGAGATTTCAAATATAGATTTTGATTGTTGAAACATTATAAAACAATCGAATTATACACTTTTTACGATAGAATTATATAAAATTTCAAACTCGCATATCTCCGTTACTGTTGAAGATACAGAAGTGATTTTACACTCAATTTAATCAGGTCGACCTAACCTAACCTAAACTGACCTGACCTAACCTAACTTAACTTTAATTAACCTAACCTAACCTAACCTAATAACAATAAAATAAAAACAATCTATTTGTGCCCGATTGTAGTCGTTGTCGACGAGATTTGAAATATAGATTTTGATTGTTGAAACATTATAAAACAATCGAATTTCACACATTTTACAATATAATTATATAACATTTCAAACTCGCATATCTCCGTTACTATTGAAGATACAGAAGTGATTTTGCACTCAATGGAATCAGGTCGACGCTCTCTATTGGCTCATGGGGAAAAATGTAATCCATGTGTAATATTCATGCTTAGTTATCATGGAAACTCTCATAACAATAAATTAAACAATCTATTTATTACCTATTGTATTCGTTGTCGAGGAGATTTCAAATATAGATTTTGATTGTTGAAACATTATAAAACAATCGAATTATACACTTTTTACGATAGAATTATATAAAATTTCAAACTCGCATATCTCCGTTACTGTTGAAGATACAGAAGTGATTTTACACTCAATTTAATCAGTTCGACCTAACCTAACCTAAACTGACCTGACCTAACCTAACTTAACTTAACTTTAATTAACCTAACCAAATAGCAATAAAATAAAAACAATCTATTTGTGCCCGATTGTGGTCGTTGTCGACGAGATTTGAAATATAGATTTTGATTGTTGAAACATTATAAAACAATCGAATTTCACACATTTTTCAATATAATTATATAACATTTCAAACTCGCATATCTCCGTTACTATTGAAGATACAGAAGTGATTTTGCACTCAATGGAATCAGGTCGACGCTCTCTATTGGCTCATGGGGAAAAATGTAATCCATGTGTAATATTCATGCTTAGTTATCATGGAAACTCTCATAACAATAAATTAAACAATCTATTTATTACCTATTGTATTCGTTGTCGAGGAGATTTCAAATATAGATTTTGATTGTTGAAACATTATAAAACAATCGAATTTCACACATTTTACAATATAATTATATAACATTTCAAACTCGCATATCTCCGTTACTGTTGAAGATACAGAAGTGATTTTACACTCAATTTAATCAGTTCGACCTAACCTAACCTAAACTGACCTGACCTAACCTAACTTAACTTTAATTAACCTAACCTAACCTAACCTAATAACAATAAAATAAAAACAATCTATTTGTGCCCGATTGTAGTCGTTGTCGAGGAGATTTGAAATATAGATTTTGATTGTTGAAACATTATAAAACAATCGAATTTCACACATTTTACAATATAATTATATAACATTTCAAACTCGCATATCTCCGTTACTATTGAAGATACAGAAGTGATTTTGCACTCAATGGAATCAGGTCGACGCTCTCTATTGGATCATGGGGAAAAATGTAATCCATGTGTAATATTCATGCTTAGTTATCATGGAAACTCTCATAACAATAAATTAAACAATCTATTTATTACCTATTGTATTCGTTGTCGAGGAGATTTCAAATATAGATTTTGATTGTTGAAACATTATAAAACAATCGATTTATACACTTTTTACGATAGAATTATATAAAATTTCAAACTCGCATATCTCCGTTACTGTTGAAGATACAGAAGTGATTTTACACTCAATTTAATCAGGTCGACCTAACCTAACCTAAACTGACCTGACCTAACCTAACTTAACTTAACTTTAATTAACCTAACCAAATAGCAATAAAATAAAAACAATCTATTTGTGCCCGATTGTAGTCGTTGTCGAGGAGATTTGAAATATAGATTTTGATTGTTGAAACATTATAAAACAATCGAATTTCACACATTTTACAATATAATTATATAACATTTCAAACTCGCATATCTCCGTTACTATTGAAGATACAGAAGTGATTTTGCACTCAATGGAATCAGGTCGACGCTCTCTATTGGATCATGGGGAAAAATGTAATCCATGTGTAATATTCATGCTTAGTTATCATGGAAACTCTCATAATAATAAATTAAACAATCTATTTATTACCTATTGTATTCGTTGTCGAGGAGATTTCAAATATAGATTTTGATTGTTGAAACATTATAAAACAATCGATTTATACACTTTTTACGATAGAATTATATAAAATTTCAAACTCGCATATCTCCGTTACTGTTGAAGATACAGAAGTGATTTTACACTCAATTTAATCAGGTCGACCTAACCTAACCTAAACTGACCTGACCTAACCTAACTTAACTTAACTTTAATTAACCTAACCAAATAGCAATAAAATAAAAACAATCTATTTGTGCCCGATTGTAGTCGTTGTCGACGAGATTTGAAATATAGATTTTGATTGTTGAAACATTATAAAACAATCGAATTTCACACATTTTTCAATATAATTATATAACATTTCAAACTCGCATATCTCCGTTACTATTGAAGATACAGAAGTGATTTTGCACTCAATGGAATCAGGTCGACGCTCTCTATTGGATCATGGGGAAAAATGTAATCCATGTGTAAAATTCATGCTTAGTTATCATGGAAACTCTCATAACAATAAATTAAATAATCTATTTATTACCTATTGTATTCGTTGTCGAGGAGATTTCAAATATAGATTTTGATTGTTGAAACATTATAAAACAATCGAATTATACACTTTTTACGATAGAATTATATAAAATTTCAAACTCGCATATCTCCGTTACTGTTGAAGATACAGAAGTGATTTTACACTCAATTTAATCAGGTCGACCTAACCTAACCTAAACTGACCTGACCTAACCTAACTTAACTTTAATTAACCTAACCTAACCAAACCTAATAACAAAAAAATAAAAACAATCTATTTGTGCCCGATTGTAGTCGTTGTCGAGGAGATTTGAAATATAGATTTTGATTGTTGAAACATTATAAAACAATCGAATTTCACACATTTTACAATATAATTATATAACATTTCAAACTCGCATATCTCCGTTACTATTGAAGATACAGAAGTGATTTTGCACTCAATGGAATCAGGTCGACGCTCTCTATTGGATCATGGGGAAAAATGTAATCCATGTGTAATATTCATGCTTAGTTATCATGGAAACTCTCATAACAATAAATTAAACAATCTATTTATTACCTATTGTATTCGTTGTCGAGGAGATTTCAAATATAGATTTTGATTGTTGAAACATTATAAAACAATCGAATTATACACTTTTTACGATAGAATTATATAAAATTTCAAACTCGCATATCTCCGTTACTCTTGAAGATACAGAAGTGATTTTACACTCAATTTAATCAGTTCGACCTAACCTAACCTAAACTGACCTGACCTAACCTAACTTAACTTTAATTAACCTAACCTAACCTAACCTAATAACAATAAAATAAAAACAATCTATTTGTGCCCGATTGTAGTCGTTGTCGACGAGATTTGAAATATAGATTTTGATTGTTGAAACATTATAAAACAATCGAATTTCACACATTTTACAATATAATTATATAACATTTCAAACTCGCATATCTCCGTTACTATTGAAGATACAGAAGTGATTTTGCACTCAATGGAATCAGGTCGACGCTCTCTATTGGATCATGGGGAAAAATGTAATCCATGTGTAATATTCATGCTTAGTTATCATGGAAACTCTCATAACAATAAATTAAACAATCTATTTATTACCTATTGTATTCGTTGTCGAGGAGATTTCAAATATAGATTTTGATTGTTGAAACATTATAAAACAATCGAATTATACACTTTTTACGATAGAATTATATAAAATTTCAAACTCGCATATCTCCGTTACTCTTGAAGATACAGAAGTGATTTTACACTCAATTTAATCAGTTCGACCTAACCTAACCTAAACAGACCTGACCTAACCTAACTTAACTTTAATTAACCTAACCTAACCTAACCTAATAACAATAAAATAAAAACAATCTATTTGTGCCCGATTGTAGTCGTTGTCGACGAGATTTGAAATATAGATTTTGATTGTTGAAACATTATAAAACAATCGAATTTCACACATTTTTCAATATAATTATATAACATTTCAAACTCGCATATCTCCGTTACTATTGAAGATACAGAAGTGATTTTGCACTCAATGGAATCAGGTCGACGCTCTCTATTGGATCATGGGGAAAAATGTAATCCATGTGTAATATTCATGCTTAGATACCATGGAAAAAATCCTAACAATAAATTAAACAATCTATTTATTACCTATTGTATTCGTTGTCGAGGAGATTTCAAATATAGATTTTGATTGTTGAAACATTATAAAACAATCGAATTATACACTTTTTACGATAGAATTATATAAAATTTCAAACTCGCATATCTCCGTTACTCTTGAAGATACAGAAGTGATTTTACACTCAATTTAATCAGTTCGACCTAACCTAACCTAAACTGACCTGACCTAACCTAACTTAACTTTAATTAACCTAACCTAACCTAACCTAATAACAATAAAATAAAAACAATCTATTTGTGCCCGATTGTAGTCGTTGTCGAGGAGATTTGAAATATAGATTTTGATTGTTGAAACATTATAAAACAATCGAATTTCACACATTTTACAATATAATTATATAACATTTCAAACTCGCATATCTCCGTTACTATTGAAGATACAGAAGTGATTTTGCACTCAATGGAATCAGGTCGACGCTCTCTATTGGATCATGGGGAAAAATGTAATCCATGTGTAATATTCATGCTTAGTTATCATGGAAACTCTCATAACAATAAATTAAACAATCTATTTATTACCTATTGTATTCGTTGTCGAGGAGATTTCAAATATAGATTTTGATTGTTGAAACATTATAAAACAATCGATTTATACACTTTTTACGATAGAATTATATAAAATTTCAAACTCGCATATCTCCGTTACTGTTGAAGATACAGAAGTGATTTTACACTCAATTTAATCAGGTCGACCTAACCTAACCTAAACTGACCTGACCTAACCTAACTTAACTTAACTTTAATTAACCTAACCAAATAGCAATAAAATAAAAACAATCTATTTGTGCCCGATTGTAGTCGTTGTCGACGAGATTTGAAATATAGATTTTGATTGTTGAAACATTATAAAACAATCGAATTTCACACATTTTTCAATATAATTATATAACATTTCAAACTCGCATATCTCCGTTACTATTGAAGATACAGAAGTGATTTTGCACTCAATGGAATCAGGTCGACGCTCTCTATTGGATCATGGGGAAAAATGTAATCCATGTGTAATATTCATGCTTAGTTATCATGGAAACTCTCATAACAATAAATTAAACAATCTATTTATTACCTATTGTATTCGTTGTCGAGGAGATTTCAAATATAGATTTTGATTGTTGAAACATTATAAAACAATCGAATTATACACTTTTTACGATAGAATTATATAAAATTTCAAACTCGCATATCTCCGTTACTGTTGAAGATACAGAAGTGATTTTACACTCAATTTAATCAGTTCGACCTAACCTAACCTAAACTGACCTGACCTAACCTAACTTAACTTTAATTAACCTAACCTAACCTAACCTAATAACAATAAAATAAAAACAATCTATTTGTGCCCGATTGTAGTCGTTGTCGAGGAGATTTGAAATATAGATTTTGATTGTTGAAACATTATAAAACAATCGAATTTCACACATTTTACAATATAATTATATAACATTTCAAACTCGCATATCTCCGTTACTATTGAAGATACAGAAGTGATTTTGCACTCAATGGAATCAGGTCGACGCTCTCTATTGGATCATGGGGAAAAATGTAATCCATGTGTAATATTCATGCTTAGTTATCATGGAAACTCTCATAACAATAAATTAAACAATCTATTTATTACCTATTGTATTCGTTGTCGAGGAGATTTCAAATATAGATTTTGATTGTTGAAACATTATAAAACAATCGAATTATACACTTTTTACGATAGAATTATATAAAATTTCAAACTCGCATATCTCCGTTACTGTTGAAGATACAGAAGTGATTTTACACTCAATTTAATCAGGTCGACCTAACCTAACCTAAACTGACCTGACCTAACCTAACTTAACTTAACTTTAATTAACCTAACCAAATAGCAATAAAATAAAAACAATCTATTTGTGCCCGATTGTAGTCGTTGTCGACGAGATTTGAAATATAGATTTTGATTGTTGAAACATTATAAAACAATCGAATTTCACACATTTTTCAATATAATTATATAACATTTCAAACTCGCATATCTCCGTTACTATTGAAGATACAGAAGTGATTTTGCACTCAATGGAATCAGGTCGACGCTCTCTATTGGATCATGGGGAAAAATGTAATCCATGTGTAATATTCATGCTTAGTTATCATGGAAACTCTCATAACAATAAATTAAACAATCTATTTATTACCTATTGTATTCGTTGTCGAGGAGATTTCAAATATAGATTTTGATTGTTGAAACATTATAAAACAATCGAATTTCACACATTTTACAATATAATTATATAACATTTCAAACTCGCATATCTCCGTTACTATTGAAGATACAGAAGTGATTTTGCACTCAATGGAATCAGGTCGACGCTCTCTATTGGCTCATGGGGAAAAATGTAATCCATGTGTAATATTCATGCTTAGATACCATGGAAAAAATCCTAACAATAAATTAAACAATCTATTTTTTACCTATTGTATTCGTTGTCGAGGAGATTTCAAATATAGATTTTGATTGTTGAAACATTATAAAACAATCGTATTATACACTTTTTACGATAGAATTATATAAAATTTCAAACTCGCATATCTCCGTTAATCTTGAAGATACAGAAGTGATTTTACACTCAATTTAATCAGTTCGACCTAACCTAACCTAAACTGACCTGACCTAACCTAACTTAACTTTAATTAACCTAACCTAACCTAACCTAATAACAATAAAATAAAAACAATCTATTTGTGCCCGATTGTAGTCGTTGTCGACGAGATTTGAAATATAGATTTTGATTGTTGAAACATTATAAAACAATCGAATTTCACACATTTTACAATATAATTATATAACATTTCAAACTCGCATATCTCCGTTACTATTGAAGATACAGAAGTGATTTTGCACTCAATGGAATCAGGTCGACGCTCTCTATTGGATCATGGGGAAAAATGTAATCCATGTGTAATATTCATGCTTAGTTATCATGGAAACTCTCATAATAATAAATTAAACAATCTATTTATTACCTATTGTATTCGTTGTCGAGGAGATTTCAAATATAGATTTTGATTGTTGAAACATTATAAAACAATCGAATTATACACTTTTTACGATAGAATTATATAAAATTTCAAACTCGCATATCTCCGTTACTGTTGAAGATACAGAAGTGATTTTACACTCAATTTAATCAGGTCGACCTAACCTAACCTAAACTGACCTGACCTAACCTAACTTAACTTTAATTAACCTAACCTAACCTAACCTAATAACAATAAAATAAAAACAATCTATTTGTGCCCGATTGTAGTCGTTGTCGACGAGATTTGAAATATAGATTTTGATTGTTGAAACATTATAAAACAATCGAATTTCACACATTTTACAATATAATTATATAACATTTCAAACTCGCATATCTCCGTTACTATTGAAGATACAGAAGTGATTTTGCACTCAATGGAATCAGGTCGACGCTCTCTATTGGCTCATGGGGAAAAATGTAATCCATGTGTAATATTCATGCTTAGTTATCATGGAAACTCTCATAACAATAAATTAAACAATCTATTTATTACCTATTGTATTCGTTGTCGAGGAGATTTCAAATATAGATTTTGATTGTTGAAACATTATAAAACAATCGAATTATACACTTTTTACGATAGAATTATATAAAATTTCAAACTCGCATATCTCCGTTACTGTTGAAGATACAGAAGTGATTTTACACTCAATTTAATCAGTTCGACCTAACCTAACCTAAACTGACCTGACCTAACCTAACTTAACTTAACTTTAATTAACCTAACCAAATAGCAATAAAATAAAAACAATCTATTTGTGCCCGATTGTAGTCGTTGTCGACGAGATTTGAAATATAGATTTTGATTGTTGAAACATTATAAAACAATCGAATTTCACACATTTTTCAATATAATTATATAACATTTCAAACTCGCATATCTCCGTTACTATTGAAGATACAGAAGTGATTTTGCACTCAATGGAATCAGGTCGACGCTCTCTATTGGCTCATGGGGAAAAATGTAATCCATGTGTAATATTCATGCTTAGTTATCATGGAAACTCTCATAACAATAAATTAAACAATCTATTTATTACCTATTGTATTCGTTGTCGAGGAGATTTCAAATATAGATTTTGATTGTTGAAACATTATAAAACAATCGAATTTCACACATTTTACAATATAATTATATAACATTTCAAACTCGCATATCTCCGTTACTGTTGAAGATACAGAAGTGATTTTACACTCAATTTAATCAGTTCGACCTAACCTAACCTAAACTGACCTGACCTAACCTAACTTAACTTTAATTAACCTAACCTAACCTAACCTAATAACAATAAAATAAAAACAATCTATTTGTGCCCGATTGTAGTCGTTGTCGAGGAGATTTGAAATATAGATTTTGATTGTTGAAACATTATAAAACAATCGAATTTCACACATTTTACAATATAATTATATAACATTTCAAACTCGCATATCTCCGTTACTATTGAAGATACAGAAGTGATTTTGCACTCAATGGAATCAGGTCGACGCTCTCTATTGGATCATGGGGAAAAATGTAATCCATGTGTAATATTCATGCTTAGTTATCATGGAAACTCTCATAACAATAAATTAAACAATCTATTTATTACCTATTGTATTCGTTGTCGAGGAGATTTCAAATATAGATTTTGATTGTTGAAACATTATAAAACAATCGATTTATACACTTTTTACGATAGAATTATATAAAATTTCAAACTCGCATATCTCCGTTACTGTTGAAGATACAGAAGTGATTTTACACTCAATTTAATCAGGTCGACCTAACCTAACCTAAACTGACCTGACCTAACCTAACTTAACTTAACTTTAATTAACCTAACCAAATAGCAATAAAATAAAAACAATCTATTTGTGCCCGATTGTAGTCGTTGTCGACGAGATTTGAAATATAGATTTTGATTGTTGAAACATTATAAAACAATCGAATTTCACACATTTTTCAATATAATTATATAACATTTCAAACTCGCATATCTCCGTTACTATTGAAGATACAGAAGTGATTTTGCACTCAATGGAATCAGGTCGACGCTCTCTATTGGATCATGGGGAAAAATGTAATCCATGTGTAATATTCATGCTTAGTTATCATGGAAACTCTCATAACAATAAATTAAACAATCTATTTATTACCTATTGTATTCGTTGTCGAGGAGATTTCAAATATAGATTTTGATTGTTGAAACATTATAAAACAATCGAATTATACACTTTTTACGATAGAATTATATAAAATTTCAAACTCGCATATCTCCGTTACTGTTGAAGATACAGAAGTGATTTTACACTCAATTTAATCAGTTCGACCTAACCTAACCTAAACTGACCTGACCTAACCTAACTTAACTTTAATTAACCTAACCTAACCTAACCTAATAACAATAAAATAAAAACAATCTATTTGTGCCCGATTGTAGTCGTTGTCGAGGAGATTTGAAATATAGATTTTGATTGTTGAAACATTATAAAACAATCGAATTTCACACATTTTACAATATAATTATATAACATTTCAAACTCGCATATCTCCGTTACTATTGAAGATACAGAAGTGATTTTGCACTCAATGGAATCAGGTCGACGCTCTCTATTGGATCATGGGGAAAAATGTAATCCATGTGTAATATTCATGCTTAGTTATCATGGAAACTCTCATAACAATAAATTAAACATTCTATTTATTACCTATTGTATTCGTTGTCGAGGAGATTTCAAATATAGATTTTGATTGTTGAAACATTATAAAACAATCGAATTATACACTTTTTACGATAGAATTATATAAAATTTCAAACTCGCATATCTCCGTTACTGTTGAAGATACAGAAGTGATTTTACACTCAATTTAATCAGGTCGACCTAACCTAACCTAAACTGACCTGACCTAACCTAACTTAACTTTAATTAACCTAACCTAACCTAACCTAATAACAATAAAATAAAAACAATCTATTTGTGCCCGATTGTAGTCGTTGTCGACGAGATTTGAAATATAGATTTTGATTGTTGAAACATTATAAAACAATCGAATTTCACACATTTTTCAATATAATTATATAACATTTCAAACTCGCATATCTCCGTTACTATTGAAGATACAGAAGTGATTTTGCACTCAATGGAATCAGGTCGACGCTCTCTATTGGATCATGGGGAAAAATGTAATCCATGTGTAATATTCATGCTTAGTTATCATGGAAACTCTCATAACAATAAATTAAACAATCTATTTATTACCTATTGTATTCGTTGTCGAGGAGATTTCAAATATAGATTTTGATTGTTGAAACATTATAAAACAATCGAATTTCACACATTTTACAATATAATTATATAACATTTCAAACTCGCATATCTCCGTTACTATTGAAGATACAGAAGTGATTTTGCACTCAATGGAATCAGGTCGACGCTCTCTATTGGCTCATGGGGAAAAATGTAATCCATGTGTAATATTCATGCTTAGATACCATGGAAAAAATCCTAACAATAAATTAAACAATCTATTTATTACCTATTGTATTCGTTGTCGAGGAGATTTCAAATATAGATTTTGATTGTTGAAACATTATAAAACAATCGAATTATACACTTTTTACGATAGAATTATATAAAATTTCAAACTCGCATATCTCCGTTACTCTTGAAGATACAGAAGTGATTTTACACTCAATTTAATCAGTTCGACCTAACCTAACCTAAACTGACCTGACCTAACCTAACTTAACTTTAATTAACCTAACCTAACCTAACCTAATAACAATAAAATAAAAACAATCTATTTGTGCCCGATTGTAGTCGTTGTCGACGAGATTTGAAATATAGATTTTGATTGTTGAAACATTATAAAACAATCGAATTTCACACATTTTACAATATAATTATATAACATTTCAAACTCGCATATCTCAATTACTATTGAAGATACAGAAGTGATTTTGCACTCAATGGAATCAGGTCGACGCTCTCTATTGGATCATGGGGAAAAATGTAATCCATGTGTAATATTCATGCTTAGTTATCATGGAAACTCTCATAACAATAAATTAAACAATCTATTTATTACCTATTGTATTCGTTGTCGAGGAGATTTCAAATATAGATTTTGATTGTTGAAACATTATAAAACAATCGATTTATACACTTTTTACGATAGAATTATATAAAATTTCAAACTCGCATATCTCCGTTACTGTTGAAGATACAGAAGTGATTTTACACTCAATTTAATCAGGTCGACCTAACCTAACCTAAACTGACCTGACCTAACCTAACTTAACTTAACTTTAATTAACCTAACCAAATAGCAATAAAATAAAAACAATCTATTTGTGCCCGATTGTAGTCGTTGTCGACGAGATTTGAAATATAGATTTTGATTGTTGAAACATTATAAAACAATCGAATTTCACACATTTTTCAATATAATTATATAACATTTCAAACTCGCATATCTCCGTTACTATTGAAGATACAGAAGTGATTTTGCACTCAATGGAATCAGGTCGACGCTCTCTATTGGATCATGGGGAAAAATGTAATCCATGTGTAATATTCATGCTTAGTTATCATGGAAACTCTCATAACAATAAATTAAACAATCTATTTATTACCTATTGTATTCGTTGTCGAGGAGATTTCAAATATAGATTTTGATTGTTGAAACATTATAAAACAATCGAATTTCACACATTTTACAATATAATTATATAACATTTCAAACTCGCATATCTCCGTTACTATTGAAGATACAGAAGTGATTTTGCACTCAATGGAATCAGGTCGACGCTCTCTATTGGCTCATGGGGAAAAATGTAATCCATGTGTAATATTCATGCTTAGATACCATGGAAAAAATCCTAACAATAAATTAAACAATCTATTTTTTACCTATTGTATTCGTTGTCGAGGAGATTTCAAATATAGATTTTGATTGTTGAAACATTATAAAACAATCGTATTATACACTTTTTACGATAGAATTATATAAAATTTCAAACTCGCATATCTCCGTTAATCTTGAAGATACAGAAGTGATTTTACACTCAATTTAATCAGTTCGACCTAACCTAACCTAAACTGACCTGACCTAACCTAACTTAACTTTAATTAACCTAACCTAACCTAACCTAATAACAATAAAATAAAAACAATCTATTTGTGCCCGATTGTAGTCGTTGTCGACGAGATTTGAAATATAGATTTTGATTGTTGAAACATTATAAAACAATCGAATTTCACACATTTTACAATATAATTATATAACATTTCAAACTCGCATATCTCCGTTACTATTGAAGATACAGAAGTGATTTTGCACTCAATGGAATCAGGTCGACGCTCTCTATTGGATCATGGGGAAAAATGTAATCCATGTGTAATATTCATGCTTAGTTATCATGGAAACTCTCATAATAATAAATTAAACAATCTATTTATTACCTATTGTATTCGTTGTCGAGGAGATTTCAAATATAGATTTTGATTGTTGAAACATTATAAAACAATCGAATTATACACTTTTTACGATAGAATTATATAAAATTTCAAACTCGCATATCTCCGTTACTGTTGAAGATACAGAAGTGATTTTACACTCAATTTAATCAGGTCGACCTAACCTAACCTAAACTGACCTGACCTAACCTAACTTAACTTTAATTAACCTAACCTAACCTAACCTAATAACAATAAAATAAAAACAATCTATTTGTGCCCGATTGTAGTCGTTGTCGACGAGATTTGAAATATAGATTTTGATTGTTGAAACATTATAAAACAATCGAATTTCACACATTTTACAATATAATTATATAACATTTCAAACTCGCATATCTCCGTTACTATTGAAGATACAGAAGTGATTTTGCACTCAATGGAATCAGGTCGACGCTCTCTATTGGCTCATGAGGAAAAATGTAATCCATGTGTAATATTCATGCTTAGTTATCATGGAAACTCTCATAACAATAAATTAAACAATCTATTTATTACCTATTGTATTCGTTGTCGAGGAGATTTCAAATATAGATTTTGATTGTTGAAACATTATAAAACAATCGAATTATACACTTTTTACGATAGAATTATATAAAATTTCAAACTCGCATATCTCCGTTACTGTTGAAGATACAGAAGTGATTTTACACTCAATTTAATCAGTTCGACCTAACCTAACCTAAACTGACCTGACCTAACCTAACTTAACTTAACTTTAATTAACCTAACCAAATAGCAATAAAATAAAAACAATCTATTTGTGCCCGATTGTAGTCGTTGTCGACGAGATTTGAAATATAGATTTTGATTGTTGAAACATTATAAAACAATCGAATTTCACACATTTTTCAATATAATTATATAACATTTCAAACTCGCATATCTCCGTTACTATTGAAGATACAGAAGTGATTTTGCACTCAATGGAATCAGGTCGACGCTCTCTATTGGCTCATGGGGAAAAATGTAATCCATGTGTAATATTCATGCTTAGTTATCATGGAAACTCTCATAACAATAAATTAAACAATCTATTTATTACCTATTGTATTCGTTGTCGAGGAGATTTCAAATATAGATTTTGATTGTTGAAACATTATAAAACAATCGAATTTCACACATTTTACAATATAATTATATAACATTTCAAACTCGCATATCTCCGTTACTGTTGAAGATACAGAAGTGATTTTACACTCAATTTAATCAGTTCGACCTAACCTAACCTAAACTGACCTGACCTAACCTAACTTAACTTTAATTAACCTAACCTAACCTAACCTAATAACAATAAAATAAAAACAATCTATTTGTGCCCGATTGTAGTCGTTGTCGAGGAGATTTGAAATATAGATTTTGATTGTTGAAACATTATAAAACAATCGAATTTCACACATTTTACAATATAATTATATAACATTTCAAACTCGCATATCTCCGTTACTATTGAAGATACAGAAGTGATTTTGCACTCAATGGAATCAGGTCGACGCTCTCTATTGGATCATGGGGAAAAATGTAATCCATGTGTAATATTCATGCTTAGTTATCATGGAAACTCTCATAACAATAAATTAAACAATCTATTTATTACCTATTGTATTCGTTGTCGAGGAGATTTCAAATATAGATTTTGATTGTTGAAACATTATAAAACAATCGATTTATACACTTTTTACGATAGAATTATATAAAATTTCAAACTCGCATATCTCCGTTACTGTTGAAGATACAGAAGTGATTTTACACTCAATTTAATCAGGTCGACCTAACCTAACCTAAACTGACCTGACCTAACCTAACTTAACTTAACTTTAATTAACCTAACCAAATAGCAATAAAATAAAAACAATCTATTTGTGCCCGATTGTAGTCGTTGTCGACGAGATTTGAAATATAGATTTTGATTGTTGAAACATTATAAAACAATCGAATTTCACACATTTTTCAATATAATTATATAACATTTCAAACTCGCATATCTCCGTTACTATTGAAGATACAGAAGTGATTTTGCACTCAATGGAATCAGGTCGACGCTCTCTATTGGATCATGGGGAAAAATGTAATCCATGTGTAATATTCATGCTTAGTTATCATGGAAACTCTCATAACAATAAATTAAACAATCTATTTATTACCTATTGTATTCGTTGTCGAGGAGATTTCAAATATAGATTTTGATTGTTGAAACATTATAAAACAATCGAATTATACACTTTTTACGATAGAATTATATAAAATTTCAAACTCGCATATCTCCGTTACTGTTGAAGATACAGAAGTGATTTTACACTCAATTTAATCAGTTCGACCTAACCTAACCTAAACTGACCTGACCTAACCTAACTTAACTTTAATTAACCTAACCTAACCTAACCTAATAACAATAAAATAAAAACAATCTATTTGTGCCCGATTGTAGTCGTTGTCGAGGAGATTTGAAATATAGATTTTGATTGTTGAAACATTATAAAACAATCGAATTTCACACATTTTACAATATAATTATATAACATTTCAAACTCGCATATCTCCGTTACTATTGAAGATACAGAAGTGATTTTGCACTCAATGGAATCAGGTCGACGCTCTCTATTGGATCATGGGGAAAAATGTAATCCATGTGTAATATTCATGCTTAGTTATCATGGAAACTCTCATAACAATAAATTAAACATTCTATTTATTACCTATTGTATTCGTTGTCGAGGAGATTTCAAATATAGATTTTGATTGTTGAAACATTATAAAACAATCGAATTATACACTTTTTACGATAGAATTATATAAAATTTCAAACTCGCATATCTCCGTTACTGTTGAAGATACAGAAGTGATTTTACACTCAATTTAATCAGGTCGACCTAACCTAACCTAAACTGACCTGACCTAACCTAACTTAACTTTAATTAACCTAACCTAACCTAACCTAATAACAATAAAATAAAAACAATCTATTTGTGCCCGATTGTAGTCGTTGTCGACGAGATTTGAAATATAGATTTTGATTGTTGAAACATTATAAAACAATCGAATTTCACACATTTTTCAATATAATTATATAACATTTCAAACTCGCATATCTCCGTTACTATTGAAGATACAGAAGTGATTTTGCACTCAATGGAATCAGGTCGACGCTCTCTATTGGATCATGGGGAAAAATGTAATCCATGTGTAATATTCATGCTTAGTTATCATGGAAACTCTCATAACAATAAATTAAACAATCTATTTATTACCTATTGTATTCGTTGTCGAGGAGATTTCAAATATAGATTTTGATTGTTGAAACATTATAAAACAATCGAATTTCACACATTTTACAATATAATTATATAACATTTCAAACTCGCATATCTCCGTTACTATTGAAGATACAGAAGTGATTTTGCACTCAATGGAATCAGGTCGACGCTCTCTATTGGCTCATGGGGAAAAATGTAATCCATGTGTAATATTCATGCTTAGATACCATGGAAAAAATCCTAACAATAAATTAAACAATCTATTTATTACCTATTGTATTCGTTGTCGAGGAGATTTCAAATATAGATTTTGATTGTTGAAACATTATAAAACAATCGAATTATACACTTTTTACGATAGAATTATATAAAATTTCAAACTCGCATATCTCCGTTACTCTTGAAGATACAGAAGTGATTTTACACTCAATTTAATCAGTTCGACCTAACCTAACCTAAACTGACCTGACCTAACCTAACTTAACTTTAATTAACCTAACCTAACCTAACCTAATAACAATAAAATAAAAACAATCTATTTGTGCCCGATTGTAGTCGTTGTCGACGAGATTTGAAATATAGATTTTGATTGTTGAAACATTATAAAACAATCGAATTTCACACATTTTACAATATAATTATATAACATTTCAAACTCGCATATCTCCGTTACTATTGAAGATACAGAAGTGATTTTGCACTCAATGGAATCAGGTCGACGCTCTCTATTGGATCATGGGGAAAAATGTAATCCATGTGTAATATTCATGCTTAGTTATCATGGAAACTCTCATAACAATAAATTAAACAATCTATTTATTACCTATTGTATTCGTTGTCGAGGAGATTTCAAATATAGATTTTGATTGTTGAAACATTATAAAACAATCGATTTATACACTTTTTACGATAGAATTATATAAAATTTCAAACTCGCATATCTCCGTTACTGTTGAAGATACAGAAGTGATTTTACACTCAATTTAATCAGGTCGACCTAACCTAACCTAAACTGACCTGACCTAACCTAACTTAACTTAACTTTAATTAACCTAACCAAATAGCAATAAAATAAAAACAATCTATTTGTGCCCGATTGTAGTCGTTGTCGACGAGATTTGAAATATAGATTTTGATTGTTGAAACATTATAAAACAATCGAATTTCACACATTTTTCAATATAATTATATAACATTTCAAACTCGCATATCTCCGTTACTATTGAAGATACAGAAGTGATTTTGCACTCAATGGAATCAGGTCGACGCTCTCTATTGGATCATGGGGAAAAATGTAATCCATGTGTAATATTCATGCTTAGTTATCATGGAAACTCTCATAACAATAAATTAAACAATCTATTTATTACCTATTGTATTCGTTGTCGAGGAGATTTCAAATATAGATTTTGATTGTTGAAACATTATAAAACAATCGAATTATACACTTTTTACGATAGAATTATATAAAATTTCAAACTCGCATATCTCCGTTACTGTTGAAGATACAGAAGTGATTTTACACTCAATTTAATCAGTTCGACCTAACCTAACCTAAACTGACCTGACCTAACCTAACTTAACTTTAATTAACCTAACCTAACCTAACCTAATAACAATAAAATAAAAACAATCTATTTGTGCCCGATTGTAGTCGTTGTCGAGGAGATTTGAAATATAGATTTTGATTGTTGAAACATTATAAAACAATCGAATTTCACACATTTTACAATATAATTATATAACATTTCAAACTCGCATATCTCCGTTACTATTGAAGATACAGAAGTGATTTTGCACTCAATGGAATCAGGTCGACGCTCTCTATTGGATCATGGGGAAAAATGTAATCCATGTGTAATATTCATGCTTAGTTATCATGGAAACTCTCATAACAATAAATTAAACAATCTATTTATTACCTATTGTATTCGTTGTCGAGGAGATTTCAAATATAGATTTTGATTGTTGAAACATTATAAAACAATCGAATTATACACTTTTTACGATAGAATTATATAAAATTTCAAACTCGCATATCTCCGTTACTGTTGAAGATACAGAAGTGATTTTACACTCAATTTAATCAGGTCGACCTAACCTAACCTAAACTGACCTGACCTAACCTAACTTAACTTAACTTTAATTAACCTAACCAAATAGCAATAAAATAAAAACAATCTATTTGTGCCCGATTGTAGTCGTTGTCGACGAGATTTGAAATATAGATTTTGATTGTTGAAACATTATAAAACAATCGAATTTCACACATTTTTCAATATAATTATATAACATTTCAAACTCGCATATCTCCGTTACTATTGAAGATACAGAAGTGATTTTGCACTCAATGGAATCAGGTCGACGCTCTCTATTGGATCATGGGGAAAAATGTAATCCATGTGTAATATTCATGCTTAGTTATCATGGAAACTCTCATAACAATAAATTAAACAATCTATTTATTACCTATTGTATTCGTTGTCGAGGAGATTTCAAATATAGATTTTGATTGTTGAAACATTATAAAACAATCGAATTATACACTTTTTACGATAGAATTATATAAAATTTCAAACTCGCATATCTCCGTTACTGTTGAAGATACAGAAGTGATTTTACACTCAATTTAATCAGTTCGACCTAACCTAACCTAAACTGACCTGACCTAACCTAACTTAACTTTAATTAACCTAACCTAACCTAACCTAATAACAATAAAATAAAAACAATCTATTTGTGCCCGATTGTAGTCGTTGTCGAGGAGATTTGAAATATAGATTTTGATTGTTGAAACATTATAAAACAATCGAATTTCACACATTTTACAATATAATTATATAACATTTCAAACTCGCATATCTCCGTTACTATTGAAGATACAGAAGTGATTTTGCACTCAATGGAATCAGGTCGACGCTCTCTATTGGATCATGGGGAAAAATGTAATCCATGTGTAATATTCATGCTTAGTTATCATGGAAACTCTCATAACAATAAATTAAACAATCTATTTATTACCTATTGTATTCGTTGTCGAGGAGATTTCAAATATAGATTTTGATTGTTGAAACATTATAAAACAATCGAATTATACACTTTTTACGATAGAATTATATAAAATTTCAAACTCGCATATCTCCGTTACTGTTGAAGATACAGAAGTGATTTTACACTCAATTTAATCAGGTCGACCTAACCTAACCTAAACTGACCTGACCTAACCTAACTTAACTTAACTTTAATTAACCTAACCAAATAGCAATAAAATAAAAACAATCTATTTGTGCCCGATTGTAGTCGTTGTCGACGAGATTTGAAATATAGATTTTGATTGTTGAAACATTATAAAACAATCGAATTTCACACATTTTACAATATAATTATATAACATTTCAAACTCGCATATCTCCGTTACTATTGAAGATACAGAAGTGATTTTGCACTCAATGGAATCAGGTCGACGCTCTCTATTGGCTCATGGGGAAAAATGTAATCCATGTGTAATATTCATGCTTAGTTATCATGGAAACTCTCATAACAATAAATTAAACAATCTATTTATTACCTATTGTATTCGTTGTCGAGGAGATTTCAAATATAGATTTTGATTGTTGAAACATTATAAAACAATCGAATTATACACTTTTTACGATAGAATTATATAAAATTTCAAACTCGCATATCTCCGTTACTGTTGAAGATACAGAAGTGATTTTACACTCAATTTAATCAGGTCGACCTAACCTAACCTAAACTGACCTGACCTAACCTAACTTAACTTAACTTTAATTAACCTAACCAAATAGCAATAAAATAAAAACAATCTATTTGTGCCCGATTGTAGTCGTTGTCGACGAGATTTGAAATATAGATTTTGATTGTTGAAACATTATAAAACAATCGAATTTCACACATTTTTCAATATAATTATATAACATTTCAAACTCGCATATCTCCGTTACTATTGAAGATACAGAAGTGATTTTGCACTCAATGGAATCAGGTCGACGCTCTCTATTGGCTCATGGGGAAAAATGTAATCCATGTGTAATATTCATGCTTAGTTATCATGGAAACTCTCATAACAATAAATTAAACAATCTATTTATTACCTATTGTATTCGTTGTCGAGGAGATTTCAAATATAGATTTTGATTGTTGAAACATTATAAAACAATCGAATTTCACACATTTTACAATATAATTATATAACATTTCAAACTCGCATATCTCCGTTACTGTTGAAGATACAGAAGTGATTTTACACTCAATTTAATCAGTTCGACCTAACCTAACCTAAACTGACCTGACCTAACCTAACTTAACTTTAATTAACCTAACCTAACCTAACCTAATAACAATAAAATAAAAACAATCTATTTGTGCCCGATTGTAGTCGTTGTCGAGGAGATTTGAAATATAGATTTTGATTGTTGAAACATTATAAAACAATCGAATTTCACACATTTTACAATATAATTATATAACATTTCAAACTCGCATATCTCCGTTACTATTGAAGATACAGAAGTGATTTTGCACTCAATGGAATCAGGTCGACGCTCTCTATTGGATCATGGGGAAAAATGTAATCCATGTGTAATATTCATGCTTAGTTATCATGGAAACTCTCATAACAATAAATTAAACAATCTATTTATTACCTATTGTATTCGTTGTCGAGGAGATTTCAAATATAGATTTTGATTGTTGAAACATTATAAAACAATCGATTTATACACTTTTTACGATAGAATTATATAAAATTTCAAACTCGCATATCTCCGTTACTGTTGAAGATACAGAAGTGATTTTACACTCAATTTAATCAGGTCGACCTAACCTAACCTAAACTGACCTGACCTAACCTAACTTAACTTAACTTTAATTAACCTAACCAAATAGCAATAAAATAAAAACAATCTATTTGTGCCCGATTGTAGTCGTTGTCGACGAGATTTGAAATATAGATTTTGATTGTTGAAACATTATAAAACAATCGAATTTCACACATTTTTCAATATAATTATATAACATTTCAAACTCGCATATCTCCGTTACTATTGAAGATACAGAAGTGATTTTGCACTCAATGGAATCAGGTCGACGCTCTCTATTGGATCATGGGGAAAAATGTAATCCATGTGTAATATTCATGCTTAGTTATCATGGAAACTCTCATAACAATAAATTAAACAATCTATTTATTACCTATTGTATTCGTTGTCGAGGAGATTTCAAATATAGATTTTGATTGTTGAAATATTATAAAACAATCGAATTATACACTTTTTACGATAGAATTATATAAAATTTCAAACTCGCATATCTCCGTTACTGTTGAAGATACAGAAGTGATTTTACACTCAATTTAATCAGTTCGACCTAACCTAACCTAAACTGACCTGACCTAACCTAACTTAACTTTAATTAACCTAACCTAACCTAACCTAATAACAATAAAATAAAAACAATCTATTTGTGCCCGATTGTAGTCGTTGTCGAGGAGATTTGAAATATAGATTTTGATTGTTGAAACATTATAAAACAATCGAATTTCACACATTTTACAATATAATTATATAACATTTCAAACTCGCATATCTCCGTTACTATTGAAGATACAGAAGTGATTTTGCACTCAATGGAATCAGGTCGACGCTCTCTATTGGATCATGGGGAAAAATGTAATCCATGTGTAATATTCATGCTTAGTTATCATGGAAACTCTCATAACAATAAATTAAACATTCTATTTATTACCTATTGTATTCGTTGTCGAGGAGATTTCAAATATAGATTTTGATTGTTGAAACATTATAAAACAATCGAATTATACACTTTTTACGATAGAATTATATAAAATTTCAAACTCGCATATCTCCGTTACTGTTGAAGATACAGAAGTGATTTTACACTCAATTTAATCAGGTCGACCTAACCTAACCTAAACTGACCTGACCTAACCTAACTTAACTTTAATTAACCTAACCTAACCTAACCTAATAACAATAAAATAAAAACAATCTATTTGTGCCCGATTGTAGTCGTTGTCGACGAGATTTGAAATATAGATTTTGATTGTTGAAACATTATAAAACAATCGAATTTCACACATTTTTCAATATAATTATATAACATTTCAAACTCGCATATCTCCGTTACTATTGAAGATACAGAAGTGATTTTGCACTCAATGGAATCAGGTCGACGCTCTCTATTGGATCATGGGGAAAAATGTAATCCATGTGTAATATTCATGCTTAGTTATCATGGAAACTCTCATAACAATAAATTAAACAATCTATTTATTACCTATTGTATTCGTTGTCGAGGAGATTTCAAATATAGATTTTGATTGTTGAAACATTATAAAACAATCGATTTATACACTTTTTACGATAGAATTATATAAAATTTCAAACTCGCATATCTCCGTTACTGTTGAAGATACAGAAGTGATTTTACACTCAATTTAATCAGGTCGACCTAACCTAACCTAAACTGACCTGACCTAACCTAACTTAACTTAACTTTAATTAACCTAACCAAATAGCAATAAAATAAAAACAATCTATTTGTGCCCGATTGTAGTCGTTGTCGACGAGATTTGAAATATAGATTTTGATTGTTGAAACATTATAAAACAATCGAATTTCACACATTTTTCAATATAATTATATAACATTTCAAACTCGCATATCTCCGTTACTATTGAAGATACAGAAGTGATTTTGCACTCAATGGAATCAGGTCGACGCTCTCTATTGGATCATGGGGAAAAATGTAATCCATGTGTAATATTCATGCTTAGTTATCATGGAAACTCTCATAACAATAAATTAAACAATCTATTTATTACCTATTGTATTCGTTGTCGAGGAGATTTCAAATATAGATTTTGATTGTTGAAACATTATAAAACAATCGAATTATACACTTTTTACGATAGAATTATATAAAATTTCAAACTCGCATATCTCCGTTACTGTTGAAGATACAGAAGTGATTTTACACTCAATTTAATCAGTTCGACCTAACCTAACCTAAACTGACCTGACCTAACCTAACTTAACTTTAATTAACCTAACCTAACCTAACCTAATAACAATAAAATAAAAACAATCTATTTGTGCCCGATTGTAGTCGTTGTCGAGGAGATTTGAAATATAGATTTTGATTGTTGAAACATTATAAAACAATCGAATTTCACACATTTTACAATATAATTATATAACATTTCAAACTCGCATATCTCCGTTACTATTGAAGATACAGAAGTGATTTTGCACTCAATGGAATCAGGTCGACGCTCTCTATTGGATCATGGGGAAAAATGTAATCCATGTGTAATATTCATGCTTAGTTATCATGGAAACTCTCATAACAATAAATTAAACATTCTATTTATTACCTATTGTATTCGTTGTCGAGGAGATTTCAAATATAGATTTTGATTGTTGAAACATTATAAAACAATCGAATTATACACTTTTTACGATAGAATTATATAAAATTTCAAACTCGCATATCTCCGTTACTGTTGAAGATACAGAAGTGATTTTACACTCAATTTAATCAGGTCGACCTAACCTAACCTAAACTGACCTGACCTAACCTAACTTAACTTTAATTAACCTAACCTAACCTAACCTAATAACAATAAAATAAAAACAATCTATTTGTGCCCGATTGTAGTCGTTGTCGACGAGATTTGAAATATAGATTTTGATTGTTGAAACATTATAAAACAATCGAATTTCACACATTTTTCAATATAATTATATAACATTTCAAACTCGCATATCTCCGTTACTATTGAAGATACAGAAGTGATTTTGCACTCAATGGAATCAGGTCGACGCTCTCTATTGGATCATGGGGAAAAATGTAATCCATGTGTAATATTCATGCTTAGTTATCATGGAAACTCTCATAACAATAAATTAAACAATCTATTTATTACCTATTGTATTCGTTGTCGAGGAGATTTCAAATATAGATTTTGATTGTTGAAACATTATAAAACAATCGAATTATACACTTTTTACGATAGAATTATATAAAATTTCAAACTCGCATATCTCCGTTACTGTTGAAGATACAGAAGTGATTTTACACTCAATTTAATCAGGTCGACCTAACCTAACCTAAACTGACCTGACCTAACCTAACTTAACTTAACTTTAATTAACCTAACCAAATAGCAATAAAATAAAAACAATCTATTTGTGCCCGATTGTAGTCGTTGTCGACGAGATTTGAAATATAGATTTTGATTGTTGAAACATTATAAAACAATCGAATTTCACACATTTTTCAATATAATTATATAACATTTCAAACTCGCATATCTCCGTTACTATTGAAGATACAGAAGTGATTTTGCACTCAATGGAATCAGGTCGACGCTCTCTATTGGATCATGGGGAAAAATGTAATCCATGTGTAATATTCATGCTTAGTTATCATGGAAACTCTCATAACAATAAATTAAACAATCTATTTATTACCTATTGTATTCGTTGTCGAGGAGATTTCAAATATAGATTTTGATTGTTGAAACATTATAAAACAATCGAATTATACACTTTTTACGATAGAATTATATAAAATTTCAAACTCGCATATCTCCGTTACTGTTGAAGATACAGAAGTGATTTTACACTCAATTTAATCAGTTCGACCTAACCTAACCTAAACTGACCTGACCTAACCTAACTTAACTTTAATTAACCTAACCTAACCTAACCTAATAACAATAAAATAAAAACAATCTATTTGTGCCCGATTGTAGTCGTTGTCGAGGAGATTTGAAATATAGATTTTGATTGTTGAAACATTATAAAACAATCGAATTTCACACATTTTACAATATAATTATATAACATTTCAAACTCGCATATCTCCGTTACTATTGAAGATACAGAAGTGATTTTGCACTCAATGGAATCAGGTCGACGCTCTCTATTGGATCATGGGGAAAAATGTAATCCATGTGTAATATTCATGCTTAGTTATCATGGAAACTCTCATAACAATAAATTAAACAATCTATTTATTACCTATTGTATTCGTTGTCGAGGAGATTTCAAATATAGATTTTGATTGTTGAAACATTATAAAACAATCGATTTATACACTTTTTACGATAGAATTATATAAAATTTCAAACTCGCATATCTCCGTTACTGTTGAAGATACAGAAGTGATTTTACACTCAATTTAATCAGGTCGACCTAACCTAACCTAAACTGACCTGACCTAACCTAACTTAACTTAACTTTAATTAACCTAACCAAATAGCAATAAAATAAAAACAATCTATTTGTGCCCGATTGTAGTCGTTGTCGACGAGATTTGAAATATAGATTTTGATTGTTGAAACATTATAAAACAATCGAATTTCACACATTTTTCAATATAATTATATAACATTTCAAACTCGCATATCTCCGTTACTATTGAAGATACAGAAGTGATTTTGCACTCAATGGAATCAGGTCGACGCTCTCTATTGGATCATGGGGAAAAATGTAATCCATGTGTAATATTCATGCTTAGTTATCATGGAAACTCTCATAACAATAAATTAAACAATCTATTTATTACCTATTGTATTCGTTGTCGAGGAGATTTCAAATATAGATTTTGATTGTTGAAACATTATAAAACAATCGAATTATACACTTTTTACGATAGAATTATATAAAATTTCAAACTCGCATATCTCCGTTACTGTTGAAGATACAGAAGTGATTTTACACTCAATTTAATCAGTTCGACCTAACCTAACCTAAACTGACCTGACCTAACCTAACTTAACTTTAATTAACCTAACCTAACCTAACCTAATAACAATAAAATAAAAACAATCTATTTGTGCCCGATTGTAGTCGTTGTCGAGGAGATTTGAAATATAGATTTTGATTGTTGAAACATTATAAAACAATCGAATTTCACACATTTTACAATATAATTATATAACATTTCAAACTCGCATATCTCCGTTACTATTGAAGATACAGAAGTGATTTTGCACTCAATGGAATCAGGTCGACGCTCTCTATTGGATCATGGGGAAAAATGTAATCCATGTGTAATATTCATGCTTAGTTATCATGGAAACTCTCATAACAATAAATTAAACAATCTATTTATTACCTATTGTATTCGTTGTCGAGGAGATTTCAAATATAGATTTTGATTGTTGAAACATTATAAAACAATCGAATTATACACTTTTTACGATAGAATTATATAAAATTTCAAACTCGCATATCTCCGTTACTGTTGAAGATACAGAAGTGATTTTACACTCAATTTAATCAGGTCGACCTAACCTAACCTAAACTGACCTGACCTAACCTAACTTAACTTAACTTTAATTAACCTAACCAAATAGCAATAAAATAAAAACAATCTATTTGTGCCCGATTGTAGTCGTTGTCGACGAGATTTGAAATATAGATTTTGATTGTTGAAACATTATAAAACAATCGAATTTCACACATTTTTCAATATAATTATATAACATTTCAAACTCGCATATCTCCGTTACTATTGAAGATACAGAAGTGATTTTGCACTCAATGGAATCAGGTCGACGCTCTCTATTGGATCATGGGGAAAAATGTAATCCATGTGTAATATTCATGCTTAGTTATCATGGAAACTCTCATAACAATAAATTAAACAATCTATTTATTACCTATTGTATTCGTTGTCGAGGAGATTTCAAATATAGATTTTGATTGTTGAAACATTATAAAACAATCGATTTATACACTTTTTACGATAGAATTATATAAAATTTCAAACTCGCATATCTCCGTTACTGTTGAAGATACAGAAGTGATTTTACACTCAATTTAATCAGTTCGACCTAACCTAACCTAAACTGACCTGACCTAACCTAACTTAACTTTAATTAACCTAACCTAACCTAACCTAATAACAATAAAATAAAAACAATCTATTTGTGCCCGATTGTAGTCGTTGTCGAGGAGATTTGAAATATAGATTTTGATTGTTGAAACATTATAAAACAATCGAATTTCACACATTTTACAATATAATTATATAACATTTCAAACTCGCATATCTCCGTTACTATTGAAGATACAGAAGTGATTTTGCACTCAATGGAATCAGGTCGACGCTCTCTATTGGATCATGGGGAAAAATGTAATCCATGTGTAATATTCATGCTTAGTTATCATGGAAACTCTCATAACAATAAATTAAACAATCTATTTATTACCTATTGTATTCGTTGTCGAGGAGATTTCAAATATAGATTTTGATTGTTGAAACATTATAAAACAATCGAATTATACACTTTTTACGATAGAATTATATAAAATTTCAAACTCGCATATCTCCGTTACTGTTGAAGATACAGAAGTGATTTTACACTCAATTTAATCAGGTCGACCTAACCTAACCTAAACTGACCTGACCTAACCTAACTTAACTTAACTTTAATTAACCTAACCAAATAGCAATAAAATAAAAACAATCTATTTGTGCCCGATTGTAGTCGTTGTCGACGAGATTTGAAATATAGATTTTGATTGTTGAAACATTATAAAACAATCGAATTTCACACATTTTACAATATAATTATATAACATTTCAAACTCGCATATCTCCGTTACTATTGAAGATACAGAAGTGATTTTGCACTCAATGGAATCAGGTCGACGCTCTCTATTGGATCATGGGGAAAAATGTAATCCATGTGTAATATTCATGCTTAGTTATCATGGAAACTCTCATAACAATAAATTAAACAATCTATTTATTACCTATTGTATTCGTTGTCGAGGAGATTTCAAATATAGATTTTGATTGTTGAAACATTATAAAACAATCGATTTATACACTTTTTACGATAGAATTATATAAAATTTCAAACTCGCATATCTCCGTTACTGTTGAAGATACAGAAGTGATTTTACACTCAATTTAATCAGGTCGACCTAACCTAACCTAAACTGACCTGACCTAACCTAACTTAACTTAACTTTAATTAACCTAACCAAATAGCAATAAAATAAAAACAATCTATTTGTGCCCGATTGTAGTCGTTGTCGAGGAGATTTGAAATATAGATTTTGATTGTTGAAACATTATAAAACAATCGAATTTCACACATTTTTCAATATAATTATATAACATTTCAAACTCGCATATCTCCGTTACTATTGAAGATACAGAAGTGATTTTGCACTCAATGGAATCAGGTCGACGCTCTCTATTGGATCATGGGGAAAAATGTAATCCATGTGTAATATTCATGCTTAGTTATCATGGAAACTCTCATAACAATAAATTAAACAATCTATTTATTACCTATTGTATTCGTTGTCGAGGAGATTTCAAATATAGATTTTGATTGTTGAAACATTATAAAACAATCGAATTATACACTTTTTACGATAGAATTATATAAAATTTCAAACTCGCATATCTCCGTTACTGTTGAAGATACAGAAGTGATTTTACACTCAATTTAATCAGTTCGACCTAACCTAACCTAAACTGACCTGACCTAACCTAACTTAACTTTAATTAACCTAACCTAACCTAACCTAATAACAATAAAATAAAAACAATCTATTTGTGCCCGATTGTAGTCGTTGTCGAGGAGATTTGAAATATAGATTTTGATTGTTGAAACATTATAAAACAATCGAATTTCACACATTTTACAATATAATTATATAACATTTCAAACTCGCATATCTCCGTTACTATTGAAGATACAGAAGTGATTTTGCACTCAATGGAATCAGGTCGACGCTCTCTATTGGATCATGGGGAAAAATGTAATCCATGTGTAATATTCATGCTTAGTTATCATGGAAACTCTCATAACAATAAATTAAACATTCTATTTATTACCTATTGTATTCGTTGTCGAGGAGATTTCAAATATAGATTTTGATTGTTGAAACATTATAAAACAATCGAATTATACACTTTTTACGATAGAATTATATAAAATTTCAAACTCGCATATCTCCGTTACTGTTGAAGATACAGAAGTGATTTTACACTCAATTTAATCAGGTCGACCTAACCTAACCTAAACTGACCTGACCTAACCTAACTTAACTTTAATTAACCTAACCTAACCTAACCTAATAACAATAAAATAAAAACAATCTATTTGTGCCCGATTGTAGTCGTTGTCGACGAGATTTGAAATATAGATTTTGATTGTTGAAACATTATAAAACAATCGAATTTCACACATTTTTCAATATAATTATATAACATTTCAAACTCGCATATCTCCGTTACTATTGAAGATACAGAAGTGATTTTGCACTCAATGGAATCAGGTCGACGCTCTCTATTGGATCATGGGGAAAAATGTAATCCATGTGTAATATTCATGCTTAGTTATCATGGAAACTCTCATAACAATAAATTAAACAATCTATTTATTACCTATTGTATTCGTTGTCGAGGAGATTTCAAATATAGATTTTGATTGTTGAAACATTATAAAACAATCGAATTTCACACATTTTACAATATAATTATATAACATTTCAAACTCGCATATCTCCGTTACTATTGAAGATACAGAAGTGATTTTGCACTCAATGGAATCAGGTCGACGCTCTCTATTGGCTCATGGGGAAAAATGTAATCCATGTGTAATATTCATGCTTAGATACCATGGAAAAAATCCTAACAATAAATTAAACAATCTATTTATTACCTATTGTATTCGTTGTCGAGGAGATTTCAAATATAGATTTTGATTGTTGAAACATTATAAAACAATCGAATTATACACTTTTTACGATAGAATTATATAAAATTTCAAACTCGCATATCTCCGTTACTCTTGAAGATACAGAAGTGATTTTACACTCAATTTAATCAGTTCGACCTAACCTAACCTAAACTGACCTGACCTAACCTAACTTAACTTTAATTAACCTAACCTAACCTAACCTAATAACAATAAAATAAAAACAATCTATTTGTGCCCGATTGTAGTCGTTGTCGAGGAGATTTGAAATATAGATTTTGATTGTTGAAACATTATAAAACAATCGAATTTCACACATTTTACAATATAATTATATAACATTTCAAACTCGCATATCTCCGTTACTATTGAAGATACAGAAGTGATTTTGCACTCAATGGAATCAGGTCGACGCTCTCTATTGGATCATGGGGAAAAATGTAATCCATGTGTAATATTCATGCTTAGTTATCATGGAAACTCTCATAACAATAAATTAAACAATCTATTTATTACCTATTGTATTCGTTGTCGAGGAGATTTCAAATATAGATTTTGATTGTTGAAACATTATAAAACAATCGAATTATACACTTTTTACGATAGAATTATATAAAATTTCAAACTCGCATATCTCCGTTACTGTTGAAGATACAGAAGTGATTTTACACTCAATTTAATCAGGTCGACCTAACCTAACCTAAACTGACCTGACCTAACCTAACTTAACTTAACTTTAATTAACCTAACCAAATAGCAATAAAATAAAAACAATCTATTTGTGCCCGATTGTAGTCGTTGTCGACGAGATTTGAAATATAGATTTTGATTGTTGAAACATTATAAAACAATCGAATTTCACACATTTTTCAATATAATTATATAACATTTCAAACTCGCATATCTCCGTTACTATTGAAGATACAGAAGTGATTTTGCACTCAATGGAATCAGGTCGACGCTCTCTATTGGATCATGGGGAAAAATGTAATCCATGTGTAATATTCATGCTTAGTTATCATGGAAACTCTCATAACAATAAATTAAACAATCTATTTATTACCTATTGTATTCGTTGTCGAGGAGATTTCAAATATAGATTTTGATTGTTGAAACATTATAAAACAATCGAATTATACACTTTTTACGATAGAATTATATAAAATTTCAAACTCGCATATCTCCGTTACTGTTGAAGATACAGAAGTGATTTTACACTCAATTTAATCAGTTCGACCTAACCTAACCTAAACTGACCTGACCTAACCTAACTTAACTTTAATTAACCTAACCTAACCTAACCTAATAACAATAAAATAAAAACAATCTATTTGTGCCCGATTGTAGTCGTTGTCGAGGAGATTTGAAATATAGATTTTGATTGTTGAAACATTATAAAACAATCGAATTTCACACATTTTACAATATAATTATATAACATTTCAAACTCGCATATCTCCGTTACTATTGAAGATACAGAAGTGATTTTGCACTCAATGGAATCAGGTCGACGCTCTCTATTGGATCATGGGGAAAAATGTAATCCATGTGTAATATTCATGCTTAGTTATCATGGAAACTCTCATAACAATAAATTAAACAATCTATTTATTACCTATTGTATTCGTTGTCGAGGAGATTTCAAATATAGATTTTGATTGTTGAATCATTATAAAACAATCGAATTATACACTTTTTACGATAGAATTATATAAAATTTCAAACTCGCATATCTCCGTTACTGTTGAAGATACAGAAGTGATTTTACACTCAATTTAATCAGGTCGACCTAACCTAACCTAAACTGACCTGACCTAACCTAACTTAACTTAACTTTAATTAACCTAACCAAATAGCAATAAAATAAAAACAATCTATTTGTGCCCGATTGTAGTCGTTGTCGACGAGATTTGAAATATAGATTTTGATTGTTGAAACATTATAAAACAATCGAATTTCACACATTTTACAATATAATTATATAACATTTCAAACTCGCATATCTCCGTTACTATTGAAGATACAGAAGTGATTTTGCACTCAATGGAATCAGGTCGACGCTCTCTATTGGATCATGGGGAAAAATGTAATCCATGTGTAATATTCATGCTTAGTTATCATGGAAACTCTCATAACAATAAATTAAACATTCTATTTATTACCTATTGTATTCGTTGTCGAGGAGATTTCAAATATAGATTTTGATTGTTGAAACATTATAAAACAATCGAATTATACACTTTTTACGATAGAATTATATAAAATTTCAAACTCGCATATCTCCGTTACTGTTGAAGATACAGAAGTGATTTTACACTCAATTTAATCAGGTCGACCTAACCTAACCTAAACTGACCTGACCTAACCTAACTTAACTTTAATTAACCTAACCTAACCTAACCTAATAACAATAAAATAAAAACAATCTATTTGTGCCCGATTGTAGTCGTTGTCGACGAGATTTGAAATATAGATTTTGATTGTTGAAACATTATAAAACAATCGAATTTCACACATTTTTCAATATAATTATATAACATTTCAAACTCGCATATCTCCGTTACTATTGAAGATACAGAAGTGATTTTGCACTCAATGGAATCAGGTCGACGCTCTCTATTGGATCATGGGGAAAAATGTAATCCATGTGTAATATTCATGCTTAGTTATCATGGAAACTTTCATAACAATAAATTAAACAATCTATTTATTACCTATTGTATTCGTTGTCGAGGAGATTTCAAATATAGATTTTGATTGTTGAAACATTATAAAACAATCGAATTTCACACATTTTACAATATAATTATATAACATTTCAAACTCGCATATCTCCGTTACTATTGAAGATACAGAAGTGATTTTGCACTCAATGGAATCAGGTCGACGCTCTCTATTGGCTCATGGGGAAAAATGTAATCCATGTGTAATATTCATGCTTAGATACCATGGAAAAAATCCTAACAATAAATTAAACAATCTATTTATTACCTATTGTATTCGTTGTCGAGGAGATTTCAAATATAGATTTTGATTGTTGAAACATTATAAAACAATCGAATTATACACTTTTTACGATAGAATTATATAAAATTTCAAACTCGCATATCTCCGTTACTCTTGAAGATACAGAAGTGATTTTACACTCAATTTAATCAGTTCGACCTAACCTAACCTAAACTGACCTGACCTAACCTAACTTAACTTTAATTAACCTAACCTAACCTAACCTAATAACAATAAAATAAAAACAATCTATTTGTGCCCGATTGTAGTCGTTGTCGAGGAGATTTGAAATATAGATTTTGATTGTTGAAACATTATAAAACAATCGAATTTCACACATTTTACAATATAATTATATAACATTTCAAACTCGCATATCTCCGTTACTATTGAAGATACAGAAGTGATTTTGCACTCAATGGAATCAGGTCGACGCTCTCTATTGGATCATGGGGAAAAATGTAATCCATGTGTAATATTCATGCTTAGTTATCATGGAAACTCTCATAACAATAAATTAAACAATCTATTTATTACCTATTGTATTCGTTGTCGAGGAGATTTCAAATATAGATTTTGATTGTTGAAACATTATAAAACAATCGATTTATACACTTTTTACGATAGAATTATATAAAATTTCAAACTCGCATATCTCCGTTACTGTTGAAGATACAGAAGTGATTTTACACTCAATTTAATCAGGTCGACCTAACCTAACCTAAACTGACCTGACCTAACCTAACTTAACTTAACTTTAATTAACCTAACCAAATAGCAATAAAATAAAAACAATCTATTTGTGCCCGATTGTAGTCGTTGTCGACGAGATTTGAAATATAGATTTTGATTGTTGAAACATTATAAAACAATCGAATTTCACACATTTTTCAATATAATTATATAACATTTCAAACTCGCATATCTCCGTTACTATTGAAGATACAGAAGTGATTTTGCACTCAATGGAATCAGGTCGACGCTCTCTATTGGATCATGGGGAAAAATGTAATCCATGTGTAATATTCATGCTTAGTTATCATGGAAACTCTCATAACAATAAATTAAACAATCTATTTATTACCTATTGTATTCGTTGTCGAGGAGATTTCAAATATAGATTTTGATTGTTGAAACATTATAAAACAATCGAATTATACACTTTTTACGATAGAATTATATAAAATTTCAAACTCGCATATCTCCGTTACTGTTGAAGATACAGAAGTGATTTTACACTCAATTTAATCAGTTCGACCTAACCTAACCTAAACTGACCTGACCTAACCTAACTTAACTTTAATTAACCTAACCTAACCTAACCTAATAACAATAAAATAAAAACAATCTATTTGTGCCCGATTGTAGTCGTTGTCGAGGAGATTTGAAATATAGATTTTGATTGTTGAAACATTATAAAACAATCGAATTTCACACATTTTACAATATAATTATATAACATTTCAAACTCGCATATCTCCGTTACTATTGAAGATACAGAAGTGATTTTGCACTCAATGGAATCAGGTCGACGCTCTCTATTGGATCATGGGGAAAAATGTAATCCATGTGTAATATTCATGCTTAGTTATCATGGAAACTCTCATAACAATAAATTAAACAATCTATTTATTACCTATTGTATTCGTTGTCGAGGAGATTTCAAATATAGATTTTGATTGTTGAAACATTATAAAACAATCGAATTATACACTTTTTACGATAGAATTATATAAAATTTCAAACTCGCATATCTCCGTTACTGTTGAAGATACAGAAGTGATTTTACACTCAATTTAATCAGGTCGACCTAACCTAACCTAAACTGACCTGACCTAACCTAACTTAACTTAACTTTAATTAACCTAACCAAATAGCAATAAAATAAAAACAATCTATTTGTGCCCGATTGTAGTCGTTGTCGACGAGATTTGAAATATAGATTTTGATTGTTGAAACATTATAAAACAATCGAATTTCACACATTTTTCAATATAATTATATAACATTTCAAACTCGCATATCTCCGTTACTATTGAAGATACAGAAGTGATTTTGCACTCAATGGAATCAGGTCGACGCTCTCTATTGGATCATGGGGAAAAATGTAATCCATGTGTAATATTCATGCTTAGTTATCATGGAAACTCTCATAACAATAAATTAAACAATCTATTTATTACCTATTGTATTCGTTGTCGAGGAGATTTCAAATATAGATTTTGATTGTTGAAACATTATAAAACAATCGAATTATACACTTTTTACGATAGAATTATATAAAATTTCAAACTCGCATATCTCCGTTACTGTTGAAGATACAGAAGTGATTTTACACTCAATTTAATCAGTTCGACCTAACCTAACCTAAACTGACCTGACCTAACCTAACTTAACTTTAATTAACCTAACCTAACCTAACCTAATAACAATAAAATAAAAACAATCTATTTGTGCCCGATTGTAGTCGTTGTCGACGAGATTTGAAATATAGATTTTGATTGTTGAAACATTATAAAACAATCGAATTTCACACATTTTACAATATAATTATATAACATTTCAAACTCGCATATCTCCGTTACTATTGAAGATACAGAAGTGATTTTGCACTCAATGGAATCAGGTCGACACTCTCTATTGGATCATGGGGAAAAATGTAATCCATGTGTAATATTCATGCTTAGTTATCATGGAAACTCTCATAACAATAAATTAAACAATCTATTTATTACCTATTGTATTCGTTGTCGAGGAGATTTCAAATATAGATTTTGATTGTTGAAACATTATAAAACAATCGAATTATACACTTTTTACGATAGAATTATATAAAATTTCAAACTCGCATATCTCCGTTACTGTTGAAGATACAGAAGTGATTTTACACTCAATTTAATCAGGTCGACCTAACCTAACCTAAACTGACCTGACCTAACCTAACTTAACTTAACTTTAATTAACCTAACCAAATAGCAATAAAATAAAAACAATCTATTTGTGCCCGATTGTAGTCGTTGTCGACGAGATTTGAAATATAGATTTTGATTGTTGAAACATTATAAAACAATCGAATTTCACACATTTTTCAATATAATTATATAACATTTCAAACTCGCATATCTCCGTTACTATTTAAGATACAGAAGTGATTTTGCACTCAATGGAATCAGGTCGACGCTCTCTATTGGATCATGGGGAAAAATGTAATCCATGTGTAATATTCATGCTTAGTTATCATGGAAACTCTCATAACAATAAATTAAACAATCTATTTATTACCTATTGTATTCGTTGTCGAGGAGATTTCAAATATAGATTTTGATTGTTGAAACATTATAAAACAATCGAATTTCACACATTTTACAATATAATTATATAACATTTCAAACTCGCATATCTCCGTTACTATTGAAGATACAGAAGTGATTTTGCACTCAATGGAATCAGGTCGACGCTCTCTATTGGCTCATGGGGAAAAATGTAATCCATGTGTAATATTCATGCTTAGATACCATGGAAAAAATCCTAACAATAAATTAAACAATCTATTTATTACCTATTGTATTCGTTGTCGAGGAGATTTCAAATATAGATTTTGATTGTTGAAACATTATAAAACAATCGAATTATACACTTTTTACGATAGAATTATATAAAATTTCAAACTCGCATATCTCCGTTACTCTTAAAGATACAGAAGTGATTTTACACTCAATTTAATCAGTTCGACCTAACCTAACCTAAACTGACCTGACCTAACCTAACTTAACTTTAATTAACCTAACCTAACCTAACCTAATAACAATAAAATAAAAACAATCTATTTGTGCCCGATTGTAGTCGTTGTCGAGGAGATTTGAAATATAGATTTTGATTGTTGAAACATTATAAAACAATCGAATTTCACACATTTTACAATATAATTATATAACATTTCAAACTCGCATATCTCCGTTACTATTGAAGATACAGAAGTGATTTTGCACTCAATGGAATCAGGTCGACGCTCTCTATTGGCTCATGGGGAAAAATGTAATCCATGTGTAATATTCATGCTTAGTTATCATGGAAACTCTCATAACAATAAATTAAACAATCTATTTATTACCTATTGTATTCGTTGTCGAGGAGATTTCAAATATAGATTTTGATTGTTGAAACATTATAAAACAATCGAATTATACACTTTTTACGATAGAATTATATAAAATTTCAAACTCGCATATCTCCGTTACTCTTAAAGATACAGAAGTGATTTTACACTCAATTTAATCAGTTCGACCTAACCTAACCTAAACTGACCTGACCTAACCTAACTTAACTTTAATTAACCTAACCTAACCTAACCTAATAACAATAAAATAAAAACAATCTATTTGTGCCCGATTGTAGTCGTTGTCGACGAGATTTGAAATATAGATTTTGATTGTTGAAACATTATAAAACAATCGAATTTCACACATTTTACAATATAATTATATAACATTTCAAACTCGCATATCTCCGTTACTATTGAAGATACAGAAGTGATTTTGCACTCAATGGAATCAGGTCGACGCTCTCTATTGGCTCATGGGGAAAAATGTAATCCATGTGTAATATTCATGCTTAGTTATCATGGAAACTCTCATAACAATAAATTAAACAATCTATTTATTACCTATTGTATTCGTTGTCGAGGAGATTTCAAATATAGATTTTGATTGTTGAAACATTATAAAACAATCGAATTATACACTTTTTACGATAGAATTATATAAAATTTCAAACTCGTATATCTCCGTTACTGTTGAAGATACAGAAGTGATTTTACACTCAATTTAATCAGTTCGACCTAACCTAACCTAAACTGACCTGACCTAACCTAACTTAACTTTAATTAACCTAACCTAACCTAACCTAATAACAATAAAATAAAAACAATCTATTTGTGCCCGATTGTAGTCGTTGTCGAGGAGATTTGAAATATAGATTTTGATTGTTGAAACATTATAAAACAATGGAATTTCACACATTTTACAATATAATTATATAACATTTCAAACTCGCATATCTCCGTTACTATTGAAGATACAGAAGTGATTTTGCACTCAATGGAATCAGGTCGACACTCTCTATTGGATCATGGGGAAAAATGTAATCCATGTGTAATATTCATGCTTAGTTATCATGGAAACTCTCATAACAATAAATTAAACAATCTATTTATTACCTATTGTATTCGTTGTCGAGGAGATTTCAAATATAGATTTTGATTGTTGAAACATTATAAAACAATCGAATTTCACACATTTTACAATATAATTATATAACATTTCAAACTCGCATATCTCCGTTACTATTGAAGATACAGAAGTGATTTTGCACTCAATGGAATCAGGTCGACGCTCTCTATTGGCTCATGGGGAAAAATGTAATCCATGTGTAATATTCATGCTTAGTTATCATGGAAACTCTCATAACAATAAATTAAACAATCTATTTATTACCTATTGTATTCGTTGTCGAGGAGATTTCAAATATAGATTTTGATTGTTGAAACATTATAAAACAATCGAATTTCACACATTTTACAATATAATTATATAACATTTCAAACTCGCATATCTCCGTTACTATTGAAGATACAGAAGTGATTTTGCACTCAATGGAATCAGGTCGACGCTCTCTATTGGCTCATGGGGAAAAATGTAATCCATGTGTAATATTCATGCTTAGATACCATGGAAAAAATCCTAACAATAAATTAAACAATCTATTTATTACCTATTGTATTCGTTGTCGAGGAGATTTCAAATATAGATTTTGATTGTTGAAACATTATAAAACAATCGAATTATACACTTTTTACGATAGAATTATATAAAATTTCAAACTCGCATATCTCCGTTACTCTTAAAGATACAGAAGTGATTTTACACTCAATTTAATCAGTTCGACCTAACCTAACCTAAACTGACCTGACCTAACCTAACTTAACTTTAATTAACCTAACCTAACCTAACCTAATAACAATAAAATAAAAACAATCTATTTGTGCCCGATTGTAGTCGTTGTCGAGGAGATTTGAAATATAGATTTTGATTGTTGAAACATTATAAAACAATCGAATTTCACACATTTTACAATATAATTATATAACATTTCAAACTCGCATATCTCCGTTACTATTGAAGATACAGAAGTGATTTTGCACTCAATGGAATCAGGTCGACGCTCTCTATTGGATCATGGGGAAAAATGTAATCCATGTGTAATATTCATGCTTAGTTATCATGGAAACTCTCATAACAATAAATTAAACAATCTATTTATTACCTATTGTATTCGTTGTCGAGGAGATTTCAAATATAGATTTTGATTGTTGAAACATTATAAAACAATCGAATTATACACTTTTTACGATAGAATTATATAAAATTTCAAACTCGTATATCTCCGTTACTGTTGAAGATACAGAAGTGATTTTACACTCAATTTAATCAGTTCGACCTAACCTAACCTAAACTGACCTGACCTAACCTAACTTAACTTTAATTAACCTAACCTAACCTAACCTAATAACAATAAAATAAAAACAATCTATTTGTGCCCGATTGTAGTCGTTGTCGAGGAGATTTGAAATATAGATTTTGATTGTTGAAACATTATAAAACAATCGAATTTCACACATTTTACAATATAATTATATAACATTTCAAACTCGCATATCTCCGTTACTATTGAAGATACAGAAGTGATTTTGCACTCAATGGAATCAGGTCGACACTCTCTATTGGATCATGGGGAAAAATGTAATCCATGTGTAATATTCATGCTTAGTTATCATGGAAACTCTCATAACAATAAATTAAACAATCTATTTATTACCTATTGTATTCGTTGTCGAGGAGATTTCAAATATAGATTTTGATTGTTGAAACATTATAAAACAATCGAATTATACACTTTTTACGATAGAATTATATAAAATTTCAAACTCGCATATCTCCGTTACTGTTGAAGATACAGAAGTGATTTTACACTCAATTTAATCAGGTCGACCTAACCTAACCTAAACTGACCTGACCTAACCTAACTTAACTTAACTTTAATTAACCTAACCAAATAGCAATAAAATAAAAACAATCTATTTGTGCCCGATTGTAGTCGTTGTCGACGAGATTTGAAATATAGATTTTGATTGTTGAAACATTATAAAACAATCGAATTTCACACATTTTTCAATATAATTATATAACATTTCAAACTCGCATATCTCCGTTACTATTGAAGATACAGAAGTGATTTTGCACTCAATGGAATCAGGTCGACGCTCTCTATTGGATCATGGGGAAAAATGTAATCCATGTGTAATATTCATGCTTAGTTATCATGGAAACTCTCATAACAATAAATTAAACAATCTATTTATTACCTATTGTATTCGTTGTCGAGGAGATTTCAAATATAGATTTTGATTGTTGAAACATTATAAAACAATCGAATTATACACTTTTTACGATAGAATTATATAAAATTTCAAACTCGCATATCTCCGTTACTCTTAAAGATACAGAAGTGATTTTACACTCAATTTAATCAGTTCGACCTAACCTAACCTAAACTGACCTGACCTAACCTAACTTAACTTTAATTAACCTAACCTAACCTAACCTAATAACAATAAAATAAAAACAATCTATTTGTGCCCGATTGTAGTCGTTGTCGAGGAGATTTGAAATATAGATTTTGATTGTTGAAACATTATAAAACAATCGAATTTCACACATTTTACAATATAATTATATAACATTTCAAACTCGCATATCTCCGTTACTATTGAAGATACAGAAGTGATTTTGCACTCAATGGAATCAGGTCGACGCTCTCTATTGGCTCATGGGGAAAAATGTAATCCATGTGTAATATTCATGCTTAGTTATCATGGAAACTCTCATAACAATAAATTAAACAATCTATTTATTACCTATTGTATTCGTTGTCGAGGAGATTTCAAATATAGATTTTGATTGTTGAAACATTATAAAACAATCGAATTATACACTTTTTACGATAGAATTATATAAAATTTCAAACTCGCATATCTCCGTTACTCTTAAAGATACAGAAGTGATTTTACACTCAATTTAATCAGTTCGACCTAACCTAACCTAAACTGACCTGACCTAACCTAACTTAACTTTAATTAACCTAACCTAACCTAACCTAATAACAATAAAATAAAAACAATCTATTTGTGCCCGATTGTAGTCGTTGTCGACGAGATTTGAAATATAGATTTTGATTGTTGAAACATTATAAAACAATCGAATTTCACACATTTTACAATATAATTATATAACATTTCAAACTCGCATATCTCCGTTACTATTGAAGATACAGAAGTGATTTTGCACTCAATGGAATCAGGTCGACGCTCTCTATTGGCTCATGGGGAAAAATGTAATCCATGTGTAATATTCATGCTTAGTTATCATGGAAACTCTCATAACAATAAATTAAACAATCTATTTATTACCTATTGTATTCGTTGTCGAGGAGATTTCAAATATAGATTTTGATTGTTGAAACATTATAAAACAATCGAATTATACACTTTTTACGATAGAATTATATAAAATTTCAAACTCGTATATCTCCGTTACTGTTGAAGATACAGAAGTGATTTTACACTCAATTTAATCAGTTCGACCTAACCTAACCTAAACTGACCTGACCTAACCTAACTTAACTTTAATTAACCTAACCTAACCTAACCTAATAACAATAAAATAAAAACAATCTATTTGTGCCCGATTGTAGTCGTTGTCGAGGAGATTTGAAATATAGATTTTGATTGTTGAAACATTATAAAACAATGGAATTTCACACATTTTACAATATAATTATATAACATTTCAAACTCGCATATCTCCGTTACTATTGAAGATACAGAAGTGATTTTGCACTCAATGGAATCAGGTCGACACTCTCTATTGGATCATGGGGAAAAATGTAATCCATGTGTAATATTCATGCTTAGTTATCATGGAAACTCTCATAACAATAAATTAAACAATCTATTTATTACCTATTGTATTCGTTGTCGAGGAGATTTCAAATATAGATTTTGATTGTTGAAACATTATAAAACAATCGAATTTCACACATTTTACAATATAATTATATAACATTTCAAACTCGCATATCTCCGTTACTATTGAAGATACAGAAGTGATTTTGCACTCAATGGAATCAGGTCGACGCTCTCTATTGGCTCATGGGGAAAAATGTAATCCATGTGTAATATTCATGCTTAGTTATCATGGAAACTCTCATAACAATAAATTAAACAATCTATTTATTACCTATTGTATTCGTTGTCGAGGAGATTTCAAATATAGATTTTGATTGTTGAAACATTATAAAACAATCGAATTTCACACATTTTACAATATAATTATATAACATTTCAAACTCGCATATCTCCGTTACTATTGAAGATACAGAAGTGATTTTGCACTCAATGGAATCAGGTCGACGCTCTCTATTGGCTCATGGGGAAAAATGTAATCCATGTGTAATATTCATGCTTAGATACCATGGAAAAAATCCTAACAATAAATTAAACAATCTATTTATTACCTATTGTATTCGTTGTCGAGGAGATTTCAAATATAGATTTTGATTGTTGAAACATTATAAAACAATCGAATTATACACTTTTTACGATAGAATTATATAAAATTTCAAACTCGCATATCTCCGTTACTCTTAAAGATACAGAAGTGATTTTACACTCAATTTAATCAGTTCGACCTAACCTAACCTAAACTGACCTGACCTAACCTAACTTAACTTTAATTAACCTAACCTAACCTAACCTAATAACAATAAAATAAAAACAATCTATTTGTGCCCGATTGTAGTCGTTGTCGAGGAGATTTGAAATATAGATTTTGATTGTTGAAACATTATAAAACAATCGAATTTCACACATTTTACAATATAATTATATAACATTTCAAACTCGCATATCTCCGTTACTATTGAAGATACAGAAGTGATTTTGCACTCAATGGAATCAGGTCGACGCTCTCTATTGGATCATGGGGAAAAATGTAATCCATGTGTAATATTCATGCTTAGTTATCATGGAAACTCTCATAACAATAAATTAAACAATCTATTTATTACCTATTGTATTCGTTGTCGAGGAGATTTCAAATATAGATTTTGATTGTTGAAACATTATAAAACAATCGAATTATACACTTTTTACGATAGAATTATATAAAATTTCAAACTCGTATATCTCCGTTACTGTTGAAGATACAGAAGTGATTTTACACTCAATTTAATCAGTTCGACCTAACCTAACCTAAACTGACCTGACCTAACCTAACTTAACTTTAATTAACCTAACCTAACCTAACCTAATAACAATAAAATAAAAACAATCTATTTGTGCCCGATTGTAGTCGTTGTCGAGGAGATTTGAAATATAGATTTTGATTGTTGAAACATTATAAAACAATCGAATTTCACACATTTTACAATATAATTATATAACATTTCAAACTCGCATATCTCCGTTACTATTGAAGATACAGAAGTGATTTTGCACTCAATGGAATCAGGTCGACACTCTCTATTGGATCATGGGGAAAAATGTAATCCATGTGTAATATTCATGCTTAGTTATCATGGAAACTCTCATAACAATAAATTAAACAATCTATTTATTACCTATTGTATTCGTTGTCGAGGAGATTTCAAATATAGATTTTGATTGTTGAAACATTATAAAACAATCGAATTATACACTTTTTACGATAGAATTATATAAAATTTCAAACTCGCATATCTCCGTTACTGTTGAAGATACAGAAGTGATTTTACACTCAATTTAATCAGGTCGACCTAACCTAACCTAAACTGACCTGACCTAACCTAACTTAACTTAACTTTAATTAACCTAACCAAATAGCAATAAAATAAAAACAATCTATTTGTGCCCGATTGTAGTCGTTGTCGACGAGATTTGAAATATAGATTTTGATTGTTGAAACATTATAAAACAATCGAATTTCACACATTTTTCAATATAATTATATAACATTTCAAACTCGCATATCTCCGTTACTATTGAAGATACAGAAGTGATTTTGCACTCAATGGAATCAGGTCGACGCTCTCTATTGGATCATGGGGAAAAATGTAATCCATGTGTAATATTCATGCTTAGTTATCATGGAAACTCTCATAACAATAAATTAAACAATCTATTTATTACCTATTGTATTCGTTGTCGAGGAGATTTCAAATATAGATTTTGATTGTTGAAACATTATAAAACAATCGAATTATACACTTTTTACGATAGAATTATATAAAATTTCAAACTCGCATATCTCCGTTACTCTTAAAGATACAGAAGTGATTTTACACTCAATTTAATCAGTTCGACCTAACCTAACCTAAACTGACCTGACCTAACCTAACTTAACTTTAATTAACCTAACCTAACCTAACCTAATAACAATAAAATAAAAACAATCTATTTGTGCCCGATTGTAGTCGTTGTCGACGAGATTTGAAATATAGATTTTGATTGTTGAAACATTATAAAACAATCGAATTTCACACATTTTACAATATAATTATATAACATTTCAAACTCGCATATCTCCGTTACTATTGAAGATACAGAAGTGATTTTGCACTCAATGGAATCAGGTCGACGCTCTCTATTGGCTCATGGGGAAAAATGTAATCCATGTGTAATATTCATGCTTAGTTATCATGGAAACTCTCATAACAATAAATTAAACAATCTATTTATTACCTATTGTATTCGTTGTCGAGGAGATTTCAAATATAGATTTTGATTGTTGAAACATTATAAAACAATCGAATTATACACTTTTTACGATAGAATTATATAAAATTTCAAACTCGTATATCTCCGTTACTGTTGAAGATACAGAAGTGATTTTACACTCAATTTAATCAGTTCGACCTAACCTAACCTAAACTGACCTGACCTAACCTAACTTAACTTTAATTAACCTAACCTAACCTAACCTAATAACAATAAAATAAAAACAATCTATTTGTGCCCGATTGTAGTCGTTGTCGAGGAGATTTGAAATATAGATTTTGATTGTTGAAACATTATAAAACAATCGAATTTCACACATTTTACAATATAATTATATAACATTTCAAACTCGCATATCTCCGTTACTATTGAAGATACAGAAGTGATTTTGCACTCAATGGAATCAGGTCGACGCTCTCTATTGGATCATGGGGAAAAATGTAATCCATGTGTAATATTCATGCTTAGTTATCATGGAAACTCTCATAACAATAAATTAAACAATCTATTTATTACCTATTGTATTCGTTGTCGAGGAGATTTCAAATATAGATTTTGATTGTTGAAACATTATAAAACAATCGAATTTCACACATTTTACAATATAATTATATAACATTTCAAACTCGCATATCTCCGTTACTATTGAAGATACAGAAGTGATTTTGCACTCAATGGAATCAGGTCGACGCTCTCTATTGGCTCATGGGGAAAAATGTAATCCATGTGTAATATTCATGCTTAGTTATCATGGAAACTCTCATAACAATAAATTAAACAATCTATTTATTACCTATTGTATTCGTTGTCGAGGAGATTTCAAATATAGATTTTGATTGTTGAAACATTATAAAACAATCGAATTTCACACATTTTACAATATAATTATATAACATTTCAAACTCGCATATCTCCGTTACTATTGAAGATACAGAAGTGATTTTGCACTCAATGGAATCAGGTCGACGCTCTCTATTGGCTCATGGGGAAAAATGTAATCCATGTGTAATATTCATGCTTAGATACCATGGAAAAAATCCTAACAATAAATTAAACAATCTATTTATTACCTATTGTATTCGTTGTCGAGGAGATTTCAAATATAGATTTTGATTGTTGAAACATTATAAAACAATCGAATTATACACTTTTTACGATAGAATTATATAAAATTTCAAACTCGCATATCTCCGTTACTCTTAAAGATACAGAAGTGATTTTACACTCAATTTAATCAGTTCGACCTAACCTAACCTAAACTGACCTGACCTAACCTAACTTAACTTTAATTAACCTAACCTAACCTAACCTAATAACAATAAAATAAAAACAATCTATTTGTGCCCGATTGTAGTCGTTGTCGAGGAGATTTGAAATATAGATTTTGATTGTTGAAACATTATAAAACAATCGAATTTCACACATTTTACAATATAATTATATAACATTTCAAACTCGCATATCTCCGTTACTATTGAAGATACAGAAGTGATTTTGCACTCAATGGAATCAGGTCGACGCTCTCTATTGGATCATGGGGAAAAATGTAATCCATGTGTAATATTCATGCTTAGATACCATGGAAAAAATCCTAACAATAAATTAAACAATCTATTTATTACCTATTGTATTCGTTGTCGAGGAGATTTCAAATATAGATTTTGATTGTTGAAACATTATAAAACAATCGAATTATACACTTTTTACGATAGAATTATATAAAATTTCAAACTCGCATATCTCCGTTACTCTTAAAGATACAGAAGTGATTTTACACTCAATTTAATCAGTTCGACCTAACCTAACCTAAACTGACCTGACCTAACCTAACTTAACTTTAATTAACCTAACCTAACCTAACCTAATAACAATAAAATAAAAACAATCTATTTGTGCCCGATTGTAGTCGTTGTCGACGAGATTTGAAATATAGATTTTGATTGTTGAAACATTATAAAACAATCGAATTTCACACATTTTACAATATAATTATATAACATTTCAAACTCGCATATCTCCGTTACTATTGAAGATACAGAAGTGATTTTGCACTCAATGGAATCAGGTCGACGCTCTCTATTGGCTCATGGGGAAAAATGTAATCCATGTGTAATATTCATGCTTAGTTATCATGGAAACTCTCATAACAATAAATTAAACAATCTATTTATTACCTATTGTATTCGTTGTCGAGGAGATTTCAAATATAGATTTTGATTGTTGAAACATTATAAAACAATCGAATTATACACTTTTTACGATAGAATTATATAAAATTTCAAACTCGTATATCTCCGTTACTGTTGAAGATACAGAAGTGATTTTACACTCAATTTAATCAGTTCGACCTAACCTAACCTAAACTGACCTGACCTAACCTAACTTAACTTTAATTAACCTAACCTAACCTAACCTAATAACAATAAAATAAAAACAATCTATTTGTGCCCGATTGTAGTCGTTGTCGAGGAGATTTGAAATATAGATTTTGATTGTTGAAACATTATAAAACAATCGAATTTCACACATTTTACAATATAATTATATAACATTTCAAACTCGCATATCTCCGTTACTATTGAAGATACAGAAGTGATTTTGCACTCAATGGAATCAGGTCGACACTCTCTATTGGATCATGGGGAAAAATGTAATCCATGTGTAATATTCATGCTTAGTTATCATGGAAACTCTCATAACAATAAATTAAACAATCTATTTATTACCTATTGTATTCGTTGTCGAGGAGATTTCAAATATAGATTTTGATTGTTGAAACATTATAAAACAATCGAATTATACACTTTTTACGATAGAATTATATAAAATTTCAAACTCGCATATCTCCGTTACTGTTGAAGATACAGAAGTGATTTTACACTCAATTTAATCAGGTCGACCTAACCTAACCTAAACTGACCTGACCTAACCTAACTTAACTTAACTTTAATTAACCTAACCAAATAGCAATAAAATAAAAACAATCTATTTGTGCCCGATTGTAGTCGTTGTCGACGAGATTTGAAATATAGATTTTGATTGTTGAAACATTATAAAACAATCGAATTTCACACATTTTTCAATATAATTATATAACATTTCAAACTCGCATATCTCCGTTACTATTGAAGATACAGAAGTGATTTTGCACTCAATGGAATCAGGTCGACGCTCTCTATTGGATCATGGGGAAAAATGTAATCCATGTGTAATATTCATGCTTAGTTATCATGGAAACTCTCATAACAATAAATTAAACAATCTATTTATTACCTATTGTATTCGTTGTCGAGGAGATTTCAAATATAGATTTTGATTGTTGAAACATTATAAAACAATCGAATTTCACACATTTTACAATATAATTATATAACATTTCAAACTCGCATATCTCCGTTACTATTGAAGATACAGAAGTGATTTTGCACTCAATGGAATCAGGTCGACGCTCTCTATTGGCTCATGGGGAAAAATGTAATCCATGTGTAATATTCATGCTTAGATACCATGGAAAAAATCCTAACAATAAATTAAACAATCTATTTATTACCTATTGTATTCGTTGTCGAGGAGATTTCAAATATAGATTTTGATTGTTGAAACATTATAAAACAATCGTATTATACACTTTTTACGATAGAATTATATAAAATTTCAAACTCGCATATCTCCGTTACTCTTGAAGATACAGAAGTGATTTTACACTCAATTTAATCAGTTCGACCTAACCTAACCTAAACTGACCTGACCTAACCTAACTTAACTTTAGTTAACCTAACCTAACCTAACCTAATAACAATAAAATAAAAACAATCTATTTGTGCCCGATTGTAGTCGTTGTCGACGAGATTTGAAATATAGATTTTGATTGTTGAAACATTATAAAACAATCGAATTTCACACATTTTACAATATAATTATATAACATTTCAAACTCGCATATCTCCGTTACTATTGAAGATACAGAAGTGATTTTGCACTCAATGGAATCAGGTCGACGCTCTCTATTGGCTCATGGGGAAAAATGTAATCCATGTGTAATATTCATGCTTAGTTATCATGGAAACTCTCATAACAATAAATTAAACAATCTATTTATTACCTATTGTATTCGTTGTCGAGGAGATTTCAAATATAGATTTTGATTGTTGAAACATTATAAAACAATCGAATTATACACTTTTTACGATAGAATTATATAAAATTTCAAACTCGCATATCTCCGTTACTGTTGAAGATACAGAAGTGATTTTACACTCAATTTAATCAGGTCGACCTAACCTAACCTAAACTGACCTGACCTAACCTAACTTAACTTAACTTTAATTAACCTAACCAAATAGCAATAAAATAAAAACAATCTATTTGTGCCCGATTGTAGTCGTTGTCGACGAGATTTGAAATATAGATTTTGATTGTTGAAACATTATAAAACAATCGAATTTCACACATTTTTCAATATAATTATATAACATTTCAAACTCGCATATCTCCGTTACTATTGAAGATACAGAAGTGATTTTGCACTCAATGGAATCAGGTCGACGCTCTCTATTGGCTCATGGGGAAAAATGTAATCCATGTGTAATATTCATGCTTAGTTATCATGGAAACTCTCATAACAATAAATTAAACAATCTATTTATTACCTATTGTATTCGTTGTCGAGGAGATTTCAAATATAGATTTTGATTGTTGAAACATTATAAAACAATCGAATTTCACACATTTTACAATATAATTATATAACATTTCAAACTCGCATATCTCCGTTACTATTGAAGATACAGAAGTGATTTTGCACTCAATGGAATCAGGTCGACGCTCTCTATTGGCTCATGGGGAAAAATGTAATCCATGTGTAATATTCATGCTTAGTTATCATGGAAACTCTCATAACAATAAATTAAACAATCTATTTATTACCTATTGTATTCGTTGTCGAGGAGATTTCAAATATAGATTTTGATTGTTGAAACATTATAAAACAATCGAATTTCACACATTTTACAATATAATTATATAACATTTCAAACTCGCATATCTCCGTTACTATTGAAGATACAGAAGTGATTTTGCACTCAATGGAATCAGGTCGACGCTCTCTATTGGCTCATGGGGAAAAATGTAATCCATGTGTAATATTCATGCTTAGATACCATGGAAAAAATCCTAACAATAAATTAAACAATCTATTTATTACCTATTGTATTCGTTGTCGAGGAGATTTCAAATATAGATTTTGATTGTTGAAACATTATAAAACAATCGAATTATACACTTTTTACGATAGAATTATATAAAATTTCAAACTCGCATATCTCCGTTACTCTTAAAGATACAGAAGTGATTTTACACTCAATTTAATCAGTTCGACCTAACCTAACCTAAACTGACCTGACCTAACCTAACTTAACTTTAATTAACCTAACCTAACCTAACCTAATAACAATAAAATAAAAACAATCTATTTGTGCCCGATTGTAGTCGTTGTCGACGAGATTTGAAATATAGATTTTGATTGTTGAAACATTATAAAACAATCGAATTTCACACATTTTACAATATAATTATATAACATTTCAAACTCGCATATCTCCGTTACTATTGAAGATACAGAAGTGATTTTGCACTCAATGGAATCAGGTCGACGCTCTCTATTGGATCATGGGGAAAAATGTAATCCATGTGTAATATTCATGCTTAGTTATCATGGAAACTCTCATAACAATAAATTAAACAATCTATTTATTACCTATTGTATTCGTTGTCGAGGAGATTTCAAATATAGATTTTGATTGTTGAAACATTATAAAACAATCGAATTATACACTTTTTACGATAGAATTATATAAAATTTCAAACTCGCATATCTCCGTTACTGTTGAAGATACAGAAGTGATTTTACACTCAATTTAATCAGGTCGACCTAACCTAACCTAAACTGACCTGACCTAACCTAACTTAACTTAACTTTAATTAACCTAACCAAATAGCAATAAAATAAAAACAATCTATTTGTGCCCGATTGTAGTCGTTGTCCACGAGATTTGAAATATAGATTTTGATTGTTGAAACATTATAAAACAATCGAATTTCACACATTTTTCAATATAATTATATAACATTTCAAACTCGCATATCTCCGTTACTATTGAAGATACAGAAGTGATTTTGCACTCAATGGAATCAGGTCGACGCTCTCTATTGGATCATGGGGAAAAATGTAATCCATGTGTAATATTCATGCTTAGTTATCATGGAAACTCTCATAACAATAAATTAAACAATCTATTTATTACCTATTGTATTCGTTGTCGAGGAGATTTCAAATATAGATTTTGATTGTTGAAACATTATAAAACAATCGAATTATACACTTTTTACGATAGAATTATATAAAATTTCAAACTCGCATATCTCCGTTACTGTTGAAGATACAGAAGTGATTTTACACTCAATTTAATCAGGTCGACCTAACCTAACCTAAACTGACCTGACCTAACCTAACTTAACTTTAATTAACCTAACCAAATAGCAATAAAATAAAAACAATCTATTTGTGCCCGATTGTAGTCGTTGTCGAGGAGATTTGAAATATAGATTTTGATTGTTGAAACATTATAAAACAATCGAATTTCACACATTTTACAATATAATTATATAACATTTCAAACTCGCATATCTCCGTTACTATTGAAGATACAGAAGTGATTTTGCACTCAATGGAATCAGGTCGACGCTCTCTATTGGCTCATGGGGAAAAATGTAATCCATGTGTAATATTCATGCTTAGTTATCATGGAAACTCTCATAACAATAAATTAAACAATCTATTTATTACCTATTGTATTCGTTGTCGAGGAGATTTCAAATATAGATTTTGATTGTTGAAACATTATAAAACAATCGAATTATACACTTTTTACGATAGAATTATATAAAATTTCAAACTCGCATATCTCCGTTACTCTTAAAGATACAGAAGTGATTTTACACTCAATTTAATCAGTTCGACCTAACCTAACCTAAACTGACCTGACCTAACCTAACTTAACTTTAATTAACCTAACCTAACCTAACCTAATAACAATAAAATAAAAACAATCTATTTGTGCCCGATTGTAGTCGTTGTCGACGAGATTTGAAATATAGATTTTGATTGTTGAAACATTATAAAACAATCGAATTTCACACATTTTACAATATAATTATATAACATTTCAAACTCGCATATCTCCGTTACTATTGAAGATACAGAAGTGATTTTGCACTCAATGGAATCAGGTCGACGCTCTCTATTGGATCATGGGGAAAAATGTAATCCATGTGTAATATTCATGCTTAGTTATCATGGAAACTCTCATAACAATAAATTAAACAATCTATTTATTACCTATTGTATTCGTTGTCGAGGAGATTTCAAATATAGATTTTGATTGTTGAAACATTATAAAACAATCGAATTATACACTTTTTACGATAGAATTATATAAAATTTCAAACTCGCATATCTCCGTTACTGTTGAAGATACAGAAGTGATTTTACACTCAATTTAATCAGGTCGACCTAACCTAACCTAAACTGACCTGACCTAACCTAACTTAACTTAACTTTAATTAACCTAACCAAATAGCAATAAAATAAAAACAATCTATTTGTGCCCGATTGTAGTCGTTGTCCACGAGATTTGAAATATAGATTTTGATTGTTGAAACATTATAAAACAATCGAATTTCACACATTTTTCAATATAATTATATAACATTTCAAACTCGCATATCTCCGTTACTATTGAAGATACAGAAGTGATTTTGCACTCAATGGAATCAGGTCGACGCTCTCTATTGGATCATGGGGAAAAATGTAATCCATGTGTAATATTCATGCTTAGTTATCATGGAAACTCTCATAACAATAAATTAAACAATCTATTTATTACCTATTGTATTCGTTGTCGAGGAGATTTCAAATATAGATTTTGATTGTTGAAACATTATAAAACAATCGAATTATACACTTTTTACGATAGAATTATATAAAATTTCAAACTCGCATATCTCCGTTACTGTTGAAGATACAGAAGTGATTTTACACTTAATTTAATCAGGTCGACCTAACCTAACCTAAACTGACCTGACCTAACCTAACTTAACTTTAATTAACCTAACCAAATAGCAATAAAATAAAAACAATCTATTTGTGCCCGATTGTAGTCGTTGTCGAGGAGATTTGAAATATAGATTTTGATTGTTGAAACATTATAAAACAATCGAATTTCACACATTTTACAATATAATTATATAACATTTCAAACTCGCATATCTCCGTTACTATTGAAGATACAGAAGTGATTTTGCACTCAATGGAATCAGGTCGACGCTCTCTATTGGCTCATGGGGAAAAATGTAATCCATGTGTAATATTCATGCTTAGTTATCATGGAAACTCTCATAACAATAAATTAAACAATCTATTTATTACCTATTGTATTCGTTGTCGAGGAGATTTCAAATATAGATTTTGATTATTGAAACATTATAAAACAATCGAATTTCACACATTTTACAATATAATTATATAACATTTCAAACTCGCATATCTCCGTTACTATTGAAGATACAGAAGTGATTTTGCACTCAATGGAATCAGGTCGACGCTCTCTATTGGCTCATGGGGAAAAATGTAATCCATGTGTAATATTCATGCTTAGTTATCATGGAAACTCTCATAACAATAAATTAAACAATCTATTTATTACCTATTGTATTCGTTGTCGAGGAGATTTCAAATATAGATTTTGATTGTTGAAACATTATAAAACAATCGAATTTCACACATTTTACAATATAATTATATAACATTTCAAACTCGCATATCTCCGTTACTATTGAAGATACAGAAGTGATTTTGCACTCAATGGAATCAGGTCGACGCTCTCTATTGGCTCATGGGGAAAAATGTAATCCATGTGTAATATTCATGCTTAGTTATCATGGAAACTCTCATAACAATAAATTAAACAATCTATTTATTACCTATTGTATTCGTTGTCGAGGAGATTTCAAATATAGATTTTGATTGTTGAAACATTATAAAACAATCGAATTTCACACATTTTACAATATAATTATATAACATTTCAAACTCGCATATCTCCGTTACTATTGAAGATACAGAAGTGATTTTGCACTCAATGGAATCAGGTCGACGCTCTCTATTGGCTCATGGGGAAAAATGTAATCCATGTGTAATATTCATGCTTAGTTATCATGGAAACTCTCATAACAATAAATTAAACAATCTATTTATTACCTATTGTATTCGTTGTCGAGGAGATTTCAAATATAGATTTTGATTGTTGAAACATTATAAAACAATCGAATTATACACTTTTTACGATAGAATTATATAAAATTTCAAACTCGCATATCTCCGTTACTCTTAAAGATACAGAAGTGATTTTACACTCAATTTAATCAGTTCGACCTAACCTAACCTAAACTGACCTGACCTAACCTAACTTAACTTTAATTAACCTAACCTAACCTAACCTAATAACAATAAAATAAAAACAATCTATTTGTGCCCGATTGTAGTCGTTGTCGAGGAGATTTGAAATATATATTTTGATTGTTGAAACATTATAAAACAATCGAATTTCACACATTTTACAATATAATTATATAACATTTCAAACTCGCATATCTCCGTTACTATTGAAGATACAGAAGTGATTTTGCACTCAATGGAATCAGGTCGACGCTCTCTATTGGATCATGGGGAAAAATGTAATCCATGTGTAATATTCATGCTTAGATACCATGGAAAAAATCCTAACAATAAATTAAACAATCTATTTATTACCTATTGTATTCGTTGTCGAGGAGATTTCAAATATAGATTTTGATTGTTGAAACATTATAAAACAATCGAATTATACACTTTTTACGATAGAATTATATAAAATTTCAAACTCGCATATCTCCGTTACTCTTAAAGATACAGAAGTGATTTTACACTCAATTTAATCAGTTCGACCTAACCTAACCTAAACTGACCTGACCTAACCTAACTTAACTTTAATTAACCTAACCTAACCTAACCTAATAACAATAAAATAAAAACAATCTATTTGTGCCCGATTGTAGTCGTTGTCGACGAGATTTGAAATATAGATTTTGATTGTTGAAACATTATAAAACAATCGAATTTCACACATTTTACAATATAATTATATAACATTTCAAACTCGCATATCTCCGTTACTATTGAAGATACAGAAGTGATTTTGCACTCAATGGAATCAGGTCGACGCTCTCTATTGGCTCATGGGGAAAAATGTAATCCATGTGTAATATTCATGCTTAGTTATCATGGAAACTCTCATAACAATAAATTAAACAATCTATTTATTACCTATTGTATTCGTTGTCGAGGAGATTTCAAATATAGATTTTGATTGTTGAAACATTATAAAACAATCGAATTATACACTTTTTACGATAGAATTATATAAAATTTCAAACTCGTATATCTCCGTTACTGTTGAAGATACAGAAGTGATTTTACACTCAATTTAATCAGTTCGACCTAACCTAACCTAAACTGACCTGACCTAACCTAACTTAACTTTAATTAACCTAACCTAACCTAACCTAATAACAATAAAATAAAAACAATCTATTTGTGCCCGATTGTAGTCGTTGTCGAGGAGATTTGAAATATAGATTTTGATTGTTGAAACATTATAAAACAATCGAATTTCACACATTTTACAATATAATTATATAACATTTCAAACTCGCATATCTCCGTTACTATTGAAGATACAGAAGTGATTTTGCACTCAATGGAATCAGGTCGACGCTCTCTATTGGATCATGGGGAAAAATGTAATCCATGTGTAATATTCATGCTTAGTTATCATGGAAACTCTCATAACAATAAATTAAACAATCTATTTATTACCTATTGTATTCGTTGTCGAGGAGATTTCAAATATAGATTTTGATTGTTGAAACATTATAAAACAATCGAATTATACACTTTTTACGATAGAATTATATAAAATTTCAAACTCGCATATCTCCGTTACTGTTGAAGATACAGAAGTGATTTTACACTCAATTTAATCAGGTCGACCTAACCTAACCTAAACTGACCTGACCTAACCTAACTTAACTTAACTTTAATTAACCTAACCAAATAGCAATAAAATAAAAACAATCTATTTGTGCCCGATTGTAGTCGTTGTCCACGAGATTTGAAATATAGATTTTGATTGTTGAAACATTATAAAACAATCGAATTTCACACATTTTTCAATATAATTATATAACATTTCAAACTCGCATATCTCCGTTACTATTGAAGATACAGAAGTGATTTTGCACTCAATGGAATCAGGTCGACGCTCTCTATTGGATCATGGGGAAAAATGTAATCCATGTGTAATATTCATGCTTAGTTATCATGGAAACTCTCATAACAATAAATTAAACAATCTATTTATTACCTATTGTATTCGTTGTCGAGGAGATTTCAAATATAGATTTTGATTGTTGAAACATTATAAAACAATCGAATTATACACTTTTTACGATAGAATTATATAAAATTTCAAACTCGCATATCTCCGTTACTGTTGAAGATACAGAAGTGATTTTACACTCAATTTAATCAGGTCGACCTAACCTAACCTAAACTGACCTGACCTAACCTAACTTAACTTTAATTAACCTAACCAAATAGCAATAAAATAAAAACAATCTATTTGTGCCCGATTGTAGTCGTTGTCGAGGAGATTTGAAATATAGATTTTGATTGTTGAAACATTATAAAACAATCGAATTTCACACATTTTACAATATAATTATATAACATTTCAAACTCGCATATCTCCGTTACTATTGAAGATACAGAAGTGATTTTGCACTCAATGGAATCAGGTCGACGCTCTCTATTGGCTCATGGGGAAAAATGTAATCCATGTGTAATATTCATGCTTAGTTATCATGGAAACTCTCATAACAATAAATTAAACAATCTATTTATTACCTATTGTATTCGTTGTCGAGGAGATTTCAAATATAGATTTTGATTGTTGAAACATTATAAAACAATCGAATTATACACTTTTTACGATAGAATTATATAAAATTTCAAACTCGTATATCTCCGTTACTGTTGAAGATACAGAAGTGATTTTACACTCAATTTAATCAGTTCGACCTAACCTAACCTAAACTGACCTGACCTAACCTAACTTAACTTTAATTAACCTAACCTAACCTAACCTAATAACAATAAAATAAAAACAATCTATTTGTGCCCGATTGTAGTCGTTGTCGAGGAGATTTGAAATATAGATTTTGATTGTTGAAACATTATAAAACAATCGAATTTCACACATTTTACAATATAATTATATAACATTTCAAACTCGCATATCTCCGTTACTATTGAAGATACAGAAGTGATTTTGCACTCAATGGAATCAGGTCGACGCTCTCTATTGGATCATGGGGAAAAATGTAATCCATGTGTAATATTCATGCTTAGTTATCATGGAAACTCTCATAACAATAAATTAAACAATCTATTTATTACCTATTGTATTCGTTGTCGAGGAGATTTCAAATATAGATTTTGATTGTTGAAACATTATAAAACAATCGAATTATACACTTTTTACGATAGAATTATATAAAATTTCAAACTCGCATATCTCCGTTACTGTTGAAGATACAGAAGTGATTTTACACTCAATTTAATCAGGTCGACCTAACCTAACCTAAACTGACCTGACCTAACCTAACTTAACTTTAATTAACCTAACCAAATAGCAATAAAATAAAAACAATCTATTTGTGCCCGATTGTAGTCGTTGTCCACGAGATTTGAAATATAGATTTTGATTGTTGAAACATTATAAAACAATCGAATTTCACACATTTTACAATATAATTATATAACATTTCAAACTCGCATATCTCCGTTACTATTGAAGATACAGAAGTGATTTTGCACTCAATGGAATCAGGTCGACGCTCTCTATTGGCTCATGGGGAAAAATGTAATCCATGTGTAATATTCATGCTTAGTTATCATGGAAACTCTCATAACAATAAATTAAACAATCTATTTATTACCTATTGTATTCGTTGTCGAGGAGATTTCAAATATAGATTTTGATTGTTGAAACATTATAAAACAATCGAATTATACACTTTTTACGATAGAATTATATAAAATTTCAAACTCGCATATCTCCGTTACTCTTAAAGATACAGAAGTGATTTTACACTCAATTTAATCAGTTCGACCTAACCTAACCTAAACTGACCTGACCTAACCTAACTTAACTTTAATTAACCTAACCTAACCTAACCTAATAACAATAAAATAAAAACAATCTATTTGTGCCCGATTGTAGTCGTTGTCGACGAGATTTGAAATATAGATTTTGATTGTTGAAACATTATAAAACAATCGAATTTCACACATTTTACAATATAATTATATAACATTTCAAACTCGCATATCTCCGTTACTATTGAAGATACAGAAGTGATTTTGCACTCAATGGAATCAGGTCGACGCTCTCTATTGGATCATGGGGAAAAATGTAATCCATGTGTAATATTCATGCTTAGTTATCATGGAAACTCTCATAACAATAAATTAAACAATCTATTTATTACCTATTGTATTCGTTGTCGAGGAGATTTCAAATATAGATTTTGATTGTTGAAACATTATAAAACAATCGAATTATACACTTTTTACGATAGAATTATATAAAATTTCAAACTCGTATATCTCCGTTACTGTTGAAGATACAGAAGTGATTTTACACTCAATTTAATCAGTTCGACCTAACCTAACCTAAACTGACCTGACCTAACCTAACTTAACTTTAATTAACCTAACCTAACCTAACCTAATAACAATAAAATAAAAACAATCTATTTGTGCCCGATTGTAGTCGTTGTCGAGGAGATTTGAAATATAGATTTTGATTGTTGAAACATTATAAAACAATCGAATTTCACACATTTTACAATATAATTATATAACATTTCAAACTCGCATATCTCCGTTACTATTGAAGATACAGAAGTGATTTTGCACTCAATGGAATCAGGTCGACGCTCTCTATTGGATCATGGGGAAAAATGTAATCCATGTGTAATATTCATGCTTAGTTATCATGGAAACTCTCATAACAATAAATTAAACAATCTATTTATTACCTATTGTATTCGTTGTCGAGGAGATTTCAAATATAGATTTTGATTGTTGAAACATTATAAAACAATCGAATTATACACTTTTTACGATAGAATTATATAAAATTTCAAACTCGCATATCTCCGTTACTGTTGAAGATACAGAAGTGATTTTACACTCAATTTAATCAGGTCGACCTAACCTAACCTAAACTGACCTGACCTAACCTAACTTAACTTAACTTTAATTAACCTAACCAAATAGCAATAAAATAAAAACAATCTATTTGTGCCCGATTGTAGTCGTTGTCCACGAGATTTGAAATATAGATTTTGATTGTTGAAACATTATAAAACAATCGAATTTCACACATTTTTCAATATAATTATATAACATTTCAAACTCGCATATCTCCGTTACTATTGAAGATACAGAAGTGATTTTGCACTCAATGGAATCAGGTCGACGCTCTCTATTGGATCATGGGGAAAAATGTAATCCATGTGTAATATTCATGCTTAGTTATCATGGAAACTCTCATAACAATAAATTAAACAATCTATTTATTACCTATTGTATTCGTTGTCGAGGAGATTTCAAATATAGATTTTGATTGTTGAAACATTATAAAACAATCGAATTATACACTTTTTACGATAGAATTATATAAAATTTCAAACTCGCATATCTCCGTTACTGTTGAAGATACAGAAGTGATTTTACACTCAATTTAATCAGGTCGACCTAACCTAACCTAAACTGACCTGACCTAACCTAACTTAACTTTAATTAACCTAACCAAATAGCAATAAAATAAAAACAATCTATTTGTGCCCGATTGTAGTCGTTGTCCACGAGATTTGAAATATAGATTTTGATTGTTGAAACATTATAAAACAATCGAATTTCACACATTTTACAATATAATTATATAACATTTCAAACTCGCATATCTCCGTTACTATTGAAGATACAGAAGTGATTTTGCACTCAATGGAATCAGGTCGACGCTCTCTATTGGCTCATGGGGAAAAATGTAATCCATGTGTAATATTCATGCTTAGTTATCATGGAAACTCTCATAACAATAAATTAAACAATCTATTTATTACCTATTGTATTCGTTGTCGAGGAGATTTCAAATATAGATTTTGATTGTTGAAACATTATAAAACAATCGAATTATACACTTTTTACGATAGAATTATATAAAATTTCAAACTCGCATATCTCCGTTACTCTTAAAGATACAGAAGTGATTTTACACTCAATTTAATCAGTTCGACCTAACCTAACCTAAACTGACCTGACCTAACCTAACTTAACTTTAATTAACCTAACCTAACCTAACCTAATAACAATAAAATAAAAACAATCTATTTGTGCCCGATTGTAGTCGTTGTCGACGAGATTTGAAATATAGATTTTGATTGTTGAAACATTATAAAACAATCGAATTTCACACATTTTACAATATAATTATATAACATTTCAAACTCGCATATCTCCGTTACTATTGAAGATACAGAAGTGATTTTGCACTCAATGGAATCAGGTCGACGCTCTCTATTGGCTCATGGGGAAAAATGTAATCCATGTGTAATATTCATGCTTAGTTATCATGGAAACTCTCATAACAATAAATTAAACAATCTATTTATTACCTATTGTATTCGTTGTCGAGGAGATTTCAAATATAGATTTTGATTGTTGAAACATTATAAAACAATCGAATTATACACTTTTTACGATAGAATTATATAAAATTTCAAACTCGCATATCTCCGTTACTGTTGAAGATACAGAAGTGATTTTACACTCAATTTAATCAGGTCGACCTAACCTAACCTAAACTGACCTGACCTAACCTAACTTAACTTTAATTAACCTAACCTAACCTAACCTAATAACAATAAAATAAAAACAATCTATTTGTGCCCGATTGTAGTCGTTGTCGACGAGATTTGAAATATAGATTTTGATTGTTGAAACATTATAAAACAATCGAATTTCACACATTTTACAATATAATTATATAACATTTCAAACTCGCATATCTCCGTTACTATTGAAGATACAGAAGTGATTTTGCACTCAATGGAATCAGGTCGACGCTCTCTATTGGCTCATGGGGAAAAATGTAATCCATGTGTAATATTCATGCTTAGTTATCATGGAAACTCTCATAACAATAAATTAAACAATCTATTTATTACCTATTGTATTCGTTGTCGAGGAGATTTCAAATATAGATTTTGATTGTTGAAACATTATAAAACAATCGAATTATACACTTTTTACGATAGAATTATATAAAATTTCAAACTCGCATATCTCCGTTACTGTTGAAGATACAGAAGTGATTTTACACTCAATTTAATCAGGTCGACCTAACCTAACCTAAACTGACCTGACCTAACCTAACTTAACTTAACTTTAATTAACCTAACCAAATAGCAATAAAATAAAAACAATCTATTTGTGCCCGATTGTAGTCGTTGTCGAGGAGATTTGAAATATAGATTTTGATTGTTGAAACATTATAAAACAATCGAATTTCACACATTTTACAATATAATTATATAACATTTCAAACTCGCATATCTCCGTTACTATTGAAGATACAGAAGTGATTTTGCACTCAATGGAATCAGGTCGACGCTCTCTATTGGCTCATGGGGAAAAATGTAATCCATGTGTAATATTCATGCTTAGTTATCATGGAAACTCTCATAACAATAAATTAAACAATCTATTTATTACCTATTGTATTCGTTGTCGAGGAGATTTCAAATATAGATTTTGATTGTTGAAACATTATAAAACAATCGAATTTCACACATTTTACAATATAATTATATAACATTTCAAACTCGCATATCTCCGTTACTATTGAAGATACAGAAGTGATTTTGCACTCAATGGAATCAGGTCGACGCTCTCTATTGGATCATGGGGAAAAATGTAATCCATGTGTAATATTCATGCTTAGTTATCATGGAAACTCTCATAATAATAAATTAAACAATCTATTTATTACCTATTGTATTCGTTGTCGAGGAGATTTCAAATATAGATTTTGATTGTTGAAACATTATAAAACAATCGAATTATACACTTTTTACGATAGAATTATATAAAATTTCAAACTCGCATATCTCCGTTACTCTTAAAGATACAGAAGTGATTTTACACTCAATTTAATCAGTTCGACCTAACCTAACCTAAACTGACCTGACCTAACCTAACTTAACTTTAATTAACCTAACCTAACCTAACCTAATAACAATAAAATAAAAACAATCTATTTGTGCCCGATTGTAGTCGTTGTCGACGAGATTTGAAATATAGATTTTGATTGTTGAAACATTATAAAACAATCGAATTTCACACATTTTACAATATAATTATATAACATTTCAAACTCGCATATCTCCGTTACTATTGAAGATACAGAAGTGATTTTGCACTCAATGGAATCAGGTCGACGCTCTCTATTGGATCATGGGGAAAAATGTAATCCATGTGTAATATTCATGCTTAGTTATCATGGAAACTCTCATAACAATAAATTAAACAATCTATTTATTACCTATTGTATTCGTTGTCGAGGAGATTTCAAATATAGATTTTGATTGTTGAAACATTATAAAACAATCGAATTATACACTTTTTACGATAGAATTATATAAAATTTCAAACTCGCATATCTCCGTTACTGTTGAAGATACAGAAGTGATTTTACACTCAATTTAATCAGGTCGACCTAACCTAACCTAAACTGACCTGACCTAACCTAACTTAACTTAACTTTAATTAACCTAACCAAATAGCAATAAAATAAAAACAATCTATTTGTGCCCGATTGTAGTCGTTGTCCACGAGATTTGAAATATAGATTTTGATTGTTGAAACATTATAAAACAATCGAATTTCACACATTTTTCAATATAATTATATAACATTTCAAACTCGCATATCTCCGTTACTATTGAAGACACAGAAGTGATTTTGCACTCAATGGAATCAGGTCGACGCTCTCTATTGGATCATGGGGAAAAATGTAATCCATGTGTAATATTCATGCTTAGTTATCATGGAAACTCTCATAACAATAAATTAAACAATCTATTTATTACCTATTGTATTCGTTGTCGAGGAGATTTCAAATATAGATTTTGATTGTTGAAACATTATAAAACAATCGAATTATACACTTTTTACGATAGAATTATATAAAATTTCAAACTCGCATATCTCCGTTACTGTTGAAGATACAGAAGTGATTTTACACTCAATTTAATCAGGTCGACCTAACCTAACCTAAACTGACCTGACCTAACCTAACTTAACTTTAATTAACCTAACCAAATAGCAATAAAATAAAAACAATCTATTTGTGCCCGATTGTAGTCGTTGTCGAGGAGATTTGAAATATAGATTTTGATTGTTGAAACATTATAAAACAATCGAATTTCACACATTTTACAATATAATTATATAACATTTCAAACTCGCATATCTCCGTTACTATTGAAGATACAGAAGTGATTTTGCACTCAATGGAATCAGGTCGACGCTCTCTATTGGCTCATGGGGAAAAATGTAATCCATGTGTAATATTCATGCTTAGTTATCATGGAAACTCTCATAACAATAAATTAAACAATCTATTTATTACCTATTGTATTCGTTGTCGAGGAGATTTCAAATATAGATTTTGATTGTTGAAACATTATAAAACAATCGAATTTCACACATTTTACAATATAATTATATAACATTTCAAACTCGCATATCTCCGTTACTATTGAAGATACAGAAGTGATTTTGCACTCAATGGAATCAGGTCGACGCTCTCTATTGGATCATGGGGAAAAATGTAATCCATGTGTAATATTCATGCTTAGTTATCATGGAAACTCTCATAATAATAAATTAAACAATCTATTTATTACCTATTGTATTCGTTGTCGAGGAGATTTCAAATATAGATTTTGATTGTTGAAACATTATAAAACAATCGAATTATACACTTTTTACGATAGAATTATATAAAATTTCAAACTCGCATATCTCCGTTACTGTTGAAGATACAGAAGTGATTTTACACTCAATTTAATCAGGTCGACCTAACCTAACCTAAACTGACCTGACCTAACCTAACTTAACTTTAATTAACCTAACCTAACCTAACCTAATAACAATAAAATAAAAACAATCTATTTGTGCCCGATTGTAGTCGTTGTCGACGAGATTTGAAATATAGATTTTGATTGTTGAAACATTATAAAACAATCGAATTTCACACATTTTACAATATAATTATATAACATTTCAAACTCGCATATCTCCGTTACTATTGAAGATACAGAAGTGATTTTGCACTCAATGGAATCAGGTCGACGCTCTCTATTGGCTCATGGGGAAAAATGTAATCCATGTGTAATATTCATGCTTAGTTATCATGGAAACTCTCATAACAATAAATTAAACAATCTATTTATTACCTATTGTATTCGTTGTCGAGGAGATTTCAAATATAGATTTTGATTGTTGAAACATTATAAAACAATCGAATTATACACTTTTTACGATAGAATTATATAAAATTTCAAACTCGCATATCTCCGTTACTGTTGAAGATACAGAAGTGATTTTACACTCAATTTAATCAGGTCGACCTAACCTAACCTAAACTGACCTGACCTAACCTAACTTAACTTAACTTTAATTAACCTAACCAAATAGCAATAAAATAAAAACAATCTATTTGTGCCCGATTGTAGTCGTTGTCGAGGAGATTTGAAATATAGATTTTGATTGTTGAAACATTATAAAACAATCGAATTTCACACATTTTACAATATAATTATATAACATTTCAAACTCGCATATCTCCGTTACTATTGAAGATACAGAAGTGATTTTGCACTCAATGGAATCAGGTCGACGCTCTCTATTGGATCATGGGGAAAAATGTAATCCATGTGTAATATTCATGCTTAGTTATCATGGAAACTCTCATAACAATAAATTAAACAATCTATTTATTACCTATTGTATTCGTTGTCGAGGAGATTTCAAATATAGATTTTGATTGTTGAAACATTATAAAACAATCGAATTATACACTTTTTACGATACAATTATATAAAATTTCAAACTCGCATATCTCCGTTACTGTTGAAGATACAGAAGTGATTTTACACTCAATTTAATCAGGTCGACCTAACCTAACCTAAACTGACCTGACCTAACCTAACTTAACTTTAATTAACCTAACCAAATAGCAATAAAATAAAAACAATCTATTTGTGCCCGATTGTAGTCGTTGTCGAGGAGATTTGAAATATAGATTTTGATTGTTGAAACATTATAAAACAATCGAATTTCACACATTTTACAATATAATTATATAACATTTCAAACTCGCATATCTCCGTTACTATTGAAGATACAGAAGTGATTTTGCACTCAATGGAATCAGCTCGACGCTCTCTATTGGCTCATGGGGAAAAATGTAATCCATGTGTAATATTCATGCTTAGATACCATGGAAAAAATCCTAACAATAAATTAAACAATCTATTTATTACCTATTGTATTCGTTGTCGAGGAGATTTCAAATATAGATTTTGATTGTTGAAACATTATAAAACAATCGTATTATACACTTTTTACGATAGAATTATATAAAATTTCAAACTCGCATATCTCCGTTACTCTTGAAGATACAGAAGTGATTTTACACTCAATTTAATCAGTTCGACCTAACCTAACCTAAACTGACCTGACCTAACCTAACTTAACTTTAATTAACCTAACCTAACCTAACCTAATAACAATAAAATAAAAACAATCTATTTGTGCCCGATTGTAGTCGTTGTCGACGAGATTTGAAATATAGATTTTGATTGTTGAAACATTATAAAACAATCGAATTTCACACATTTTACAATATAATTATATAACATTTCAAACTCGCATATCTCCGTTACTATTGAAGATACAGAAGTGATTTTGCACTCAATGGAATCAGGTCGACGCTCTCTATTGGATCATGGGGAAAAATGTAATCCATGTGTAATATTCATGCTTAGTTATCATGGAAACTCTCATAATAATAAATTAAACAATCTATTTATTACCTATTGTATTCGTTGTCGAGGAGATTTCAAATATAGATTTTGATTGTTGAAACATTATAAAACAATCGAATTATACACTTTTTACGATAGAATTATATAAAATTTCAAACTCGCATATCTCCGTTACTGTTGAAGATACAGAAGTGATTTTACACTCAATTTAATCAGGTCGACCTAACCTAACCTAAACTGACCTGACCTAACCTAACTTAACTTTAATTAACCTAACCTAACCTAACCTAATAACAATAAAATAAAAACAATCTATTTGTGCCCGATTGTAGTCGTTGTCGACGAGATTTGAAATATAGATTTTGATTGTTGAAACATTATAAAACAATCGAATTTCACACATTTTACAATATAATTATATAACATTTCAAACTCGCATATCTCCGTTACTATTGAAGATACAGAAGTGATTTTGCACTCAATGGAATCAGGTCGACGCTCTCTATTGGCTCATGGGGAAAAATGTAATCCATGTGTAATATTCATGCTTAGTTATCATGGAAACTCTCATAACAATAAATTAAACAATCTATTTATTACCTATTGTATTCGTTGTCGAGGAGATTTCAAATATAGATTTTGATTGTTGAAACATTATAAAACAATCGAATTTCACACATTTTACAATATAATTATATAACATTTCAAACTCGCATATCTCCGTTACTATTGAAGATACAGAAGTGATTTTGCACTCAATGGAATCAGGTCGACGCTCTCTATTGGATCATGGGGAAAAATGTAATCCATGTGTAATATTCATGCTTAGATACCATGGAAAAAATCCTAACAATAAATTAAACAATCTATTTATTACCTATTGTATTCGTTGTCGAGGAGATTTCAAATATAGATTTTGATTGTTGAAACATTATAAAACAATCGAATTATACACTTTTTACGATAGAATTATATAAAATTTCAAACTCGCATATCTCCGTTACTCTTAAAGATACAGAAGTGATTTTACACTCAATTTAATCAGTTCGACCTAACCTAACCTAAACTGACCTGACCTAACCTAACTTAACTTTAATTAACCTAACCTAACCTAACCTAATAACAATAAAATAAAAACAATCTATTTGTGCCCGATTGTAGTCGTTGTCGACGAGATTTGAAATATAGATTTTGATTGTTGAAACATTATAAAACAATCGAATTTCACACATTTTACAATATAATTATATAACATTTCAAACTCGCATATCTCCGTTACTATTGAAGATACAGAAGTGATTTTGCACTCAATGGAATCAGGTCGACGCTCTCTATTGGCTCATGGGGAAAAATGTAATCCATGTGTAATATTCATGCTTAGTTATCATGGAAACTCTCATAACAATAAATTAAACAATCTATTTATTACCTATTGTATTCGTTGTCGAGGAGATTTCAAATATAGATTTTGATTGTTGAAACATTATAAAACAATCGAATTATACACTTTTTACGATAGAATTATATAAAATTTCAAACTCGCATATCTCCGTTACTGTTGAAGATACAGAAGTGATTTTACACTCAATTTAATCAGGTCGACCTAACCTAACCTAAACTGACCTGACCTAACCTAACTTAACTTAACTTTAATTAACCTAACCAAATAGCAATAAAATAAAAACAATCTATTTGTGCCCGATTGTAGTCGTTGTCGAGGAGATTTGAAATATAGATTTTGATTGTTGAAACATTATAAAACAATCGAATTTCACACATTTTACAATATAATTATATAACATTTCAAACTCGCATATCTCCGTTACTATTGAAGATACAGAAGTGATTTTGCACTCAATGGAATCAGGTCGACGCTCTCTATTGGATCATGGGGAAAAATGTAATCCATGTGTAATATTCATGCTTAGTTATCATGGAAACTCTCATAACAATAAATTAAACAATCTATTTATTACCTATTGTATTCGTTGTCGAGGAGATTTCAAATATAGATTTTGATTGTTGAAACATTATAAAACAATCGAATTATACACTTTTTACGATACAATTATATAAAATTTCAAACTCGCATATCTCCGTTACTGTTGAAGATACAGAAGTGATTTTACACTCAATTTAATCAGGTCGACCTAACCTAACCTAAACTGACCTGACCTAACCTAACTTAACTTTAATTAACCTAACCAAATAGCAATAAAATAAAAACAATCTATTTGTGCCCGATTGTAGTCGTTGTCGAGGAGATTTGAAATATAGATTTTGATTGTTGAAACATTATAAAACAATCGAATTTCACACATTTTACAATATAATTATATAACATTTCAAACTCGCATATCTCCGTTACTATTGAAGATACAGAAGTGATTTTGCACTCAATGGAATCAGCTCGACGCTCTCTATTGGCTCATGGGGAAAAATGTAATCCATGTGTAATATTCATGCTTAGATACCATGGAAAAAATCCTAACAATAAATTAAACAATCTATTTATTACCTATTGTATTCGTTGTCGAGGAGATTTCAAATATAGATTTTGATTGTTGAAACATTATAAAACAATCGTATTATACACTTTTTACGATAGAATTATATAAAATTTCAAACTCGCATATCTCCGTTACTCTTGAAGATACAGAAGTGATTTTACACTCAATTTAATCAGTTCGACCTAACCTAACCTAAACTGACCTGACCTAACCTAACTTAACTTTAATTAACCTAACCTAACCTAACCTAATAACAATAAAATAAAAACAATCTATTTGTGCCCGATTGTAGTCGTTGTCGACGAGATTTGAAATATAGATTTTGATTGTTGAAACATTATAAAACAATCGAATTTCACACATTTTACAATATAATTATATAACATTTCAAACTCGCATATCTCCGTTACTATTGAAGATACAGAAGTGATTTTGCACTCAATGGAATCAGGTCGACGCTCTCTATTGGATCATGGGGAAAAATGTAATCCATGTGTAATATTCATGCTTAGTTATCATGGAAACTCTCATAATAATAAATTAAACAATCTATTTATTACCTATTGTATTCGTTGTCGAGGAGATTTCAAATATAGATTTTGATTGTTGAAACATTATAAAACAATCGAATTATACACTTTTTACGATAGAATTATATAAAATTTCAAACTCGCATATCTCCGTTACTGTTGAAGATACAGAAGTGATTTTACACTCAATTTAATCAGGTCGACCTAACCTAACCTAAACTGACCTGACCTAACCTAACTTAACTTTAATTAACCTAACCTAACCTAACCTAATAACAATAAAATAAAAACAATCTATTTGTGCCCGATTGTAGTCGTTGTCGACGAGATTTGAAATATAGATTTTGATTGTTGAAACATTATAAAACAATCGAATTTCACACATTTTACAATATAATTATATAACATTTCAAACTCGCATATCTCCGTTACTATTGAAGATACAGAAGTGATTTTGCACTCAATGGAATCAGGTCGACGCTCTCTATTGGCTCATGGGGAAAAATGTAATCCATGTGTAATATTCATGCTTAGTTATCATGGAAACTCTCATAACAATAAATTAAACAATCTATTTATTACCTATTGTATTCGTTGTCGAGGAGATTTCAAATATAGATTTTGATTGTTGAAACATTATAAAACAATCGAATTTCACACATTTTACAATATAATTATATAACATTTCAAACTCGCATATCTCCGTTACTATTGAAGATACAGAAGTGATTTTGCACTCAATGGAATCAGGTCGACGCTCTCTATTGGATCATGGGGAAAAATGTAATCCATGTGTAATATTCATGCTTAGATACCATGGAAAAAATCCTAACAATAAATTAAACAATCTATTTATTACCTATTGTATTCGTTGTCGAGGAGATTTCAAATATAGATTTTGATTGTTGAAACATTATAAAACAATCGAATTATACACTTTTTACGATAGAATTATATAAAATTTCAAACTCGCATATCTCCGTTACTCTTAAAGATACAGAAGTGATTTTACACTCAATTTAATCAGTTCGACCTAACCTAACCTAAACTGACCTGACCTAACCTAACTTAACTTTAATTAACCTAACCTAACCTAACCTAATAACAATAAAATAAAAACAATCTATTTGTGCCCGATTGTAGTCGTTGTCGACGAGATTTGAAATATAGATTTTGATTGTTGAAACATTATAAAACAATCGAATTTCACACATTTTACAATATAATTATATAACATTTCAAACTCGCATATCTCCGTTACTATTGAAGATACAGAAGTGATTTTGCACTCAATGGAATCAGGTCGACGCTCTCTATTGGATCATGGGGAAAAATGTAATCCATGTGTAATATTCATGCTTAGTTATCATGGAAACTCTCATAACAATAAATTAAACAATCTATTTATTACCTATTGTATTCGTTGTCGAGGAGATTTCAAATATAGATTTTGATTGTTGAAACATTATAAAACAATCGAATTATACACTTTTTACGATAGAATTATATAAAATTTCAAACTCGCATATCTCCGTTACTGTTGAAGATACAGAAGTGATTTTACACTCAATTTAATCAGGTCGACCTAACCTAACCTAAACTGACCTGACCTAACCTAACTTAACTTTAATTAACCTAACCAAATAGCAATAAAATAAAAACAATCTATTTGTGCCCGATTGTAGTCGTTGTCGAGGAGATTTGAAATATAGATTTTGATTGTTGAAACATTATAAAACAATCGAATTTCACACATTTTACAATATAATTATATAACATTTCAAACTCGCATATCTCCGTTACTATTGAAGATACAGAAGTGATTTTGCACTCAATGGAATCAGGTCGACGCTCTCTATTGGCTCATGGGGAAAAATGTAATCCATGTGTAATATTCATGCTTAGTTATCATGGAAACTCTCATAACAATAAATTAAACAATCTATTTATTACCTATTGTATTCGTTGTCGAGGAGATTTCAAATATAGATTTTGATTGTTGAAACATTATAAAACAATCGAATTTCACACATTTTACAATATAATTATATAACATTTCAAACTCGCATATCTCCGTTACTATTGAAGATACAGAAGTGATTTTGCACTCAATGGAATCAGGTCGACGCTCTCTATTGGATCATGGGGAAAAATGTAATCCATGTGTAATATTCATGCTTAGTTATCATGGAAACTCTCATAATAATAAATTAAACAATCTATTTATTACCTATTGTATTCGTTGTCGAGGAGATTTCAAATATAGATTTTGATTGTTGAAACATTATAAAACAATCGAATTATACACTTTTTACGATAGAATTATATAAAATTTCAAACTCGCATATCTCCGTTACTGTTGAAGATACAGAAGTGATTTTACACTCAATTTAATCAGGTCGACCTAACCTAACCTAAACTGACCTGACCTAACCTAACTTAACTTTAATTAACCTAACCTAACCTAACCTAATAACAATAAAATAAAAACAATCTATTTGTGCCCGATTGTAGTCGTTGTCGACGAGATTTGAAATATAGATTTTGATTGTTGAAACATTATAAAACAATCGAATTTCACACATTTTACAATATAATTATATAACATTTCAAACTCGCATATCTCCGTTACTATTGAAGATACAGAAGTGATTTTGCACTCAATGGAATCAGGTCGACGCTCTCTATTGGCTCATGGGGAAAAATGTAATCCATGTGTAATATTCATGCTTAGTTATCATGGAAACTCTCATAACAATAAATTAAACAATCTATTTATTACCTATTGTATTCGTTGTCGAGGAGATTTCAAATATAGATTTTGATTGTTGAAACATTATAAAACAATCGAATTATACACTTTTTACGATAGAATTATATAAAATTTCAAACTCGCATATCTCCGTTACTGTTGAAGATACAGAAGTGATTTTACACTCAATTTAATCAGGTCGACCTAACCTAACCTAAACTGACCTGACCTAACCTAACTTAACTTAACTTTAATTAACCTAACCAAATAGCAATAAAATAAAAACAATCTATTTGTGCCCGATTGTAGTCGTTGTCGAGGAGATTTGAAATATAGATTTTGATTGTTGAAACATTATAAAACAATCGAATTTCACACATTTTACAATATAATTATATAACATTTCAAACTCGCATATCTCCGTTACTATTGAAGATACAGAAGTGATTTTGCACTCAATGGAATCAGGTCGACGCTCTCTATTGGATCATGGGGAAAAATGTAATCCATGTGTAATATTCATGCTTAGTTATCATGGAAACTCTCATAACAATAAATTAAACAATCTATTTATTACCTATTGTATTCGTTGTCGAGGAGATTTCAAATATAGATTTTGATTGTTGAAACATTATAAAACAATCGAATTATACACTTTTTACGATACAATTATATAAAATTTCAAACTCGCATATCTCCGTTACTGTTGAAGATACAGAAGTGATTTTACACTCAATTTAATCAGGTCGACCTAACCTAACCTAAACTGACCTGACCTAACCTAACTTAACTTTAATTAACCTAACCAAATAGCAATAAAATAAAAACAATCTATTTGTGCCCGATTGTAGTCGTTGTCGAGGAGATTTGAAATATAGATTTTGATTGTTGAAACATTATAAAACAATCGAATTTCACACATTTTACAATATAATTATATAACATTTCAAACTCGCATATCTCCGTTACTATTGAAGATACAGAAGTGATTTTGCACTCAATGGAATCAGCTCGACGCTCTCTATTGGCTCATGGGGAAAAATGTAATCCATGTGTAATATTCATGCTTAGATACCATGGAAAAAATCCTAACAATAAATTAAACAATCTATTTATTACCTATTGTATTCGTTGTCGAGGAGATTTCAAATATAGATTTTGATTGTTGAAACATTATAAAACAATCGTATTATACACTTTTTACGATAGAATTATATAAAATTTCAAACTCGCATATCTCCGTTACTCTTGAAGATACAGAAGTGATTTTACACTCAATTTAATCAGTTCGACCTAACCTAACCTAAACTGACCTGACCTAACCTAACTTAACTTTAATTAACCTAACCTAACCTAACCTAATAACAATAAAATAAAAACAATCTATTTGTGCCCGATTGTAGTCGTTGTCGACGAGATTTGAAATATAGATTTTGATTGTTGAAACATTATAAAACAATCGAATTTCACACATTTTACAATATAATTATATAACATTTCAAACTCGCATATCTCCGTTACTATTGAAGATACAGAAGTGATTTTGCACTCAATGGAATCAGGTCGACGCTCTCTATTGGATCATGGGGAAAAATGTAATCCATGTGTAATATTCATGCTTAGTTATCATGGAAACTCTCATAATAATAAATTAAACAAACTATTTATTACCTATTGTATTCGTTGTCGAGGAGATTTCAAATATAGATTTTGATTGTTGAAACATTATAAAACAATCGAATTATACACTTTTTACGATAGAATTATATAAAATTTCAAACTCGCATATCTCCGTTACTGTTGAAGATACAGAAGTGATTTTACACTCAATTTAATCAGGTCGACCTAACCTAACCTAAACTGACCTGACCTAACCTAACTTAACTTTAATTAACCTAACCTAACCTAACCTAATAACAATAAAATAAAAACAATCTATTTGTGCCCGATTGTAGTCGTTGTCGACGAGATTTGAAATATAGATTTTGATTGTTGAAACATTATAAAACAATCGAATTTCACACATTTTACAATATAATTATATAACATTTCAAACTCGCATATCTCCGTTACTATTGAAGATACAGAAGTGATTTTGCACTCAATGGAATCAGGTCGACGCTCTCTATTGGCTCATGGGGAAAAATGTAATCCATGTGTAATATTCATGCTTAGTTATCATGGAAACTCTCATAACAATAAATTAAACAATCTATTTATTACCTATTGTATTCGTTGTCGAGGAGATTTCAAATATAGATTTTGATTGTTGAAACATTATAAAACAATCGAATTTCACACATTTTACAATATAATTATATAACATTTCAAACTCGCATATCTCCGTTACTATTGAAGATACAGAAGTGATTTTGCACTCAATGGAATCAGGTCGACGCTCTCTATTGGATCATGGGGAAAAATGTAATCCATGTGTAATATTCATGCTTAGATACCATGGAAAAAATCCTAACAATAAATTAAACAATCTATTTATTACCTATTGTATTCGTTGTCGAGGAGATTTCAAATATAGATTTTGATTGTTGAAACATTATAAAACAATCGAATTATACACTTTTTACGATAGAATTATATAAAATTTCAAACTCGCATATCTCCGTTACTCTTAAAGATACAGAAGTGATTTTACACTCAATTTAATCAGTTCGACCTAACCTAACCTAAACTGACCTGACCTAACCTAACTTAACTTTAATTAACCTAACCTAACCTAACCTAATAACAATAAAATAAAAACAATCTATTTGTGCCCGATTGTAGTCGTTGTCGACGAGATTTGAAATATAGATTTTGATTGTTGAAACATTATAAAACAATCGAATTTCACACATTTTACAATATAATTATATAACATTTCAAACTCGCATATCTCCGTTACTATTGAAGATACAGAAGTGATTTTGCACTCAATGGAATCAGGTCGACGCTCTCTATTGGATCATGGGGAAAAATGTAATCCATGTGTAATATTCATGCTTAGTTATCATGGAAACTCTCATAATAATAAATTAAACAATCTATTTATTACCTATTGTATTCGTTGTCGAGGAGATTTCAAATATAGATTTTGATTGTTGAAACATTATAAAACAATCGAATTATACACTTTTTACGATAGAATTATATAAAATTTCAAACTCGCATATCTCCGTTACTGTTGAAGATACAGAAGTGATTTTACACTCAATTTAATCAGGTCGACCTAACCTAACCTAAACTGACCTGACCTAACCTAACTTAACTTTAATTAACCTAACCTAACCTAACCTAATAACAATAAAATAAAAACAATCTATTTGTGCCCGATTGTAGTCGTTGTCGACGAGATTTGAAATATAGATTTTGATTGTTGAAACATTATAAAACAATCGAATTTCACACATTTTACAATATAATTATATAACATTTCAAACTCGCATATCTCCGTTACTATTGAAGATACAGAAGTGATTTTGCACTCAATGGAATCAGGTCGACGCTCTCTATTGGCTCATGGGGAAAAATGTAATCCATGTGTAATATTCATGCTTAGTTATCATGGAAACTCTCATAACAATAAATTAAACAATCTATTTATTACCTATTGTATTCGTTGTCGAGGAGATTTCAAATATAGATTTTGATTGTTGAAACATTATAAAACACTCGAATTATACACTTTTTACGATAGAATTATATAAAATTTCAAACTCGCATATCTCCGTTACTGTTGAAGATACAGAAGTGATTTTACACTCAATTTAATCAGGTCGACCTAACCTAACCTAAACTGACCTGACCTAACCTAACTTAACTTAACTTTAATTAACCTAACCAAATAGCAATAAAATAAAAACAATCTATTTGTGCCCGATTGTAGTCGTTGTCGAGGAGATTTGAAATATAGATTTTGATTGTTGAAACATTATAAAACAATCGAATTTCACACATTTTACAATATAATTATATAACATTTCAAACTCGCATATCTCCGTTACTATTGAAGATACAGAAGTGATTTTGCACTCAATGGAATCAGGTCGACGCTCTCTATTGGCTCATGGGGAAAAATGTAATCCATGTGTAATATTCATGCTTAGTTATCATGGAAACTCTCATAACAATAAATTAAACAATCTATTTATTACCTATTGTATTCGTTGTCGAGGAGATTTCAAATATAGATTTTGATTGTTGAAACATTATAAAACACTCGAATTATACACTTTTTACGATAGAATTATATAAAATTTCAAACTCGCATATCTCCGTTACTGTTGAAGATACAGAAGTGATTTTACACTCAATTTAATCAGGTCGACCTAACCTAACCTAAACTGACCTGACCTAACCTAACTTAACTTAACTTTAATTAACCTAACCAAATAGCAATAAAATAAAAACAATCTATTTGTGCCCGATTGTAGTCGTTGTCGAGGAGATTTGAAATATAGATTTTGATTGTTGAAACATTATAAAACAATCGAATTTCACACATTTTACAATATAATTATATAACATTTCAAACTCGCATATCTCCGTTACTATTGAAGATACAGAAGTGATTTTGCACTCAATGGAATCAGGTCGACGCTCTCTATTGGATCATGGGGAAAAATGTAATCCATGTGTAATATTCATGCTTAGTTATCATGGAAACTCTCATAACAATAAATTAAACAATCTATTTATTACCTATTGTATTCGTTGTCGAGGAGATTTCAAATATAGATTTTGATTGTTGAAACATTATAAAACAATCGAATTATACACTTTTTACGATACAATTATATAAAATTTCAAACTCGCATATCTCCGTTACTGTTGAAGATACAGAAGTGATTTTACACTCAATTTAATCAGGTCGACCTAACCTAACCTAAACTGACCTGACCTAACCTAACTTAACTTTAATTAACCTAACCAAATAGCAATAAAATAAAAACAATCTATTTGTGCCCGATTGTAGTCGTTGTCGAGGAGATTTGAAATATAGATTTTGATTGTTGAAACATTATAAAACAATCGAATTTCACACATTTTACAATATAATTATATAACATTTCAAACTCGCATATCTCCGTTACTATTGAAGATACAGAAGTGATTTTGCACTCAATGGAATCAGGTCGACGCTCTCTATTGGCTCATGGGGAAAAATGTAATCCATGTGTAATATTCATGCTTAGATACCATGGAAAAAATCCTAACAATAAATTAAACAATCTATTTATTACCTATTGTATTCGTTGTCGAGGAGATTTCAAATATAGATTTTGATTGTTGAAACATTATAAAACAATCGTATTATACACTTTTTACGATAGAATTATATAAAATTTCAAACTCGCATATCTCCGTTACTCTTGAAGATACAGAAGTGATTTTACACTCAATTTAATCAGTTCGACCTAACCTAACCTAAACTGACCTGACCTAACCTAACTTAACTTTAATTAACCTAACCTAACCTAACCTAATAACAATAAAATAAAAACAATCTATTTGTGCCCGATTGTAGTCGTTGTCGACGAGATTTGAAATATAGATTTTGATTGTTGAAACATTATAAAACAATCGAATTTCACACATTTTACAATATAATTATATAACATTTCAAACTCGCATATCTCCGTTACTATTGAAGATACAGAAGTGATTTTGCACTCAATGGAATCAGGTCGACGCTCTCTATTGGATCATGGGGGAAAATGTAATCCATGTGTAATATTCATGCTTAGTTATCATGGAAACTCTCATAATAATAAATTAAACAATCTATTTATTACCTATTGTATTCGTTGTCGAGGAGATTTCAAATATAGATTTTGATTGTTGAAACATTATAAAACAATCGTATTATACACTTTTTACGATAGAATTATATAAAATTTCAAACTCGCATATCTCCGTTACTCTTGAAGATACAGAAGTGATTTTACACTCAATTTAATCAGTTCGACCTAACCTAACCTAAACTGACCTGACCTAACCTAACTTAACTTTAATTAACCTAACCTAACCTAACCTAATAACAATAAAATAAAAACAATCTATTTGTGCCCGATTGTAGTCGTTGTCGACGAGATTTGAAATATAGATTTTGATTGTTGAAACATTATAAAACAATCGAATTTCACACATTTTACAATATAATTATATAACATTTCAAACTCGCATATCTCCGTTACTATTGAAGATACAGAAGTGATTTTGCACTCAATGGAATCAGGTCGACGCTCTCTATTGGATCATGGGGAAAAATGTAATCCATGTGTAATATTCATGCTTAGTTATCATGGAAACTCTCATAATAATAAATTAAACAAACTATTTATTACCTATTGTATTCGTTGTCGAGGAGATTTCAAATATAGATTTTGATTGTTGAAACATTATAAAACAATCGAATTATACACTTTTTACGATAGAATTATATAAAATTTCAAACTCGCATATCTCCGTTACTGTTGAAGATACAGAAGTGATTTTACACTCAATTTAATCAGGTCGACCTAACCTAACCTAAACTGACCTGACCTAACCTAACTTAACTTTAATTAACCTAACCTAACCTAACCTAATAACAATAAAATAAAAACAATCTATTTGTGCCCGATTGTAGTCGTTGTCGACGAGATTTGAAATATAGATTTTGATTGTTGAAACATTATAAAACAATCGAATTTCACACATTTTACAATATAATTATATAACATTTCAAACTCGCATATCTCCGTTACTATTGAAGATACAGAAGTGATTTTGCACTCAATGGAATCAGGTCGACGCTCTCTATTGGCTCATGGGGAAAAATGTAATCCATGTGTAATATTCATGCTTAGTTATCATGGAAACTCTCATAACAATAAATTAAACAATCTATTTATTACCTATTGTATTCGTTGTCGAGGAGATTTCAAATATAGATTTTGATTGTTGAAACATTATAAAACAATCGAATTTCACACATTTTACAATATAATTATATAACATTTCAAACTCGCATATCTCCGTTACTATTGAAGATACAGAAGTGATTTTGCACTCAATGGAATCAGGTCGACGCTCTCTATTGGATCATGGGGAAAAATGTAATCCATGTGTAATATTCATGCTTAGATACCATGGAAAAAATCCTAACAATAAATTAAACAATCTATTTATTACCTATTGTATTCGTTGTCGAGGAGATTTCAAATATAGATTTTGATTGTTGAAACATTATAAAACAATCGAATTATACACTTTTTACGATAGAATTATATAAAATTTCAAACTCGCATATCTCCGTTACTCTTAAAGATACAGAAGTGATTTTACACTCAATTTAATCAGTTCGACCTAACCTAACCTAAACTGACCTGACCTAACCTAACTTAACTTTAATTAACCTAACCTAACCTAACCTAATAACAATAAAATAAAAACAATCTATTTGTGCCCGATTGTAGTCGTTGTCGACGAGATTTGAAATATAGATTTTGATTGTTGAAACATTATAAAACAATCGAATTTCACACATTTTACAATATAATTATATAACATTTCAAACTCGCATATCTCCGTTACTATTGAAGATACAGAAGTGATTTTGCACTCAATGGAATCAGGTCGACGCTCTCTATTGGATCATGGGGAAAAATGTAATCCATGTGTAATATTCATGCTTAGTTATCATGGAAACTCTCATAATAATAAATTAAACAATCTATTTATTACCTATTGTATTCGTTGTCGAGGAGATTTCAAATATAGATTTTGATTGTTGAAACATTATAAAACAATCGAATTATACACTTTTTACGATAGAATTATATAAAATTTCAAACTCGCATATCTCCGTTACTGTTGAAGATACAGAAGTGATTTTACACTCAATTTAATCAGGTCGACCTAACCTAACCTAAACTGACCTGACCTAACCTAACTTAACTTTAATTAACCTAACCTAACCTAACCTAATAACAATAAAATAAAAACAATCTATTTGTGCCCGATTGTAGTCGTTGTCGACGAGATTTGAAATATAGATTTTGATTGTTGAAACATTATAAAACAATCGAATTTCACACATTTTACAATATAATTATATAACATTTCAAACTCGCATATCTCCGTTACTATTGAAGATACAGAAGTGATTTTGCACTCAATGGAATCAGGTCGACGCTCTCTATTGGCTCATGGGGAAAAATGTAATCCATGTGTAATATTCATGCTTAGTTATCATGGAAACTCTCATAACAATAAATTAAACAATCTATTTATTACCTATTGTATTCGTTGTCGAGGAGATTTCAAATATAGATTTTGATTGTTGAAACATTATAAAACACTCGAATTATACACTTTTTACGATAGAATTATATAAAATTTCAAACTCGCATATCTCCGTTACTGTTGAAGATACAGAAGTGATTTTACACTCAATTTAATCAGGTCGACCTAACCTAACCTAAACTGACCTGACCTAACCTAACTTAACTTAACTTTAATTAACCTAACCAAATAGCAATAAAATAAAAACAATCTATTTGTGCCCGATTGTAGTCGTTGTCGAGGAGATTTGAAATATAGATTTTGATTGTTGAAACATTATAAAACAATCGAATTTCACACATTTTACAATATAATTATATAACATTTCAAACTCGCATATCTCCGTTACTATTGAAGATACAGAAGTGATTTTGCACTCAATGGAATCAGGTCGACGCTCTCTATTGGCTCATGGGGAAAAATGTAATCCATGTGTAATATTCATGCTTAGTTATCATGGAAACTCTCATAACAATAAATTAAACAATCTATTTATTACCTATTGTATTCGTTGTCGAGGAGATTTCAAATATAGATTTTGATTGTTGAAACATTATAAAACACTCGAATTATACACTTTTTACGATAGAATTATATAAAATTTCAAACTCGCATATCTCCGTTACTGTTGAAGATACAGAAGTGATTTTACACTCAATTTAATCAGGTCGACCTAACCTAACCTAAACTGACCTGACCTAACCTAACTTAACTTAACTTTAATTAACCTAACCAAATAGCAATAAAATAAAAACAATCTATTTGTGCCCGATTGTAGTCGTTGTCGAGGAGATTTGAAATATAGATTTTGATTGTTGAAACATTATAAAACAATCGAATTTCACACATTTTACAATATAATTATATAACATTTCAAACTCGCATATCTCCGTTACTATTGAAGATACAGAAGTGATTTTGCACTCAATGGAATCAGGTCGACGCTCTCTATTGGATCATGGGGAAAAATGTAATCCATGTGTAATATTCATGCTTAGTTATCATGGAAACTCTCATAACAATAAATTAAACAATCTATTTATTACCTATTGTATTCGTTGTCGAGGAGATTTCAAATATAGATTTTGATTGTTGAAACATTATAAAACAATCGAATTATACACTTTTTACGATACAATTATATAAAATTTCAAACTCGCATATCTCCGTTACTGTTGAAGATACAGAAGTGATTTTACACTCAATTTAATCAGGTCGACCTAACCTAACCTAAACTGACCTGACCTAACCTAACTTAACTTTAATTAACCTAACCAAATAGCAATAAAATAAAAACAATCTATTTGTGCCCGATTGTAGTCGTTGTCGAGGAGATTTGAAATATAGATTTTGATTGTTGAAACATTATAAAACAATCGAATTTCACACATTTTACAATATAATTATATAACATTTCAAACTCGCATATCTCCGTTACTATTGAAGATACAGAAGTGATTTTGCACTCAATGGAATCAGGTCGACGCTCTCTATTGGCTCATGGGGAAAAATGTAATCCATGTGTAATATTCATGCTTAGATACCATGGAAAAAATCCTAACAATAAATTAAACAATCTATTTATTACCTATTGTATTCGTTGTCGAGGAGATTTCAAATATAGATTTTGATTGTTGAAACATTATAAAACAATCGTATTATACACTTTTTACGATAGAATTATATAAAATTTCAAACTCGCATATCTCCGTTACTCTTGAAGATACAGAAGTGATTTTACACTCAATTTAATCAGTTCGACCTAACCTAACCTAAACTGACCTGACCTAACCTAACTTAACTTTAATTAACCTAACCTAACCTAACCTAATAACAATAAAATAAAAACAATCTATTTGTGCCCGATTGTAGTCGTTGTCGACGAGATTTGAAATATAGATTTTGATTGTTGAAACATTATAAAACAATCGAATTTCACACATTTTACAATATAATTATATAACATTTCAAACTCGCATATCTCCGTTACTATTGAAGATACAGAAGTGATTTTGCACTCAATGGAATCAGGTCGACGCTCTCTATTGGATCATGGGGGAAAATGTAATCCATGTGTAATATTCATGCTTAGTTATCATGGAAACTCTCATAATAATAAATTAAACAATCTATTTATTACCTATTGTATTCGTTGTCGAGGAGATTTCAAATATAGATTTTGATTGTTGAAACATTATAAAACAATCGAATTATACACTTTTTACGATAGAATTATATAAAATTTCAAACTCGCATATCTCCGTTACTGTTGAAGATACAGAAGTGATTTTACACTCAATTTAATCAGGTCGACCTAACCTAACCTAAACTGACCTGACCTAACCTAACTTAACTTTAATTAACCTAACCTAACCTAACCTAATAACAATAAAATAAAAACAATCTATTTGTGCCCGATTGTAGTCGTTGTCGACGAGATTTGAAATATAGATTTTGATTGTTGAAACATTATAAAACAATCGAATTATACACTTTTTACGATAGAATTATATAAAATTTCAAACTCGCATATCTCCGTTACTCTTAAAGATACAGAAGTGATTTTACACTCAATTTAATCAGTTCGACCTAACCTAACCTAAACTGACCTGACCTAACCTAACTTAACTTTAATTAACCTAACCTAACCTAACCTAATAACAATAAAATAAAAACAATCTATTTGTGCCCGATTGTATTCGTTGTCGAGGAGATTTCAAATATAGATTTTGATTGTTGAAACATTATAAAACAATCGAATTTCACACATTTTACAATATAATTATATAACATTTCAAACTCGCATATCTCCGTTACTATTGAAGATACAGAAGTGATTTTGCACTCAATGGAATCAGGTCGACGCTCTCTATTGGATCATGGGGAAAAATGTAATCCATGTGTAATATTCATGCTTAGTTATCATGGAAACTCTCATAATAATAAATTAAACAATCTATTTATTACCTATTGTATTCGTTGTCGAGGAGATTTCAAATATAGATTTTGATTGTTGAAACATTATAAAACAATCGAATTATACACTTTTTACGATAGAATTATATAAAATTTCAAACTCGCATATCTCCGTTACTGTTGAAGATACAGAAGTGATTTTACACTCAATTTAATCAGGTCGACCTAACCTAACCTAAACTGACCTGACCTAACCTAACTTAACTTTAATTAACCTAACCTAACCTAACCTAATAACAATAAAATAAAAACAATCTATTTGTGCCCGATTGTAGTCGTTGTCGACGAGATTTGAAATATAGATTTTGATTGTTGAAACATTATAAAACAATCGAATTTCACACATTTTACAATATAATTATATAACATTTCAAACTCGCATATCTCCGTTACTATTGAAGATACAGAAGTGATTTTGCACTCAATGGAATCAGGTCGACGCTCTCTATTGGCTCATGGGGAAAAATGTAATCCATGTGTAATATTCATGCTTAGTTATCATGGAAACTCTCATAACAATAAATTAAACAATCTATTTATTACCTATTGTATTCGTTGTCGAGGAGATTTCAAATATAGATTTTGATTGTTGAAACATTATAAAACACTCGAATTATACACTTTTTACGATAGAATTATATAAAATTTCAAACTCGCATATCTCCGTTACTGTTGAAGATACAGAAGTGATTTTACACT